>NC_142243.1:34637160-34957160 GCF_052056855.1 Sturnus vulgaris
TTTTATCTTCATTGTGCAGCAATCACCATATAGATTTTAAAATTATACATATTTGACTGCAGTATCCAGAGCTGTTATGTATAAAGAAAGACATTTCATTCTTATGTGTGAAGACTAAAGCTGTAAATATAAAAAGGACATGGATTTGAAAAGTTGTCTTCCACAACAATCAAAACTGAGTGGAACGATTCCCTTGTTACTTGGGCAATAAATTATTTAATTGGAAAAGGAATAGTCCTCTCATGAATCAGTAATATTTTAAAAGACAAAACTTTTAATGGGTAATAAACAGTCAAGTGCTGGAAGTGGCTCTCGGTGAAAAGGCAGTGGAGAGCAAGGTGCCAAGACTATTGATTATTCAGAAAAGTCAGAGTTTAAACTACAGTCTCAAGAGCTGATAAATAGAATGACAGATAAAAGTCAAAGTCAGTACAGTAATATGTCCAAGGAAAATAACCCTTGCAATGGTAAACTCTCCAGAAATTATTGCTATGCAGTAAAGAGAGGTTGAAACTGTTGACTTGGCTTTTTCAGAAAGAAGACCAGTCAGTACTCTGTGACAGTCTAGAAAGGTAAATTAAATGCTAAGATTTATTAGTAAAGGAAAAGAGAGCAAACATGAAATCTGCAAATTCATCATGTGACCACAATGTGACTGTCAAAGGCAGCTCTGGTCCTTATTTCAGTGAAAAGATGGGAGGACTAGAACAGGTGTATAGAAAGGTGAAGAGGCTGTCATAGGTTTGGAAATATTTTTGTTCGAGATGAGATTAGACAGATTAGCTAATAGTAACATAACAGACATAACACACCTATACAAAATCAAAAACAGCAAAGAAAGGTGAGCAGAACACCATTATTTTCTCTCTATGCAAAAGCTTGAGAAAGCTGGTTTAAAGCAGTTGGGAATTATTTCTCACAGCTAATGGATTAAGATATGCAACTCCTCACCACAGGGTGTTGTGGAGACAAAAAGTTTAAGTTGAGGAAAGTGTTATGAATAAATTTGCAGATAAAAAAAGCCTTCATAACTATTAAATACAAAGATATTAATTAAATCCCTCTCTCAGGTAGGCTCTAACTACCCTGGTAGGATCTGTGAGGATATAGTAGAGGAAGTATAATTGTGCATTTGCTTTGTTCTTGCACTCTTTTCCTAAACATTTGCTACTGGCTGCCACAGAGCCCAGCTACCAGGCTGGAGGGACCTTTGCTCAGATCCAGTGTGGCTGCACTTGGGCACCATAAATCTGCCTGTTTGAGAGGCAAATACTGAAATTAAGTTTGTACATCAGATAGTGCTGGAAGATACATGCTCCCTTGTGAGTCCTATAAAAAATATACAAGCCATCTATCATTCCCTTGTAAATATATGGCAGGGAGCTATTTTAAAGCACCACGATGGGCTTGTTATCTATGCTCTGTCAGACTACTGATACCAACTCAGTACTGTTATATTGCCACAGATTATGTTATTTTCATAACACAGGTCATGGCAGAGTCTTGGCGCCAGAACTTAGGATAGTTTAAAAGGTTATTTCTCTGTTATAGTCAAATAGTTGCTTTGAGATCAGGGTCTTGCTACCAGTGGGTCTGTTTTAACAAATTCTTGTTAAAGGCTCTTAAAAATTAGGATATGCCTAAACTTCAAGTCGGAGGTGCATTAGAGTTCACAGTTTTAGATTAATCTCTGAAAATAAATCAGACTTCAAAAAACTAAGAGTTTACCAAATATTATCAACCTCAATGAATTAAAAACCTAACCCTTGTGTTAGAGAGGGCTGAGAAAAGGATTTTTTCTGTGATTAGAGAGAGAGATCCAGACTAAAGAGTGATTTATCTTTAACAGAGATCTACCACATTTTCCCATTTATGTAGTAACATTCATTATATGAGGAATTCAAAGTGCTTTACAAACATGAGTTAGCTAATGGCTATGAAGCAGACAGACACTGGAGTGGCCTCATTTTTTAGAATGAGAAGACTTCCCTGAAGAAAATTTAAATGGTTTTAAAAACTTCCCCTGGCAAAAGGCACCAATAAAGTTATTTTTGTGAGGACAGCTTTCTGCTGTGCTGTATTTTCACACTATTTTTATATGTTGCGCTTTGAATTAAGGAAAGATTAAATACTTACTGAAGGAATAGCTGACAGTCCAGTAATTATTAAAAAAACAAAAAAAAAGCAACACCTTCCTGTAGCTGTGGTTGAGTTCAACCGAACTTCACTTTCTATAATCCTGTTCCTGTTGGCAAACTTCACTTCTGCAACTGCATTTCCCATGAGCTCATTACTCACAACAATGCCACCCTCTGAAATCCTAAGCACTAACTTAGAAATCACTCCTTTCTCTGGTATATTCCCTGCAGGTTAAGTTCACATACTTTCAATAGCAAAAGCATTATTCACTGATCAGCATACATTCCCTCTCTGAAAGGGGAGAGAGAGTACAGCATTTTGGGGAAGCTGGAAGCTGGCAATTCAGGTGAAGCAAAGCTGGTGTCTGCTATTGCCTTTTGCTATAGAAACGGATGTTCTGGTTCAGCTGGAAGATCAGTAACTGGAGATGTTTTAGCAAACAGGATTTGGGGTTCAAGACAATGAATTACTTCACATTAAATTAAAAAAAAAGCAAAAACGCCAAACAACAACAAAAAACCTAACAAAACCAAAAAACTCCCACAAAACCCAACAAAATAACCCCATGGAAATGGTTTCAGTGGAAGCCATCTGTGCCCCTGTGAAATGGTTTGTGAATGTAATCAGTGAATGCAGAAGAGAGGCAAGAAGGGAAAGCTGGAGGAGAGCGTGGAGGTACAACTGGTCCTGATGAGCCACATAACTTCACTTGTCATCTGCTGAGTTCTGAAAAGTGGGTGAGAAATGTGGCCTCATGGTAAATGGATGGGATATTTCCAAGAGAAATTAAAAGGTAAATGAAAACAATCCTGGAATTTCCAAGCTCTGGGTTGGTGACCCTGGCTAAAATGCTAAATTCTGCCTCTCTGTTGGCAGTTCTTTTTCTCAGGAAAAACTGGGCTCCTCCTTGAAAATACTTTAAATTACTTTTCAAGCTGAGTACCCAAACCATGAATCACTGCTTCTTGCACTAGTTAGTGATCAGCTCAAGCTCATGTATCTGTTTAAATGCCTTAGTGTTTCCTGTGGAATCTTCTCCACAAAGTACCAAGATATGTTTCAATGTCTTCTATTTTAAATTAAGAACATTTCAATGAAGAAAAGCAACAGAAAGAAGGCTCTCTCAGAGAGAGACTGAGCAAAGAGTGGAACTATTCCTCTTTAAAGTCCTTTTTCTTCCATCGTGTGACTGCTGTATGCTCTCTGTAAAATTAAACATGGAATTACTCATGTAAGTAGACAAAATGTTTAGAAATTAGTCACATTATTTTCAAGGAGTTACAAACAGCACCCTTTAGGATTAAAAATCCTTTATTAAAAACAATGGACCACTTATCTTAAAACCTTTCACATAATCCAGAGGCCAAGTGATGTTTCACAACTGAGCTTTATAGAATTCTTATTTAATTTTTTTAAATGTTAGTATGTTTTAGACATCCAACTTCTGCTGTCATCAGTGGGTAAAAAGCATGGAATTCCCCTAGCTGTTCTTGAAATATCTGTTCTATGTTTCAGCTGACTTAAGATGAAGCAGCCTGCAGGTTTTAAGGAACTGAAGGTAAACAGGGAGGAGGTTAATCATCAGTTTAGAGGGAAATTGTCATTAGGCACCATGGGAATTTGGCTGTTAGGAAGATTTGCTCTAGTATGGCATCTACCAGGAAGGTAGTGCAAAGACTGCATACAAATGACAGGCTGTGGTAGCAGAACAACCAGGGCAGCGAGAATTGCTGCAGTCTGGACAAGCTGCATCACAGAAGCAGCTCCATGAAATGAAGAGTGACAGTAATTTACCAAAGAGTCTATATCCTTAATGAGCATAAGATCCCTATAATTTTACTGACAAGGCATTTGATGTCCTATTCTCCAGTTTATTGCAGAAACAGCAGGAAGTCTCTTTGAAAGCAAAATGTCAACAACAAAAAAAACTGTAGAAAAGCAATGATTGTTTCATGTGTCCAGGCTTCTGAGTCCTTTTCTTCCTGAAGGTAGGTTCTCACCCCTATGACCAGAAATGCCATGCTGATACTGGAAGTCCCTTAAACACCCCACCAACAATGCTATTAAACTGTTGCAGAGAAGGTGTTGAATCAAGGGTAGTGTGGCCTGGGAAAAAATGCTTTAAGTCTGTTCTGCACTGATGAGGTTGCAGTTGGAGTATTCATCCAAGTTTGAATCCTTCAGGCGTTAAGAAATAGGGAGGGTAAGTAAAAAGAGTTTATGAGGTACTTAATATGCATGAGCAGAAGCCTAGAAAGCATGATATATGAGGACAGACAAGAGAAATTAGAGGGTTTTAATCTAGAAAGGAAAAGAAAGAACAGGAAATATAATAGTCTTGAAACACCTATAAAATTGCTATAAGAAAGAATAATCTGCTTCCTGTGTCCTTGGTAGCTAATACAAAGAGTAATAGGTCTTGACTTCAAAGTGGAAGCTTAGGCTTGACATTTGGAAAAGCAGAGGTTGGAAGGCTTGCCTTTGCTGTGCACAGCTTTAAGATAAGGGCCTCTCAGAAATATAGCTAACATTGCCTTGGGGCAGGAGGCTGGAGCCAGGGATCTCTGCAGATTCCTTCCAGCCTTCCAAGCAGTTGGTTGTAAAGGGAGAAATAGTGTGTCTCTGATGGCTGTTTTATGGACACAGGAGCAGCATGCCCACCAAGGAAAGAAATTTATAGGAAGCTGATCATGCAAAAAACATCTCTTTGGTCCTGGGAAACATGCTGAATAACTGCAATCCCTGTATGGACCTAGGATATTTTTGACACCAGCAAAGGCCATAACACCTTCATGATACCTGGCATGTACTATGGGAAGGTAGAGTAATATAAAGGAAAGCCTCTTATTGGGAATGATGTTGGGTCTTTCTCAGCAGTAAGATTTGTAAGGGGTTGTAAATGCCAGAACTCAGCCCTTTCCACAATGGCTCTGAGGATTGCAGCCATCTGGCCTTGGAGAAGCTGAAGCCATAAATGACTTCTGCAAAGTGCACGTTAAGAGGAACAACTGGCTCTGATGAAGAAGCAGGAGATAAAATCTCAGCAAGAACCAGTGAGCACTGGTTTCCAG
The DNA here is from genome assembly GCF_052056855.1 of Sturnus vulgaris. Lineage (NCBI taxonomy): Eukaryota > Metazoa > Chordata > Aves > Passeriformes > Sturnidae > Sturnus > Sturnus vulgaris. The sequence continues at coordinate 34,642,371 of NC_142243.1, forward strand.
GGTCCAGAGCAAACCAGTGTGGGAGGATTCCGAGTTTCATGTATTTTACTCTCCCAGTACTTCTCACACAAACATTTACCTTTTCTTGCCTGAACTGGAGCAACTCATTTCCTAACCAAGTAAAAATGTTGTTTAGATAGTTTGGTCTGCATCTAGAGAGCCCGAAAACAGGCATGAATCAACACTAGGGAATGTTACAGCTCAGCCCCTTGCAGCAGTCCCTGGATGTTTCATTTAAACAGCAGGCAACACAGTGCCCACCCTGGAGATGCACAAATCCGAGGAGACAGCAAATATTCACATTCCCATCTGTCAGCAGCAAGCACAGCCTCGGAGAAGCAAATCTGCCAACTTAGGTTAGTGATTTGCAATAAAAATCCAATTATTAAATAGCAGCAAAAGTTTTTGGCTGAGGAGTTTCAGAGCATGGAGCAAGAACTGGCATTTGCTGGCCACCCATTTGGTTCTGCAGGAGGTTCATCTGTTCATCTAATGTGGTTGGGCGTCCTTACAGCAAGATGAAGACAAGCTTTCATTGCCTCCTCGTAAACAGATTTCACAGACTTCTGTTTATTGTGGGAGATGGAGAGCAGGCTAAAAGTTGTCTGGGTAAACCTGTGCCAAAACTGTCAAGCAGGAGGCAGACTGCAGAGGAGTATGTCCCTGGAACAGGAAGATGTAGGTGCAGACGGGTGCTCCTTAAGGAGCACAACCTCTGTAAGGAGAGCTTGCACCCTGCTGCCCTCACCCACTGTTGCTGGTCAGGAGTTTGTCCACCTTCCCTCTAGAAAGAAGGACTTGGTCATGTTCTGGTACCTTATAACCCTCCAGAGCTCCCTGAAAGGAGTTTGTAGGCAGATGGGAGTCAGTAGCCAGGTGGGAGTCAGTCTCTTCTCCCAGGCAGCCAGCAATAGGACAAGAGGACACAGTCTTAAGCTGCACCAGGGGACGTTTAGGTTGAGTATTAGGGAAAAATTCTTCACAGAAAGGGTGATTAGATATTGGAATGGGCTGCCCAGGGAGGTGGTGGAATCACTGTCCCTGGAGGTGTTTAAGGAAAGACTGGATGTGGCACTCAGTGCCATGGTTTATTTGACATGACAAGGTGGTATTGGTTCGTGGGCTGTACTCAACTATCTCAGAGAACTTTTCCAGCCTAATTGGTTCTGTGATTCTCTGATTCTAAGATAAACAAGTGCCTCCATCCTCCCTGCCCCTTTACAGGACAATGGAGATGGGACAATGGAGATAGGACTATGGAGATGGGATTAGCCTTTCCCTTTCAAAGGTGTTTAGATTTCATTTTTAAATCCTGGAGAAATTGCAAGGAGAAAAAATTGATCTCTAAATACCTTGATTATAAAGTAGGACCAGTAAGGTACAGAAACTGTTATGTGCAGAAACATTCACAGAAAAAGAAAAATAGCTATTTTATTAATAGTCAAAAGAATGCCAACAAAAAGTAAAAATTTTTAATAGTTAATACTTGACATGTCCAAAATCTCACTGCTAGTAGGAAATTAACATGGTTGTGTTGCCAGTAAAATCTGATATGAATTGGCTCTTATTTCCATGTAATTTAACGTTTTTCATCAGTGACATGGAAGAAAAAAATAATTCCCAGTCTTAACAATTACTGAAGTCTCGAGCTTACACAAAGACTGGAGATAGTGAGTAAAAAATGAAGAGGTGTCATGCACAAAGACCAGTCCAGGTCTTCTGGTCACATCAAACAATATGTAGAAACAAAAATCAGTTCCTATAGAATCCATAGGGCGTTCAGACCATGAAAGGCAAGCCCTCCTTGCAAGCTTCCAGTGGCCAAAGTATGAACCATAAACCTTGATGTGTGAGCAGGAGAATGGTGAGAATGAGTGGGGAAGGCATACTGCCTCCATCATTCCACTGGGGTAGCAACTTCTAAAGGAACATCTAGTTCATTTGTCTGGGAAAGATTAGAGAGAACACTGATCATGTAAGATCATACAAGAATGATTAAAGCACTGGAAAATAGACCTCAGTGTGAGACAAGAAGAGTTCAATTTATTTAGCTTAACAAAGAAGCCACAGCATGACAAAACTTTGATCTCAGGCTCCTTCATCTCGGAGACAAAGATAGAACAAGATCTGGGACAGGATGGCAGCAAACCCAGATTATAAATAAGATGTAATTTTTTATAAAATCATTGCAATTTTAAAGTAGTAATAAAATTATTTATAGATAAAAGACTTTGATTTAAGCACAAAAATGTTTCTCAAAACCTCCTAATTCATGGTGTATGTGAAGTCAGATTCATTAACCAAAGTAATCCCTCAATTCAGATAATCTATGGGTTACTAAGAAAATTTTCCCATGACTATTTTATTATTTCATTATATATTACAAGCATGTCAAGACACTCTCAATAAAATCCACATTTCTTTGTAGTCAATACAATGCACCTACATTTCAGAGAGAAAGTCTCTTCCCCAAATAGGTTCTAAAAGAAATTATTTTATGCCCTCTTTTGCAGATGAAGTAATTTGACCAAAATCAGACAGGAAGCTTGTGACAGAAAATAGATTTGAATCTATATAGTCCTTAGTGCTACCTTAAGCAAAATGTCAACCACACCTCGCTGGGACATCTGCCAGTGTTACGTGCTTACAGAGTGAGTGCCCTTCCTAAAGGCTCTGGTGCCTACGTGCTGGTGGCTCACCCTTTGTGCCACACAATGGTGATGGAGGAGTGCAGGAGGAAAGGGAATGTTCACATAGTTCTTAGGGAATGCACCTCGACTCTCGCTGATGGGACAATACTGATGGGATTTCTGGATCAGTTTTCCTTCTTTTTATTAAAGCCTGCAGAGGACAATAAAGTCAGACTCACATAATGTGAATTAGCTATTAACCTGTCAGTGCCAGAAACAGAGATATAGAGCGCAGTGCATGGGAAGTGTAGGTCTGCCCTGGTGTGCACAGAGCTGAGGACACTTCAAGGTTTGTGCTGCTCTGAAAGCATTTGAAATGCAGCCCAGCAGCCTCATCTCAGCCCACTCTAACCATAAGCACACTCTGCTCATGGGAATAGCTCATGGGAATCCATTACCCCTGATGGATTTTGTCCTGGCTTTGGATTGCACTGCAGGCTGCCTATGGTCTTAATCCTACTGTCTCCCCCAGCCCTCCCTGTGTCCCCATTTAGAGAAGGGAAGTAGATGCTTTTGTTTTAATTTTCCTTTTTTCATCTTGCATTTTCAGGCTACATTTCTAACGGAGGTCAATTTTGAGTGAAATGTTTCTGAGTGGAAGTGGAAGCAAAAAATCTAGAGTTCCATTTGGAAGATAGAAGCCCATTGTCAGAGAACTCTTGTACTGAAAGATATGTACATCCTCTGGGGACTTTAAGTCTGTAGGAAAGAAGCACCCAGACTCAGTGGCTATTCCTTTGATGGAGACATCCCTATCCCTCTTGGCTACATGTCATGCAGAGTGGGGAAGAGAAGCTTTTTCCTGTCCAGTGCCTCCAAACATGCACATGAACTCACGTGGTCAGACACTGTCTTTCCCTTCATCCTAAAGAGCCAGCTGGTGCTTTCAGGTGTTCATGCAACACTGTCATTTCTAGCTAATGCAATGGAAATTCTCAGCAGCAATTAAATAGCAATTAGTAAGCTGAATGCTTTATTGTGGTCATAATTCCTTTCCATTTTGCTAAGTGACAGCAAGAATGTCTTGGCCAAAAGCCAAGTGATTGCTCAGAAGGGTGATTCTGCATTTCCACAGCACCCAGAGAGTTAAACTTCCTGACGAAATCCAAAAGCCAGCAATGAAGATGTAATTATGTGAGATGCATGGCAGGAATGACTGCTGTAATAATGTTACATAGGGACAAACGTTTTGGGAACAGTTCTTTGGCAAAGGAGCCACACTCCTCCCATCTTGTAGCTACGCTAAGGGCTTTTTCTTGCCATCTGTGATGCTGCTTTTTTATTGTTTCATACTTTGGACACTTCTTATGAACTTGGAAAATTATGACACTCATTTTCTTATCTCATTAGGAGAAGCAAGAGATGAAAGTTGTGGAGATCCAAAGACACTTGTCCATTTGGTCCTGTTGATGTCCCCAGCATGTTCTGTGACTGAAGAAGGCGTATCTAAAGCAGTTCAGCTGTAACTAAGCTGACTAAATGAAAACAAGCGAGCTAAGGGTAGTCGGGTGTGGTGCCAACCTTTGCTCATGTGTTTTTGTTTGCAGTTGGCAGAGTCCAGGCTCAACTTATCTTATTCCCTGAAATCCATATCTCTATATGTAATTGTTGTCAAAAGGAAATGGGCATGTCTTGTGGCTTCTGATTGAGTTAGGAAAAGGTAGTGGTCACGTTATATTAAATCTAATTTTTTTGCTGCAGGACTGCAGTGCTATACAGTTTGGTATCATTGGAATTTTAAAACATTCATTAAAAACTTCAACAGTAGTATTGCTGTAATAAGAGACTTCTTCAATCATATCTCAGCAGCAGTCAGAATAATCCTTAAACTACAAATACTTTTTTCAAATCGATGCAGTAAAATAACGCACCCATCTATGAGGTGTCACTTTTGTAAACTTTCTCAAACCTGGGAGATTTGTAGGGGGATGCATGGCCAGCTGCTATTTTTGTATCTAACCCATAGCTCCTTTGAAAAGCCCAACTAAATTTCAACTAATTAAAAGAAATTGGAGTATACATCATATTTCTATACAGGCTGTGGTATTTTAAGGCTATGAGAGAAACCCATTTAGAAATACTGTGGACAATACATGCCCTCAGTATATTGACAAGACTAATTGCTAGGTTTCTCAAAAACATTTCTCTATTTTTCTTGGTCCCGTTGCTCACATTGCCTCTTCCATTTTCGTATCTGAGGGCATGATAAAGGAATTAGTGTATCTGCAGATCCACAGTTGGTAGGTCTTCATTAAAGGTAAAGCCTTCCTGGTGACTTCCTAATCTGGACAATAATCAGAGGATGAGATAAAATGTATTTTGGGCAGGTGCTCCATTCTTACTGTTAAATGCAGAGAAGGTTAATAAAGAATATTCACAGCAGCACTGCATGTACTGAAAGATTGGTAAAAATCAGAAGAGCTTTGAATTTAGGAAGCAGCGCTGTTTTGCAAGAAAATGGTCGCCATTCACTCTCAGTAGTACAGTCCAAACTATAAAAGAAAAGACAAATTCAAAGGTAAATTAGCTAATGTAACATTACATTCCTAGAGAGCTAGACAAGTCTTAATCTTCATTTATTCTTATAATGAATAGGTACATATGGGACTCACCGACATGACAAAGTCACTTCAGAGTGCAAGCAGAAAAGTTTTGCTTATGTGTATGTGTGTCACGGACAACAAAAGCCTCAATACTGACTGAGGAGCAGCTGCAATTCACTTTGGAATACATGCCAGTCAGAAAGGATTTACACCTAAAACATTTCCTCAAAGTCGTAAGGTACATATTTTTCTACATCTTTCTACATCTGTAGAAAGAACTTTGTTTCTTCTGAGAAGTCATCATAAACTCTGCAGTACTTGAATACTTTGGCACAGGTAACATTGCAAAATGATGCCATTGTTTTCAGCATAGCCAGATCTGCTGGGACATGTTATGCCTAAAAAGCAGACTCTAGAATATTGTTTCCCTCTAGATAGACTTTATGACTGCTATTCTGATGTATTAAAGTCTTATCTCTGAGTTTTCTTTTCGTTATATCGAAATTAAAAGAACGAGCAAGACCCTTTTAGCTTCCATAATTTTTAAGAGATCGCCACCAAGTGGTAAAAGGGAATTAATACCATTCCCAGCTCCCGTAGGCAGCAGGTGTATGGCACTGCGTAGAAATGACGGTGCGGATCAAATTATCGCCATAATAGCACATGCAAAGTAAATATTAAGGATCATGCAATCAAAGGTAGTTCTTATTTTAGAGTGAATTAATCAAGGAGGTAAACCATTTAAATGTAGATGACATAGCTTTCACTACCATGCCCTGCTCTGAAAAAAGCAGCCCTAAGTAGGTAACTTTTTATTTGAACCACTGACACTGGTTATGACAAAGAACAGAACCACCTGAACTGCACAACTCTGACTTATCACCATTCAGAAAACTCAATAGAAATGATTGCATTAACACATCTACCTTTTTAGCTGGCTGGGTTTCAAGTAGCTCTTAAAAATTAGTATGCTATTATTTAGTCACAATTTTTCTGGCCTAATAAATGTTACTTGTAAACTCTGTGATGGCAAGGAGAACAGGATTACTCATAAGAGATCCTGGACAACAAGCTGGACATGAGCTAGAAGTGTGCCCTTGTAGCCAGGAGTCCAAGAGTATTCCAGGCTGCAGAGTAGGAGGAGAGACTGAGAGAGCTGGGACTGTTCAGCCTGGAGAAGAGAAGCCTCAGCAGGGGTTTCTCATCAATATATACCAATATCTGCGCAGAGGGTACACAGAAGAGGGATCTCTTCAGTGCTGTCAAGTGACAGGATAGCAGGCACAAACTGAAACACAGGAGGCTCTGTCTGAACATCAGGAAACACTTTTCGTAGAATGGTTTGGGTTGGAAGGGACCTCTAAAGATCACCTAGAGCAACCATCAGTGTGAGGATGACCTGCACTGGCACAGGCTGCTCAGAGAGGTTGTGGAGTCACCATTCTTGGAGGCATTCAAAGTTATCTGGGCACTAGCTCTGCTTCCATTGACCACAGCAAGTTTACAAAAACATATTGCTTAAAAGTGAATTTATTGACTCACAGAAGGAAACTGTTGACTTAAAAGCGCTGAAAGAAGGGAGAACAGGAACTTGATGTACTATATCTGAATAGAGGTCAATATGTTTATAGATACAATTTTGCGATTACTTTATCTATTCTTATTTGTTTGCCATTTCAAAAGTATTTTCTGTATTCTATAACAGAAGTCAGAAAAACACACAAAATAATTATCATCATTGATTCTTCTGCAAAACCAACACATATTTGAGATACCTTAATTCTTGGGATCACAACTAGGAATTTTTTTAAAGTGAAGTCATCTTTAAATAGTATTTTTAGACCACCTTCATTCTGTGTTCCACAGTACCGTAGGAGGGCTCTGCAATAATAAGGCCTTCTGTGGTCCAACAATATTTGCCATTTATAAAAAACAGCCAGCTATGCAGAAAAAAACATAGTCTTCAGGAAATTTGTATTTAGGTGCAGCTACAGAATCTACAATCAGAGGTGGCCAGCTCCTGGTCCATGGAGCTCCCCTCCCATGTTCCTGGACTTCATGAGAAACCACTTCATCCAGAACTTCTGCAGGCTGTGTTCTGCCACCTAACAAAAGCAAGGGCATTTAAGATCCTGTCCTTTGCAAAATTCAGTGCTTACATAATCATTAATCCTCTCCTGAATATCCCAGGTTTTTTAAATGGTACTTACAATGTGAGGGACAAGTCTCTAGTTCCACATGATTTACTAAATGAAAAAAATAAGCCAAAGACTTTCTTCTTTCTGGGCTCTTAAACAAAACAAGGCTTCTATGTCTCCAGTGATCCGTGAACCATCATGAAATGTTCGTGTTGGTGATTCATTGCACTGTGACCAAACACATCACCAAATGCAACCGGCTCCAAAGACAAAAATACACACACATACACAAGAAAACTTTTCACTCATTCTCCGGAATGAAGAGCCTAGTGCCAACTATATTATACTCTGTTTGAGCCAGTGATCCAATACAGACAACCTTGTCTTGGGAACCTTGGCTTGTGTTTCATCAAACCACCAATACTGCTAAAAGACTCCCTGTTGAGCAGAAAAGACCAAGTGCCTCTCAAGAGAAGAAACAAAAGAAATTTTACTTAAAGATTGTTGCTTTTAAATATAACTTTATCTTTCAAGACCAATTGTATGCTTAAGTCCAATTTATGGCAGTGGCATTAAAAATCAGACCTGAAAAGGAGATCCAGGTCCAGTGACTCCATGGATATCAGACACTGTGCTCAGGATGCGGCCATTATGCTACAGCCACACTGTTACAACGTGTACAATTCATGCCCTGAAAATACTGTGGCAAAACTCAAATACTCAATGCTTTATCATGCATGTAGTTATGCAAACATTACTCAGGTTTGGAATATGTTCATAAGACCATGTAGCTAGGTACGTGTTTGTTTAAAACCTGGGAGGAATGCCAGACCTATATTTTCCTGCTTCCTGTTGATTAAAGGAACAGAGCGCAGTTGAAATTTGTTCTGCAGTAAGCAGCATGGAGTGTGGGAAATGAAGGAGGCTCCGTCACTCACAGGAGCCCAATTCTCCCTTTGTGCATACAAATCTTTGAGAATTATATTGGATTATGACAACAGCCTTGGTCGGGACAAGAATACTGGTTGGGAATAAGTTCTAAGTTCAAGGGACTCGGTCAGCCTTGTTTTAGCAGGATGATGGTTAGCATGTTAACTACATTTGGTTTAAGCTTTACACCTTTAACATGTTAATACTAGAGGTTAACTGGGCAACAGTAGGGAATAAAGATGCAAAGCACCTCAATATCAGTGTGTTATCTGTCCTCTACTCACGTAGCTGTTGTTGGATTAAAATACCTGATTTATGCACCTTGTAATAATTATGTCTTCAAAATGATCACACAATTACAGCCCCTTGATTAGTGCAAAGCTTTCCTTGGTGAAGGTACATTCAAAGTTAATGTCCCAGTGTACTGTGTGGACAGTTTTTATATGAAAGGTGCTGATCTTGGCTGCCTGGGATGTGGTGGTGTCTAATCATATTTACCAGGCCATCTTCTCAGTCACATCAAGGTCTCACGTGCAATTTCTTTATTGCCATGGAAGCCTGAGTGCAGGCTGCTGCTTTGACTGATACATTGAAGAATGAGCCTCAGACCTTGGGGGAAACAAACCTCAGGGATCCATGTGCTGCTACAGTTTGAGCTGAAGATCCTTGACATGGTAGCTGTGAGTTGTAAAACGCCTCTGTGCATCAGCACAGATGGGGTCTGTATCACATACCACAGGGGGCTTGCACTTCAGCACAGCCGAGTCTGGCCATCTCAAGAAGATGAAAATTGGCCGCGGGGCTGAACAATGAACTGCTGTGTTTAAATTCCTACTGCTTTAATGAATAAATACCTATGAACACCACTATCAAAATGGTCTTAGACTCTGCCTTTATTCTCATTCCTACAGTGATAGCAATGGGAGCAGTGTCAGCTTGTGACTTGTAACCTCTGTGATGTGGCAAGGTTATTAATCCTTTTGTCAGCTTAAGCCACGTTGAGAGACTGAAGCAGAAAACAAGGATCAGCTTTCTTTAGCAGCACCCTCCTGTGTCTGGGTGCATGTATACTCTGCTACAGCAGAGACAATCCTATTTCTGTCAAACCAAACCTTTTTCCTTTTCACATATTCATATATATTAATGAAAATTTAACATATTTTGTGTAGATTTTATTTCTCTGTTGCGATAAAAATAGTCACCATTTTGGCAGCTGTCTTAGAGTATAGAGATCTGCTCATGGGTCTGAGGAAATGTTTGGCTGTTTGCTGTGCAACTCCCTTGATTATAATGTGTTTATACAATTTCATTAATGTTAAAGTAATGAAATAGTGAAGTAGGCCAACTGTTTTCTCTTCACAGACCCAATGCTGCAATGAACAATCTGTTGAAGACATAAAAATTCTTACAGAAAGAAATAACCTGAGTGCACACATTCAGAGCAGGTTTTGTAGGTGTCCCATGATTGCCCTAATCTCTTTTGAACCTGTGGCAGCCTCCTGGTGACTTGGCACAATGATTTTGCTGCACCCAGTTCCACTAGTCTTTGACAGGTGGTCTTGTTCTTATTTTGGAGGAAGCTACTAAATACCTGCTGCATTTCATTACATATTAAGGGAAGAATATTTCTGGAGTTCTAAACTGCAGGGAAGACCCTAAGATGCAAAGATTTGATCCACATTTGGTCCATTTTTTGAAAGAGGGTTGAGTTTGGACATGATTGTGTTTTGAATGTTGGGCTTGCTTTGGTTCCACTTTTGTGTGTTAGTTGGGCTGAAAAAGTGGATAAGACAAGGTTTGTTCAAAAGCAGTTCTGTTAACTTGTTTCAGACCTGTTATGTTTCATGACATGAGAACTGAGCACATTCAAATGAGTTCTTCCCACAGGCCCATCCTGCCCTGGCTGCTCCCCAAGGAATGCCTCACTCCAGCTCCTGGCTCCCCAGGGTTCAGCTGCTAAACCACAATTGCCTGCTCCTAAATTGATTTCAAATCCCATTTTTCCCAGGAACCAAATTCATTCCCAGCCTTGCTGAGCCACAGAGCTCAAGCTGACACAAGATTTATGACTAGCCTTACTTTATTAAGGCAGGATAGCAAACAGAAATGGTTTACTGTCAATCGAGCAGTGGTCAATTGTCCAGCTCCCAGAATCCCATAACCCTCAAGCTGCAAGTGTCTTCCATATACATTTATTTAGTTTCTTGTATCTTGCAGCATATTGTTGGATATTCTCTTTTACCATTCCCTTTCTAAAGGCTTACATACTTTTCCCAGGTCCTAAGGAGGCACACAAACTCCAAGCCTCAGCCATGACAGGTACTCAGGCCAGACTACTTTTTTAAGGCTATAGATGGGTTTGTCCCAGTCCCTGGATGGACTACAGACATTCTGCTCATTTGTCTGGTATTTGAGCCCTTATCAGTCACGCTCCTCTCTTTACTTCAGTTGCTCAATTGTAATAATTAGACTTGCAGCTTTCCAGGCCCCTGTTGCATTGCATTAACCTCTGCCTTGCTGCAGTCTGCAGCTCCAGCATTTGCAACACAAATGCACCTGACAGGGGGCCTGCAGTCCTGGCAGTGCCTGCCAGAGTTGCCCCATAACCAAAGTAAGACTGCACCAAGGTGACCCCCAAGCAGCAGCTGCAGACCCCAATCCTGCATCCATCATTCCCATTATACTTTTCTCTTCATCCATCACCTTTGACCAGGCCTTTGGAGTCTCGTACACCAGCGGTCAGGTGAGTGGTCTGTTATACTGCAGCCATTTGTTTAGAAAGGGATTTGTGTACAGACTTGTTTGCATCCATTCTTGTTCCTGCTCTCCTCTGTACTGAAAGCCTTCCTCTAACCAGCCTGTAATGTTTAGTTCAGGCTTCCACATAAGAGTAAAGTATGATAAGGTATCTGCAGCAACAGCCAATTAAAGCCAAGTGAAAAAAGGAAAGATTTTCAAGGTTAAATATATAGTGGGAGGTGATTTAATTGCTCACAGGGGAGGGGGATTGAGGGCCCAAATAGCCAAATCAGTGCAGCTGGAATAATGACACCCAGCAGCCTCCCAGGAAAAAGGAGAGATAAGTCTGTCATGAAAGAGGCTTAAGATAACTCACATTATATCGCATTTGCTGTGGGCTAAGCCTGCACACAGGACAGTTGCCATGGCTTAGCTGATGTGCAGTAACTTCTTAAGCTCTCATACCTCAGTCACATGTGTGAGCCCTAATATTGTAGAAACACAAGCTAGATCAGATTGGCAGAGTTCCATAAAAACACACAGAACTTAGAAACACAGGAAAATAAAACAGAAATTGATTCAGGAAGAGAAACAAAACCTCTTCCTTCAGGATTTGGGGTTTTTTGTAGACTCAGTTCAAATTCCTGCAACACCTTAACCCTGCACTTGTGTGACATATAAGAAAGGAACCACTACAAGAAGAGTGAAAGTCAATGTTGTTGTTAACATAACGTAAAACTAAACATACATTTCAGTTGTGTGCTGAACTAACTGTGTGAAAAGCAGAATGAGGAAATGGGTGTTTTGGTGAGAATAAAAGAGAAATCTAAGCTTTGGGAACTGAGAACAACATCCAGGTTTAATGACAGAGTCACGGAAATAACACTTTTTCTCGGTCTTTCCCACAGGGCTTGTTCCTAGAGGTCAAATGTCCTTTAGGTCAGAGAGCAAAAAATGGTGCAGCTCAAGGCTCTCATATGTGCCTTCCAGGGCCAGCTCCCATGACCAGCGTTAAACAAGGTGGATAGTTTCAAGAGCAGAAGTTCAAACACTCCCTTAATCAATTACCAAGGCACTCTTCTACAACATCAGACCTAAATATAATTTCTTGCTCCAAATCAGGCAAGGAGGGGATCTGAACATCATCTTCCTATGCCCTAAGTGAGAGCTGTATGTGGATTTAGGTCCACTATAAGCAGCAGAGACCACAAGAGCTATACTACAGCCAGCAGACATCCATGGTCCTGCTTCTCATTTTGTCAGAGCTGGAGCCTGAAAACCTAATCAGGACTGTTGGTTAGGGCAAGGAGTGATCCATTTCAGAATAAGCAGCTGTCATCCCCACCCATTCCTCTGGCAGCAGCAAGCCTGGTGCTCCTGAACTGTCCTCTCCACTTTCTATCCTTTCCCTCCCTCCCTCCCTTCCTGTGGTAGAATGAACCTAGGCTTTAACTGCAGGCAGGAAAATTCTTTTTTTCTAATGCTGCTGAGATGCCTTAAGCTGAATCTGGTGTAAGCACAACACTTTTGCCTAATAAATCTCATTTTGTTCCAAACTATATATACAAAAGCTCACCAAGAGATGTACCATCTGCAAAAAAGGAAAAGTTTTGTTTAATTCTCAGGATATTTACAAACTATAAAATAAAAAAGTCTTGTTTTCCAGTCCAATCAAAAGGGTTTTTCTGTCTTTTCTTCAAAAGACAAAAAAAAATGTGGAAAATCTTAGAAAGATGTGAAATAAAGGAGCAATCTGTTATAAATCAGAATGAGACATACATGACCTCAAAGATGAGCAGTGAAAAAAGATCCATGAAAGAGAAATCACTAAGTACATTAAAGCAGTAGCTGAGGTAGAAGCCACTTGGGATGAAAGCTGTGATTTCAGCAAATTCTGCATCAAAATCCCTTCCTTTTTACTGAGCCCTCCAAAATCTACCCCCCAGCTGGAGAACAGGGTGGTATGCAATACACTGGAGAGTCCTAGAAGGCAAAGAAAAGGCAGAAATTAGCTCTTAAGACAAAGCGTTTGCCTGCTGGGTAAAAAGAAAATGGCATAACCGAGGAAGACATGGTGACCTTGTTGCCTGGAAACATTTAAAATGTGCTTTGTTAGTGACTTTCCAGTTGGCTGGGAGAGACTTGGCAGTGCAGGACAAGCCAGAGGTGTTGGCTGATTGCAAGCGACCTGCCTGCGGCTCGTTTTCTGCGGGGTCATTCTGCCCTTTGTGTCGAGATTAATTTGGCTGGTGAGACGTTCTGCACCACATTTGCTGCTCCAGAGCACCTGTGGTGTTTAGCACCTGTCCTGCCGCGGAGTTTTCTAGAAGGGAAGGGAACTGTGGGCTACCCGAGCAGCTTTAGGGGAAGCCTTTCCCATTCCACAGCCCTCTCGTGCTGAACACCAGAATAATCAGCCTGATTAGTGCTGAGCTGTTCCTCTGCACACTGTCTTTGCTAACCTTGGAAATTCAATTAGAAATTATTTCATCTGGGCTGGTTCTGTTTGTTCATTTAGCTTTTGAGCTGAAGTATATTTTATGCTTGTGAGATGAGTTGATTGGGCAGTTCTGGATATTAGAACACTTTCTAAGGGAACAAATATTCTTGTATTCTTTTGCTATTGTACTATCAAGGATCCTCAGACAGTTTTCTCTGATCTTACCCCAAACATCTTACTCCAGCCTCAGAATAAAAATGTAATATCTGCCTTGGTACATTTAATCTCCCAGTATTTTTTAAGAATGTGTTCAGCTTTGACCCATTTTCCCTCATGTTCAGGTAAATTTTCTTTACTTATAAGAGTTTATCTGAGGATGAACATACTGACTTGATAAATTTATCATTAAAGCCAAATGACAAAACACAGCAATAGCACAAATAAAAGGGAGTTCAATGGCAAGTTTCTGATAGAGAAAATGGAAAAAAGCTTGCCCCAAATTCATAGGTTTTCCACTTGTGGGATTTCTGCATTTATATAAATTACCATCTCCTCTGCAAAAGATTATTAATATTCTTTTTCCTGGGGAGTGATGAAATTTGTGGTGTTACTCATGTTGTCTTCTACTGAGGAGCACCAATGTTTGTTATTATTTGGGCCAAGTTTATCACAGGTGGAGAAAGCAGAGAATGAGAGCTGGGTCGTATTCTTGGTGTTTTGTCACCTCAAATCAGACGGTAGCAAACCTTGCAACAGCAGTTTTCACATGTCAAAGAAGGTGAGGTGTCTTTGTCAGCATCAGTAAGAGCTCTAGTGGGTCTCTCTCAAACTCACACAAACCCGAAGCAACCCTGCTTTGCCCTTCCATCCTGTAACATCATTCACTTCACAAACTAGACAAAATCCACAACTTTATCTTCATCTCAGCATCTTGAACAGATGAGTTGGCAATTAAGCCTTTTCTATGCCCTACAGGAGAAGTGGATGCAAATAAGATGAAAACGAGTGGTTTTGACACATCATGCCTTTTGCAACTTGCAGGACAGTTACTGCAGGCAATTGAACTATTTCTCTGGAGAGTTTTTTTTCTTAGATACTTTTATATCTGGCTTTTAATGCAGAATTCATTAGCACTTTTAGTCATAATAATGGAAAGTGCATTGAGATCCTAAACAAAAACAGTTGTTACTACAAAGTATTAAACACTGAGTAAAAGAAGCAGCTCCTCAGTGGCACATAACAGTTACAGCTTTTATGCCACAAATCACTTAAAGCCACTTATAACTACTATTATTAGGCATAAAAGCCCACTTGGGTTTTATGGATGCTGGAGAACTGAGACAAAAAGAGTGCTTCAAAGAGAACAGTGTCTTGATCATCACAAATCTTTTGGCTTCTGGTCAAACATGGTCATAAGAAAAATGGAGATTCTACCAGTCCAATTGTGTAGAAAAAAAGTATGAAGATTTAAATACAATGTATCTACAAAGATTTTATTGTAATTAGAAAATAGCTGAATAACAGCAGCAACCTGCAGTGATATCCTCAAATCAAGGCTGTTTCTATGGGAACACCACCAACTCCCAGAAATTATCGTGTCAGTTTGCCATAAATAGAAAAAAAAAAAAAAAAAAAAAAGAAGGGGATAAAAGGAGAAAAAGGAGGAAAGAAACGGGGAAAAAAGATTAAAGAAGAAAGAAAATGAAGATAGTTAAGTCCGCTCATTTGATACTTATTGCCAACATGTTGTCAAGTTTGATTCTAAAAAAATATAGTGGGATAAAAATGACAGTTGTGCTGCTCCTGCCACCCATATGAGTCCTTGAACACCTTTCCTGAAGACTTTCTAAGGTGTTTTGTGGAAATAAAACATATGTAATGCAGTGTTCTATACTGATCTCCCTGCTTCCTGCATTTTCTACAGCATGAGTGAGCTCAAGTTTGGTGTGGGAGAGAGAAATACTTTTGATCATAGATACTTGCTCTGTTTCCTCATTCCCATTCTTCTGCTAGCTCTGTAATTTGAATGTCTGGCCTGAAAGGGATACAACTACAGAGAAACAAAAGTAAGCAATGAACACACAAACAAAAATTATTATTTCCCTCCACATGCTTATCTGATTGTCCTCATTTCCCAGCAATCTTCTTTTCAATAGCTACCTCCATCCCAGTGCCTTCAGTAACCACATAAACAAAGGGAAACCACTCAAATTCCTCCCAGGAGTATCTAGAGAAGTTCTATCCCTTTGGGACTCCAGTCCAGCAGCATTTCTGCCCTCTGACACTCAGCGAGCTTGTTTCTCTGGCTCTCCTCACCATTGACACAGGCTCCCTTCTGTGGAGGTAGTGCCTTTCCAAAGAGCAGCCCAGGCCAGCAGGAACAGATTCCTGGCACTGTATTCCCAGCTGTGAAACTCTCTTGCTTATGGTTTGTGACTACTATTTTCTCCCAATTGCAAGATGTCTGTTCTATTCTCAATGATTCTCATTAATTCGTCCCTCTCCAGCCACCCCTCCTGCAATTATCCATTATAATCTTCTTGAGTCTTGGCTTGTTGTTGTTAGTAATATTTCTGAATGCCACACCATAACCTTTATTATTTTCTTTATATGAGAAGAAGTCCTCCACTTAGAAGTAGCTCATGATAATAAATTATTATTGAATTTTACCTCCTTGAATGATTGAAATAATAATGTCACTTTGAGCAAAATGAGACAGTGATAGTAACTGCTGCTGAGAATATTGACAGTGAACTTGATGATAGTCCTTCAAGTGCAATTTTTCCTCCTTAACTACTTGATTGAAACTCCTATCTGCATACCTCGCAGCAGAGGGCACTCCCTTCTTCAGATCCCCACAATGATCTAAAGTACTGTAAGTGGGCTGGGAGAGATAGCAACTACATTTCAAAGAGTAAAGTGCTTTTAAACATATATTAAATGGTTGATTCCATCACTTTAAAGAATATGTGTGAACTCACTTGTTCCTACAGGTATTACACGAATGTTTTTCATCTGCAGCAGAACATAAAATTTCAGATTTTGTTGTTAAGTGCTGAAATGCTGAACAGGCATTTACTAGCATTTTATTTGCATTATAGAATGGCTTGGGTTGGAAGGGATTTTAAAGATCGTCCTGTTGCAACCCCCTGCCATGAGCAGGGACAGTTTTCACTAGACAAGGTTCCTCACAGCCCCACCCAAGTTGGCCTGGAACACTTCCAGGGATAAGGTATTCACAGCTTCTCTGGGCAGCCTGTTGAAGTGCCTCACCACCCTCACAGTAAACAATTTCTCAGTTTCAAAAGAGAAATCTTAGTTTCAAACAAGGCTGTACTTTTCTTTAGACACAAAGGGACAAACTATTACTTCAAAGAAAATCTGAAGGATTTTCAATAATACATCTACATGTTTAAGCTGAAAATTTGCTTATGCAAACAAATCATGATCCCTGCTGCCTGCATGCCTCCTACTATCCAACAGCACAGACTGGCCCCTCTCTATGAGCATGATTTTAAGGACCGTGGAGTTGAACAGTATTTCAGGTTGGACTGGAGGTTAACTAGACAGAGAACAGGAGCGCTCTAGATAAAGGCAGAGTACAAGGAAGTGCAATAATTTGCTGAGAACAGTCAGTTGTGCCTGAGTTCCCATCAGGATCTGTAAGGACAATCTGGTCACTTGTACTCAAGATGAGCAGGTGTGCATTCTCACCTCACTTTGAGTATGCTGAGCTGCACATGCAGCATTAATAGCTGTGCATGGCACGGTGAAGGAGACTTCCATTTGCTGTTCTGGGTGAACTCTGAGCTAAACCCCGACTTGACATCAATGCTTAAAAATAGAAGTGTTCGGAATAATAGGCCCAGGATGTAGAAAAACACTCATGCTGCTTCTCTGCTACAATGTGAATAGCAATTTCAGGAGGAGGAGTGGGAAGGAGGGGAGGGGTAGCCGGGGGAGGAGAAAGTCTTGCAAAGATCACAAAGTATCTTTCTATTTCAAGAAAGTGGCAGAGGAAAGCATCCTCTTCGAACACGGTATTTGCGCCTCCTAATTACTAACTTCAAGTAGGCTCCCCCTGGTGGGGATGAAAAGGGCAAGCTCTGAAAAGTGAGAGCCCGAAATGGTATTCTGATTCTTGCCCTATTTCACTTTTCACCCTAATTGCAGACTAGCACCGGGCATGCTTTCAGCTCATTATTCTCTACAGAGGCCTGCTAATGGTATTTCATCTACTGCTTAATTCTACAGCTTTAACATGAAAAAATTCCTTTCAAATTCAATACCGATGAGAGCAAACTGTAGGTCTGCCTCTCTGCTTTTTGTTTAGCTGTTCAGTAACTGGATAAACATTAACCAGCTGGATAGTGCAATTATGATTTTTTTAAGGTACTGTAAATGCTTGCAACAGCATAGTATCTGGCAGCCTCACAAATATTAATGAATGCATTCTTGTTCCACTCACACTATTAAAAGTGATTAAGTGCTTTCACAGAGGTCATGCAGAAAATGAATGGCAGAACCAAGCACTGAGGAAAATGCAAAGTTTTTTCCTAAGAGATACTTTTTAAGACATCCCACAGCACAAGCAGAAATAAGCGGAAGAAACGCAATTAGAGAAAGAATTGACATTGGGCACTCATTATTTACTAGGAGCCTGAATGTACTTAGACATCATTTCCAACGAACTCAGCAAACAGCTTGCTCAACGAGATCAGGAGTAAGGGTTTAGGATTTGGATTAAAAACACAGAAAAAAAAGTAAACACTAATATTCCCCTCTTGGGAAATCATCTCTACTAATTATTTGTCTACAGCTTTCCTCGATATTGCTGTCTAAACTGCATTTGTAAACATGGCTCCATTGTTCTATAACAAAAAATTAATGCACTTTTAGGAATTTCTTGCTGAACTGTATTAGAGAAAATTAAAGTTTTGAGCTATTGTTAATTCTCTATGGAAAACACTTCATTTGTACCAATAATAAGGGAAAGGTAAATATTTGGAGACAAATATAAGGGAATTTCTGTGTCCGTACATAGAAATGTGTCTGTTAATTGTGTAAGCTCTAAAGCTAACAAAGTCATCAAACACAATGGCTGAGACTATTATTGTAACAATTTTCAAATGTCGAAAGCAATCAAGAAGTGTAATCAAATGGCACCCTGAAAGGAAGAAACTTTTTTTAAAATTTTTGCTCTTAAGCTTGTAAATTTCATGCATTTTAGCACAAAAGCTATTTTTTACATTAGTCACAAATGCCTTGACGTCTGGATATTTTTATTATATTTTAGAAGTGCATGCATAAACAAAGGCAAATACAAACCAATTTGTATTTTTTGAGATGTATTTAGCCTTAATCAAAATTGGTCTTTTATTTGTGTGTTAAAATTATATTTTTTGTTTGTGTTCAGTTGGGACCAGAAAGCGTTACATGTGCTGCTTATTCAAAACACTAAGGCACAAATGCTGTAAGAAGATTTTCAGCTTTTTCTTATATTGTCTGGAGGGGAAAAGAAGTATAAGTACTTAGGATAAGTATAAGCACTTCTTTGGCAAGTATTTGTGTTGACACATGCCAGCAAAGCCTCACAGATTGTTGTTCTCAAAATCAGCAACCATGCCAGATAGTTCTGGTTCTTTCTCTGTTTGGAACACACAACCTCCTTTTCATTGGTTTCATTTATTTCAGGTATTTTTCATTTCCTTGTATGGAATTTTGAGGAATCTTGAAGATGACAGTGTCATAAACACACTTTTAGTGCAGAAAGGAATTTTTAACTAAGAAATGGTCAATTACATATTTGCTAAGAATGATCATCACCTAGTATTGAACAAGCTATGAACAGGAGGAAACTCCTATTAAGTTATACGTGGGTTTTTATTCTAATTTATATTTGTTTGTAGTAAGAAATGGTGAATCAAAATGAAATTTCTCTCAGTGTCCATCAGATACTGTAGCAGCTCACCACAGGCCATTCACATCTCTGCTGTCTTTAATGCCATGACTTCTTTGTATAGAAGACAGAGATTCTGCTTCCTCCTGTTTTAGATTGGATTTATCCTGACATTCATTTGTACTCTAGTTAGATGACACTTTTGTCACATTTTAGAAACTATAGGCTCATCATGAATTTGGTTTTTGGCAGAAGGGCCAGGACCAGAAATGCAATGGGTGCAAACTTTTTCAGTAAAACTGGGAAGGTTGAAGATACCTTCAGCTTGGGTTCAGCTGTGCAGAACACACCAAGGGAAAGAAATGTAGGAGAAGAGCACCAGCTGTAGCAGCTGTAGGAGAAAAGCACTAGTCTGTTCTGGAATACAAAGAAGACAGGCCAGGGATGTTATGTTGTACAGCATAGCCACTCAGAAAATCTTCTCCAGATCGACCTCAGAGACATGTTCCCAACCTGTGACAAACCCCAAAATAACCCTTAGAGTAGCTTATGAAATGGTACCAAGGAACTACAGAGAACCAGTAGCCTGAGTGTAAGACACATACAAAGATTCTCCTTTTCTAAAGAAATTGATGTATTGTTTGATCCATGTTAAAAAGTATTTGTCAAGAGTAAAAATACAATTGTGATACACAACATAATTTTTAATAGTTATGCTGGCAGAATATATGGAAAATAAAATTGCATTTATGGCTATGCATTGCAAAACATATCAATGTTAGCTACAAATATGTTGGAGGCAAATTTTCAATATTTGAAATATTTTAAATAAACTTATATTAGTAGATAATAAAACCCAGGAAAAGCACATCCTCTATGATAATGTGAGTCAATTCTATCCCTGCTGCATTACCCTCTCTGTGATCTTGGATACAGCTGGGAGCTAGACAAGGAGAAGGAGGAGGAAAAGGATTACATGTGGAGAACCAGAAGAAATGAGTGTTTCAGTGCACTGGTCTTCACAGAACTTGAAATTAGTGCAGAAGTCTATGGCCTCTTCCACGGCCATCGTGTGCTCCAGAAGTGCCTTCCTTCCGATTCAGAACTGGAAAGAGAGCACCTCTTTCCTTTTTCCTTTTCATCTACCTCTCCAAAGACAGAGCATAAAGAGGAGACTTTTCTAACTCCTAAGAATGCAATCCAGTAGGATTCTCTGAATGAGATAATAATGAGTGACAAGTTTCTGTAACTAGCCAAGAGGCAGTAGTACCTCCTGCAGTGTTTTAAATGTGGGTAAACTGTGTACCACAGGAAAAGCTGATTGTTTCAGATCAGACCAGTGTGCGACCTTTGTACTGGATCGGTTCAGCCCCATAGGTGGAAATGGTTGCTGCTGCATTGGACAAATTCTGCAGTCATTATGTGGACCTTGTCGGGAAGTGAAAGAAATTAAATGAAAGAAAAGTCATGGAAATGGGACAAAACCAATTTTCTCCCGCAGCTCTTGCAGCCTGTTCCTCTGAAGTTCTTTTACTATGTAATCCAAAATGTGGACAAAGTTCATTGCAGCATTAACAATCTAAAATCAAGTCTCAGCTGAGACTAATTTGCATGGATAATGAAAGCAGTTTTCAAGTGTGGCATTATATATTTATTTTTTTAAGTAAATGCTGACATTTTGAGTTTTCTGGAGCACTACCTATGACCCTCTTGGCTTTGTTTTGTGCTTTGAAGTTCAAACTAGTGGCCAGTTGGAAATGGATTTAGAGCTCCCTGACCGCTGTGGAAGGAACTGGGGCAGACACTTGGGACTGAAAATTATTTAGCCTGGCAAGCAATCAGGAGGATATTTTCAGAATAATAAATCAAACTCACACCTCTGGACAGACAGGACATGGAGATGTAGATCACTGATTTTTGTGCTCCTGCCCTGATGAGCAGAAGTGCCACCACAGCCCATTGTTGACTTTCCACCAATCTCCTGCTGACATTGCCATCATTCAGGTCCAAGTGACATTGATTTGCCCGGACTGCTTTATAAGCAGTAAGGCAGTGAAAAACATCATTTTACGTTCCTACAGCTAAACAGGTTTTCCGGAGAAATCTAGTGAAGATGCCACCTGAAAACACCATCCAAAGGCTGCTGGGCAGACCAGAGCCTGATGGTTTTTACGATTTTTAAGTCATTCATCAGCATTGTCATTCCCGAGACACTTGCATAGGACAGACCCGGGGTGCCCCATTCCTCCAGCTGTCTGGGAGGCTGCTCCACTGCACCTCCCTTGCCCTGACAGAAACATGGAAGGCTTATTAGGGCGAGACCTTAATGCTCCCATCTACGAGCAGCTTTGGAATAAATCCAGAAGAAAACAAGATGATTTTTTTTTTCTTTTTTTTCTCCAGATGCTTCTAGTGTGCCATCAGGGGTACAAAAGTCAAGGCCCTCAGGGCAGAAGTGGTTGGGCAGGCGGATGTGTTTGGGCAGGGGGACGGGGTAGTGCCATCTTTTTCCGTGCCGTGGGGCAGCGTTGTAGCATCCACGTGGGCTTTAAAAAATAACCTTGGCTCTGCCGAGGCAGCAGCACGTGGGAGGGAGGGTGCGCCAGGCTGCAGCTGGACTTCACCCTCGCACCAAGGTGGTGGGGATGGAGAGCAGGGCCCGCGGGTGGGCGGGGTGTGTATGTGCGCGCCTGTGAGTTAAATTACTACTTTTAAAAATATGGATTTATTTTTATTCCCTGGTGAAGACCGGGGCGGGCTCTTTCCCCTTAGGATCCTGAGATCCCTGCGCTCCTTTCCCCGCCCCCCGCCAGGGCAGACGGGCGGCCGCCGTACCTGGCGCCCTGGGCCCGGGAGGAGCCGGCCCGGCACCGGCGCCGAGCAGGTGGGCGCGGCGGGGACGCGGCGGCGGGGCTGGGGGTCCCCGGTGCCCCCGGCCCCCCTCACAGCCCGGGCCAGCCGGGAGAGCCGGGCAGGGGCGCGGCCGCCGCCTCCCCCCGGTCCCCGGTAGGGCCGGGCCGGGCCCGGGGCTCTCCCGGTGCCGCGGGGGCACGGACGGCTGGGCGGGCAAAGTTGGTGCCGCGGCCCGGGCAGCGAGGGCAGGGGCTGGGCGGGACAGCCCGGGATGCGGGAACTGCTGGCGGAGGAAGCGTGGCTGAGGTCAGGCACGGGCAGCGTGTGTGCGGTGCTGCTCCTCTGTTTGGCCAAGCAGAGGAACACGAGTTCTTTTCTGGCGGGGGTGGATGGCAAGTTTTTTTTTTTTTATTCCTAGTTCTCGTCCTTGAAGTAGATGTGCTGGAACAGGTCAGCCGAGAAAACGAGGCTGAGTGATTGTAACGTGTATTAAAGTAACGTGTATTGTATACTTGTATTAAATACTTACGTACATATTGGAGGGAGAATGCTGAAAAAATGTTGGAAAGAAGCTCTTAAAGGTTTAATAATAATTAACATGGATAAAACCGAGACTATAATCTAGTGACTTTCGCATCAGCCTGTTGGCGCTAATACAGAGCGACAGGGAATGTGTTGGTGAAGGGTAGCATGCAGATTTTTTATTATTTCTCTTTGGATATGCTCGGAGTCTGCAGAGGCATAGAGATGATGGGTTATGTGACAGCCTGCATCTCGGGGTTGTGGAGGGGGGCTGGGCTTGTGTCGCTCAAGAAATTCAAGTTTGAGAACAGGGAGACACGAGACCAGCGTGCCTTTGTTTTGTTTGGTCCTGAAAGTGAAATATTACTAAGCGAGATTTCTGAAAGATAGAAAAATAAGTCTGATTCAGAAGAGGAAAGACTGATATAAGATAAAGGATATAAGTTTGATGATTTCCACACAGAATGGTCTTGGGGCAGTCTGGATTTCTGGGCTAAAGTCTTCAAGCCCTGCTGATTCAGACAGTGACATATTGCTGAAATTGCGATAGCAGTGATACCTGTTACGGTGCACGCTGCATGAACCAAGTCGTTGAACTGCTTCCTGATACAATCAGTGTTTTCAGTTTCTCCATCTGTATGTGCAGTACAAGTTCCTGTTTGTTTCACAACGTGTGTTTGTATAATCAGTGTTAGCATCTTCAGTTCGCGTGCTTTGTACTGAAGGACGAGCCACAGGGCAGATGATCGAGGAAATGAATGCAGCTTTACTGCGTGACGGCAGTCGGAGCTGGGACACTTGTTAGGCACTTGTGTGCGTGGGGAAGGTTCCCGTTCACTGCGTGAACCTGTGACCCAAAGCCGTGTCCCGGCTGGAATGCGCAGGCGGTGCAGACGCTGCTGCCACCACCCACGGCTCGTACGGGACATTGCCCTGCGTGCAGAGGAAAGGTTGAGTCTGCCTTGCTGTCAGATACCGGCTTCCATGAGCACGACAACATATGAGGAGCTCAGTGTGGGACCCTTAAAGCAGATTGTGTAAGTGTGGTTTTTTTAATTGATAGACTGCTTTGGCTGTTTTGCTGTAGATGATGACAAAATCTGGGTGAGACTCATAACCGGAAAGAATGCTGTGGGAGTTGATGTTTTTCCTGTAGAAGATGCAGGTTAGGGATTGGGGCTTGAAATTTAAGTATGAAACTTTTTTTAATTGTCTTTTTTAATAAAGTATATATATTCTCTAAAGACAGGGGTATATAAATAGTTTGACCAGCTTTGCATACAGACCTTGGTTGCTTAGGGGCAGATGCAATGTTTAATTCATTAGCTGCTGTGCTCAAGTTATTGGTGGTTTGGATCTATGCCTGAAAATAATTGAGATGCACTTGAAATTCAGATTCTGTGATTGTATTTCACTGGAAAGGGCAACATATGACTGTATATATCAAATCATGTAGTATAATACAAAGCAACTTCCTCTTTTTTTCTTTTACTCCTTCCATACCTACAAGAGGAAATATAAATAAAGATCCTGTAACATCTCAATTTCTTTTACTGAAGTAGGGGAACGTACAGTCAATGTTTGGAGTCTGTACATAACAACTACTAAATCTGAACTTGCAGAAAGTATTTAGGTAGTTGGTTTTTAGCAGTAAATCAAAACGTAGCAGTGTCCCTTCTCAGCAATCACACCATGAAAGTCAGCACTGTTTGTTGGATGTCCTAACAGGATACAGCCAGATGCTAATAGATGATCTTTATACCTAGTAATTTTATTGCTTGATGAGGTCAGTATTTTGGGAAACTCATTGTCCTCTGAAAAGAAGACCTTGAACAGAAAATAATATTTTAGTCATAACAGAAAAATATTTGCACATTTTAAGACAGAGATGTTGAGAAATTCATAGTAGAATAACACAAATTGTTATTTTACATCAAAATAAATATTGACTTGTGTTAAGTATTAAGAAATTTAATATTACTATTTTAAAATGTTTTAGCTCCAAAGAGAATCAAAGCAATGAAAAGACTGATATCAAATCTCTTTGTAAGTCATAACTCACACATAAGAATTACATTACTTTTTCAGAAGCACTTGCTTTTGTGGAAGATTTTCTTCTCTGTGTTCTGGGATTGGGACAAGTTCTGTTCAGTCATGCAAAGTAGGTTAGACTGGACAGGGTCATCTCAGCTTTCTTGCCCTGTAAGTTACTGATCCTGCATGTGTGTGAACATCTGATGCATTATTTTGTGGATATTTTATGCAGTTCACTTAAGTTCTTATAACTGAGTTCACAGATGAAAAGTTGAAGCTCTGGGGAAATGACACTAGGCTCTGCTGCACCAGAATAAAGATTCCTGTCTTCTTCAGAGTGTATATGAAATTAGTATCTAAATAAATATAATAATCAAGTGACATACCCAGTAAAGTCTTTTATCTAGAAGTCTTTAGTATTCACATTACACTGAATGACCAGTGGCTGCTATGCAGTTTTGAGGTGCAGCTTTCTGGATTGCCTTTAACACAGTTTTTATAGATCTCCCTCAATTAATCTGTGTTCTTACACAAAG
Source organism: Sturnus vulgaris (assembly GCF_052056855.1). Classification (NCBI taxonomy): domain Eukaryota; kingdom Metazoa; phylum Chordata; class Aves; order Passeriformes; family Sturnidae; genus Sturnus; species Sturnus vulgaris. Next base: position 34,667,695 of record NC_142243.1, read on the forward strand.
TAGTTACTGTCTTTGAAAGACTGAAGCTTTCTGAAAACGGGCTTGTAGTAGCAAAACCTTAATGGTACTTCACAGTTGCTTTTTTTATCTCTGGTCATTCTGCATCAGGGTTGTCTGGTGGCTTTGTAGCCAGGATGAACAGAGATATAAAGAGTGCAATATTTGCAAACAGAATAAAATGTCCTTGGGGCTTCCAGATTGGAAAGAAACTGTATTTTCAGACAAAATTGTATTTTTTCTTTTTAATACACCCACCTTAATTTGACTTCTGAGTATCGTGAAGTGGATTCATTCAGTATTACATACATGACAGCTGTAAATCTGCCTTTTGATTGCTTTGAAAGAATGTGAAACAGCTAAAGGGTGTTCACAAGATGTGAAAAGCATGTTATCATGCCATGGTAATTGAAACAACAGCTGAAACAGATTTCACTACCAGAAATATCTGTCTCAAATAAGATCGTGCATGGAGGGCCTAATTCTTCTTTGCATTGACCCTGTGCCATCTTTCACCGTTGTTACAAATAAATATATAACTCTCTGTGGTGGGAATGGTGTCACTCTGCAGCCAGCCCAGGCAGAGCAGAGCAACATAGCAGCTGTGCTATAGCTGCAGTGTAAGTCCTAAAGTGAAAAGTGGGGGAACAGTGGCCAAAAGTCCCTACATTTTTAAGTTCACTGAGCATAAGAGCAGAAAATTCAGCATGAAACCGCTGGCTTAGTCTTGACCTTGCTCTTACAAGTGTCTAAGAAACTAAACAAACTGTGTCTGCTCTGCAGCTTCTGTGTAATGGATATTCTATATCCTCCATCTACACTGGTGGCAACAGCCCTGCCTGCCTTGATAAATGGAAGTGTTGGCTAGAGATTACAGTGCTTCTGCTTCATTCATAAGAGAGGGGTAAAATGAGCAAAGTGAATGAATAGGTTTAGAGATAGTAACCCCTTTGTGTTGGTCCCTTTCACAAGCCATAGGCAGGTCTCTAAATGACTGCTGTACCTTTTAACTTTTTCTAGTTACTATATCATGTTTTCCTCTTTTCATTATAAGTATTTGTCCTGGTTTAGGGCAAATTTGGGAGGAAACCTCTGAGTGGGGTTTTATAGGGAAAAAGATCTAAGCAGTCCTTTTTTTAGTTGGCTTGGGGAAAAAAAAAAACAATCCAAGGAGCTTCTCTGCCTCAGCTGGCCAGGAAAACTAACCAAGAGCAAAAGAAAGCTCTCTCTTCCTGTCCACTGCAGACAACACAATCTGTCAGCAAGAAAGCAAAGGAGCCAGTGCAGTCTCTGATAACAAACTCTGCACTTCTTCTTTCCCCCCCTTCACTCCTGGAACCAGTCTTAAAGTTGCAAAATTTAATATTCAACACCAACAAAACAGACGATTTGGAGATACAGGCATCATACAAGACAGTAAAAAAAAAAAAAAAAAAAGAAAAAAGAGAACAAAATATGGTACTGCATCACAAAGAAGTTCTTGGGTTCTTTTGTTCGTCTTTCAAACCCTATTGTTTTAAAGCTATTATGTTATTGCTTTCCTAACTGGCATAGTTTTGTGTGAGAGAAAAATATGTATGCAGCAACAGTACTGATGTGTATAAAATATTCCTGACAGGTTTTTGGCTTTTGTCCAAATCAGTTACACATTTTTTATATGCTAAAGAAGAAAAAATAAATAACGCTATATCTGTTCAAAATCTATAGATCTGCTGTTAAGTGAGTAGACACATAAAGAAAATCATGAGGCACATAAAAGGCCAGCCAGGCTTACATACCAGGAAAACAGACTGGGGTTTTAGCAACTCACTTTCAGAGGGAATGTTTGCTTCTCTTAGGGATATGTAAATCGCTGCAAAAATATCTGTCAAATTCTGCCTAGGATTTGGACAGAATGTTGCTTTTATTGGTCAGTTGTGTGAGTGTGAACAGCTTAACACGTGTTAGTGATGTTACTTCTGTTGCTGCAGATCGTGTTTCCTGGAGTATTTTCAGAGTTAAACCCTAAATAACTGATCACATTTCTACTGAAAACAAAGGAAATTTTGGCATAAAAATAAAAAAAGAGAGGGATTAGCCCCTAGACTAGTAAATTGGCAGAGAGGGTGGAGACTATCTCTGTAATATACTGTGTGAGTGATAGATGTGGGGCCTAACAGGGCATTTAATGCAGAATGAAAGCCTTTTTTAGCTTTGAAATGACTAAGTAGCAAATTATGCAAAAGCGGATTGTAAAAAATATCCTTGGATCAAGTGATCATGAGTTTACATTGATTTAACAGTAGGATAAATTATGCAGTCCCATGTGGGGGTACTTGGGCTTGCTCTGAACAAGCTCTACCAAGAGCTGTAAAGGCCTGGAGCAGTTGCAAAATGAGTATGCTGTGGTTACTCTGCTCCTTTCCTCTGCCCAGACTGTTTGACCTGCTTGTATTTCTCCAATACTTCAATCCTTTATCCAATTCATCAGGTGGGGCCTTGTACATTTGCACTAATACTTACCAGTTCTAGTCAGGATATATATCCTGATATCCCCTAGAATCACATTTTCTGTGTTTTTTTCAGAGCTGGATCAGCCTAGCTCTGCATTTCTTCTGTTTTTCTCAGTACTAGTAGCTTTTGCTGAACCTTTAGTATCATCATGCAGAGTTACTTACTTTTGCTCCATGTACAGTGCTTCTTTCTCCAGGGCAAACAACTCTACCTTTTAAATGAAATGCCTCTTTTTGCCTTGCCTTGCATCAACAGCAGGCAAAAGGTGCAGTGAATGGTGACAAGGGCAAAGAAGATGGAGAGTGGGAATGGAGAGACTGGTAGGAAACCACTAGGAAAAGGGAGAAATATTCACAAAGTGAAATAAAGAAAGAAGATGGGCTGGACCCAGCCTGGTTAATGTGAAAGCTGAAGTCCAAAGCCAGCATAAAATTTGACACCAGAATTCATGGAAACAAGTGAGTTGTCATCTTTAACCTGCTTGGTCTGATGGTAGCAGACACTGATTGTTCTGAAAGTATACTTGGGAGCTGTTCAAAGAAAACTGCTTTTCTCCTTTGTGCCTACGATAGATACAAATGCAAAAAAAATATTCTATTGCCATTTAATCCCTAGAATAATTTTCCTTCTTCATCAAGCAGCAAAGTCAGTTGAGTATTTTTGAATCCCTGATGTTCATTGCTTATGCCATGTGTACAGGTAGGTATCAATCACAGTTCCCTCTCTAAATTTAATGCCTTTCCCAAGGAATTACAAATGAAGACCTTTAATAAGTCAAAGGGCTGAAACTTCAATTTAATAAACTCATATTGTTTTTCTCTAAGCACTTTGTTTTATTAGCAATTCAGAACAACTAGGCCTACAAATCACAACGTCTTTTGACAGGATTTTTTTTTGTTGCAATTGCAAATGACTGCAATTTGTTGCTCATTGTACAAAATAAAATCATTGTCCTGAGTAAATGGATGGAAGATTGGAGCTAGATACTTTGTGCACTGCCTTTAAAAACAGCTAACAATTTTCTGTGCAAGAAAGCCTATTTATGCCTTTATGCACATAGGAAGTTTGATAAAAACTTTGACACTTAAAGGAGAATAAGAACATATTGCGTATTATTTTTTCAGAACAATGAGTTAGTTAAAATAGCAAAGATGAGATATTATGGTAGCATAGCAAGGCATTTTTAATAACAGAGGGGTTCATAGTTATGTACTTGTAAGTATGGAAGCCTTATCCTGGTGTAAACAACGTCTGAGATGAAGCTATCAATTATGTCACTGAAATGGGACAGCAGCTTTAACAGGATTGACAGAAAAGGGCATGAACATGAGAATGAATGTTCAGAAGTTATAGTTTAATTTGTTAGGCCATTAGGGCTAACATTTTTACCACTGGGATGGAAATTAAATAATCACAGTTTCACTGAAAACCAGAATCAAAGCTTCCCATTCTTTCTTTGAGGTGAGGATTTTCTAACAACTTATTGCTGCAGGTGACCAGGTCATTGTGTTTTACATACCTTGTGAAAGACAATTGTCCTTGGCACATACAGTGACCACAGTCCATTCTGGGACCTCAAACTGTATTGTAGGAAAACATGGTGCATGTTGAATTGCAAAATTTATTTTTCTTGCATTGCCAGTATGAGACTGTTTCTTAAACTGGTAGCTATCATCTTGATGTGGCATATATGCAGGTTTCTATAAATTTATCTTTTCAAGATGTAAAGCTGTGAAAATAGGACCTCTGATGAAATATCATGTGGTTGAAAGTAGAAATTTCAGAATTATTTAAGAACTGGATTTTTAAAGTCCTCTAGTCTTCCGATACCCAAATTTGCAAATTATTTTCACTTGACTGGCATTTTAAAACAAGGTTTGAGCTGTCTGTAGCAAATATAGAAGAGCAAGATGCTGAATACTGCCTTGTTTGCATTTTGCATTTTGATGCTACTTAATTGGAAAGCAAAACTTCCTTCTGTTAAGGGAATTGATTAAACAATGTTTGGACTTTTTTTTGCAGAAACCTTTCTATGTACAGGTATACTTTTCAAATAACTCTGTATTACAAAAATTACAGTCAATAAATATATGAATAATATAAAGGAATAGATCATTAATGATTATGTGAGAACATACAATTAGCTTCCTAGCAGAGGCTTCAAAACTTGCAAATGATAACCTGAAACAGCAAATTACCTCTACAGAGAGAGATCAAGCGCTGCTCACACTGATACTCTTGAGGAGCAGAAGAGTAAACAGCTGTCTTCAGAATGTGGCCGTGACCTTGAACGTCTACTGAGCTGCACTTTCTTTAGCTTAGGCCAATAATTAACTTTGCTAATGGCTGTATATCAAATTCACCATTGTTTGTGTACCTGGCAATGAAACAAGCCATGTCTCTCTCTGTGTGGATGATGAGGTATTAATTTCAAGGAAACCCTTTGTATAAATTGTTTCCTTTGAAAAGTTATGTCTTTGTGCAAGTCCTGATTACTTCTAATTTACCTCATTTGTCTTTTGACTCTCTAACTTCAGGTTAACAGTACTATAGGCACAAAGTATTTCTTCTTGGTGTATGTTGTTCTTTTCTCTTGCTCTTTATTTAAAAGAGGATGATGAATTCTCTTATTCTGCTCCCATACAATCAGTCTTCTATGACAGGTCCCCATGGAGCAGAGGAAGCTACACCCTGAAATAGTCATATGTAGGGATGTGAAGTCATCTGTGCAGCTTTGCCTCTGAAGGGAGGTTTGTCAAGGCATAGCACTGTAATTTCTGGCCTCAGCACCATAGGGAGCCCAGCAGAGATCTGCTCACAGCACACATGGAAGCAAGGCGTCTTCAAATTCCTGTAGCCTCTGCTGGGTCAGCACCGGACAGTTTGTGACAATTTTATTAGGCTTCTGACAGAATAAGAGTCATGCTGGGTTTTTTCAGGCAGAAAGGGGAAGCAGCCCTTAACTGCATTAAGCCTGGTGGAAATAGTCCAAGCTGAGGGGAACTTAGAGTCCTTGGCTTAAAGTCAGGATAGTGTTATGTGCTGGGAGACAATCCTACAGACCCTGTAGAAGACAAATGCTGCTTAGAAGTGTATTATGAGGTATTTAATGGAGAAAGAGCCTTTCATTAAGGTTTGTACATTACAGTGGAATTGAAGAAGTCAGATTCTGCCTTAAGGTGCAGTGATGTAAATGGTGACTGAGAACAGAAATTTCTCTCAAGTTGTCCAGAATTCAGGTGTACAATTGCTAGGAGGTAGTGAAAGGCTGGAGTTTTCTTAGTCAGCTATGGGAATGCACATCTTTATGAAAATCTTTGTAAGATGGGTATGTACATGACTATTTGCCTTCCTCCTGTCAATGAAGGTTCTAACAGTTTCACACTTCTGTGCAGTTCTTAAATGTCTCAAATGCAGCAGAGACTATCAATTATTTTGTGAATAGGGTTGACATTGCAGGGTGAAAAAGAGACAGAGGCTCTACCTTGATTCTTTCTTGTTGGGTTCTCTAAACCCAAAAAGTCATTCACACTCTAAAAGGAATAAAAAAAATGTAGCATCCAATGCTTAAATACCAAATTGTTTTATTCTCTTAAAATTGGAATCTATAGCAGCTCATTCCAAACAGAAGCTTTTTCCAGTTGTATGATAGTGACAGCAGGAAAGTTGATCTGTGTAACACACATCTACTGTTCTCTGGTTTTAATCTTCTCTGTATCTACATGTGTTGCACTGTCTTTAAAGATCTGTGGAGTTCTCATACCAGTGATTTCAGCTGTTCTTCAGTGATGTTTTGCAGGAGCAAATGGGCACACAATTATGCTAATTTTCTACTTTTGAGATCATGAAAGTTGAGCAGATGCTTATTGATGCTGTTTTTTCACAGGTAATTTTGAAATTATTTGACTTTTCTGTTGAAATATAAGGACTTAAAAGGTATAACTCAGAACAGTATAGTTAATGAGGAAATAATATTTGATTATATAAACGTTGATTAAAAGATAAAACCAGCTTGTGGTCTACTTTTTTCAGTTTTTCATCAAGAAAGTAAGACCAGTATTATAGATAATCTCTCCTGCACACCTTTGAAATATCTACCCCAGCCTTTACTTTGAAGGAAGAAAACCTGTACATTTCCTCAAAGCTGAATTACCTACTTCAGAGTGTGCAGCTGCAGTGATTGCAAGTCCAGTAGTAATGAACCTGTTATTTTGCAGTCCTTTCTCCGTCTTGTTTATAAGGGTCATATTTTCAATTCCAACTGTGTTGTTTCATGTTAATGACTATACCACCTAAGGACCTAAGGACATTGACCATTTACAGAATGCCCCTATTTAGAGTTGTTTTCGTACATAAATGCATATTATGCACATTTAAATAATTGTGATTTTTTTCCCCCTCTATCTTTACCCCTTCTAGACATTGTACTAAATTAAAGGTGCAGCTGTTTTGGGTGATGGTATTTTACAAGAGTTTTTGCAGGCACACCTGTGGTGGTTCTGCTGAATGTCAGTGTGGCAGGAGACATGAGCTGCTGCCCAAATTCCACTGTTTCTTAGTGTGGCTCTCTGCTCCCACAGGATTTAGTTTCAGTCTGGGCCCTGCACTGAGGCTGTGGCAGTGATGCTTCAGGAGGAGACTTGTGGGAAGCACTTGGATCAGAGTTGGTGCATATCTGGTAGCTGAATAAAGTGAGACCAAAACTTAGGCAGAAAAGCTTAGGCAGAGGTTTTGAGTTTCCCACAGGCAAATCCAGCACAAGATTGAGGGAGCAGTCTGTGAAGAGAAAGATCTGCACCTTCTCTGTCTTGTCTGACACGTCAAATGAAAGTCTGGGTGAAGATTTTATTTGGGCCTTCAGAAATCAGAGCCTTGAGTTCTTCTTGATAACTGCAGTCTTGTTCTTAAACCCAGCTGCTATTCAAGGTCACATGGTGAGAACACGCAGAAAACAATTTGTGACACCTGAAATTACCAGGTTCAGAATTATCCTTACCAACAGAACAAAAGAAGACCAGTCATTTTGAGATCAGAGAACAGTAATAATGTTCTCTGACTGATGAGAAGTTCACTGCCTTGTGAGAAGTAAAACAACTCAAAAAATATAAAAAGTCTTTGCAAATGTACTTTGGAATTACAGTGCTTATATTCCGTAAAGCTGATGCTGAGCAGTAGGAGAAACTGTTTTGTTTGGAACAAGGTAGAGTCATCTGCAGTGGAGTGCAAATGGGATCAAACTAAGAGAAGGAGAAATTAGGCTGCATGTCAGGCAATCTGAACTAAAAGAGTTATTTGACTGGGAAAGAGCTTCCCCAGGGAAATAGTAAAAGCCACATTATTTGGGACACCTAAAATTAGACTTCAGAAAGCACTAAAAAAAACGTACAACCTTGCTTTGGTAAGGAGGTGGACTAGAAAAGGCAGGGTTTGGGATTTTCTTCTCTTTTATTTGCAATAAATTCTACAATTGTTGGGCTTAATTCTGTCCTGTGGTATTTAAGTCAAGGTAAGATTTACATTGCTTATTGCCTTAGGAAACTGAGGTTAAACATACAGGTTTCTCCCCTTCACCTATTGCCAGCCTTTTGAATGGTATCTTTTTATTTCTGTCCCTCAGGGATAGTTCAGACCCCTCTCTTCCAATTATAGAGATGCATATTTAGAGGAGTGGAGAAAGGGCACATATGCCTTAAGGATCCTTTGGAGCATTTCCCTCTTGCCTGGCTCTTAACAGACTCTAGAACTGATCAATATACTAATTTTTTTTTTATTTTTAATTCAGAATTTATTTAGATTATTATGTGAAAATCCATAAACTCAGCAGGTTCTGAAGCTGTTGTGTGAAATTACTGACCATGGTTTACAAATTATATATATATTTATATGCTTGTGTTTGTATATGTTTGTGTGTATATATGTAATATAATGAGGGGAGAGGTAAATGAAATACAGCCTTTAACCCAGGAACAGAGGCCTACAAGGAATGTGTGTTGTTATATTGAAAGTGTTGCAACCTTCTCCATCATTTTCTTTCAATACAGTCCACGTAATACTGCTGCAGTAATACAAAAGAGGTTATCATAGTCCATCCTGCATATTAAAAAGTGTAGATTGTGCAGTTATGACTAAATGTTAAGAGCCAAATGTTTTTTATTGTAAGTTAGCTTGAAGATTCCTGCCTTTATCAGCATACATTGTCTACTCGTGAGATAGCAGTGCTCCTTTCAAAGCCCACTTGAACAAATAGAGCCCCTGTGTGGAAAATGGTTCTTCATTGTGTAGGCATTACCCTGGAATAAATAGTGCTGGTATAAAAAACATGAGTTTTAATGTGTACACAAAAGCATGCCATGGTCAGGACATTGAACCTCAGAAATTGTGGTAAGAGACTAAAGAAGGCACATCAGCAGGATTTTCTGAAAAATGGTTCATTCGTAGAGGTTTTGGAACAGCATGGGAGGAAAGCTATATTGTGTTTCCAGTATTTCTTTCAAGGGCTGTGTGTTACAATCCCACAGAATGCATTTTTCCCTGATGCCACTGGACAGGATATGGGAGTGGGATATATGGTGAACCCTTCCTCTGCACTGAGTTTTGGGTTGTAGATGGTCACACAGTTTCTAATCCTTGAATTTAGGCTGCATCATTTGGAGGAACAGGTGCTGGGGCAGGGACTGGTGGAGAGGCAGCTAGAAAAGTCATCTGATGGCATTTCAGATTGTGACTTTTAAATAGCAGGAGCTGATTCCCATTTCCTTTCTCCCACTGCTGCTACCTCCTGCTGCCATTCATGTGGTCTGCCACAGGAGCGTGGGTTGTATTTTTTTTTTCCTAATTTGACTAAGAGCATATTTCTCATTCTAAATCCTTAATGAAGACAAAAGGCCTGTATTGCAGGGTAGGAAGATACTAACCCGAAACATATTATTAGCTGGGAAGACTCATTCTCCTTATGTCCATGTTTTTGAGTGGCTTAATTGAGGAAGAGAGATATCTTCTGAAAATGGGTTTTTGAATAGGGCAACAATGAGGGCGGAATGGTGGAGATGCTGTGATGCCAGCTTTCTTGGAAAGCTTCATTAAGAGATTATTAAAGTGATTGTAACCGATTCTGTTACAGATCAGGGTGCTTTGATATGCCAGCCCTTTGCATAGCAGTCTCTCAAGGGAGAAAATGAGTGTTTCAGAGGCTCTGTCTGTTTAATTTTTGACTGATCTCTCATTAAGAATTTTACAAGATAGAAAAGGAGAAAAACATTCAGATATTATCGGGATATTGTTCATATACACTAGGTAGGAGGTGAACAAATCTGCATGAATGTTTTAATTTCACTGCCTCTTCCAATCTAACCCTCTAGCAAAACAGCCAGATATTCCACTCAAGACCATAACTTGCCTCATTTCTGTGTTGTCTTCTCTCCTGAACTTTCCCAGATTTAACTGTTGTGCCTCCTCCCTACACAGATGATTCTGGAAAAGCATGGAGTTCCTGCTTTTAAAAATGAAGAGAGAACCAAGGGGAATAGGGTCTGGAAATTCTGGTCTTTTCAACTTAACATCAATTTCTAGTAAAACCTTAAAATGTGAAAAATATTTTTAAGACCTTTCAGGAGTCAGAGAAACAAATTATGACCTAGAGAGATGTATAATGAGTAAATGTGAGAAACCAATGTAATTTCTTGTTAAGATAAAGCATATGACATATTTGTGTTATTGTAGGGCTTTTGACACTGTTTCATATGATATTGTGAAGAGTCCCAGAAAATAATTGTGACACGATGGATGTAGAACAAAATGTGAAACTAGATGTGTTCAGAGCATTTATCCAAGTGTCACTAGTAAAAGAAGATTTCAAATATGGCTTGCAGAGGGCTCTCTTTGGCACTGCCTAGTACTTTCATTTGCAACTTTACTAATGAAATACAGGGGTTTCTTGTTAATTTTAATGATGACTGAGTCATGCTCAGGGCTGGGTTAGGTATGAAAATCAGTGAGTGATGCACTGTCACTCTGCAAAAGATTTTTCTTTTTAAAAGAATATATAGCTTTTGTTGGAAGATAGGTGCCTTTTTGTGAGTACATTACTAAAGATTTGTGAAAATTAACATTTATAAATGGAAGGGAAAACACTTGACTTTAACACTTGAGATGTCTGATCCTTGTTATGATATAATTTGGTAATAGAATCATTAATTTGTAGAATTATTTCTTTATTTAATAATGAGGGTTTTTTCCCTCTTTTTTTTTCCTTTAAATATTGAATAAGTCCACTGAGCCTTAAAAAATCTCTTACTCTCTCCATAGAGCAGCAAACCTCTGGCTTAAAGTCAACAGAGTTTTTCTCTCAGCAGGCGTGTCTACATGTGGTTGACTGTGATTTGTTCTCTGCAGAGTTGCATTTCAGGGCTATGGGCAAGGTTAAGACAAGATGTAATAGTTGGACAGGCTAGCATCTATGCATTTGGTACTGATGGCAGTGGTCCAGATCCATGAGCTTGCTCTTTAGATGTATGTTGTCATCATAACTGTAATGAGGCTGTTCATACCGTACTTTTGGAAACAGTGCAGTATAAAAGTCTTCAGTCTGCTGAGAGCTAGATATTTGACTGAACCTCAGCTTGCAGTGTATAAATATATTACTCTCTGTTTTTCTTCTTTTTATTCTTCCACTTTTCCTTCTCCTCCCTTCTTTCTCCTCAAGGACATAGACTTTGGCTGTATTTTTCACAATTGCTGAAGTAGAAATCCGAGCGGATGCCTGTGCCACCACCACCGCCGCCACCTCCTCCTCCTCCACCTCCACCACCTTCTGGAGGGCCCCCTCCACCACCACCTTCTGGAGGGCCCCCTCCACCACCACCTCCACTGGTAAGACTGACTTTTCATTTCTATGGGCAAAAGCTTAGCTGTAGTATCCAGCTCAGAGCCCACAGGATTTTAGCATGGATATTCATAGCAAACATCTGAGACAGATGTTTGATTTGCTGGCACTGGTTCTTCTGTTCATTACAGCAGTGGTCTCCAAAGTGGGGTGTGTGAGATGATCCATTGGTGTGGGGGATGAAAATGCTGGAACTTCAGTCATATATGTGTATACTTTACAAAGAAATAAACCTATGTATATTGGCATCCATTCTCAAAAATTTTGTTACTGCTAGGAGTGCATGATGAAAGAGTTTTGAGATTATTAGAGTGCATCTGCCGAGAATACAGCATTTGTGAATACTTTTCCAGCCAAAGGGAATTCATTTTTGTATTGGTAATATACAGATGGTAAGTATTAATTTCTTCATCCTTCTTACAGCTCCTATTAAGACTCACAGTGCTCAGCTGTACATTTTGCCCTTTCTAGCACATTGTGTCTTCCTGGGGATACAGCACAATATTCTTTTGTACATGTGCAGGAACAATTACAGCTTGTAACAGATCATTACTGTGTGTGTCATGAAGTAGAACATGTGCCTTGCCAGCATGTTTGCAATAAGAGGAGGATGCTCTGGGTGAACTTTCAGTGTATTACATTTTCATACCTTCACAATCAATTATTGTACCTATGGTAAAACCTGTTTAAGTAATTCCTTGAATTCTATGATTAGTTGGTCATAACCTGAAGTTCTTAGGATTTTTTTGAAAGAGTGGAACATGGCACAGTTGTGTTCAAGTCATAAAATCTCTCCTGACTTTTTTTCATGTATTTTTCTGTCACTTCTCTGTTTAGTTGAAGAGTATGTTAGTCTCTGTAGCAAAACAGTACATGGTACTTCAAATGTACTTCAAGTTTATTTTTTTTTAAGAACTGTATTTCTCCCTTGCATTCCCTGGCATCTCTGCCTGTTTTGTTCCCAGGAAGGTTGGTCAATTTTCTTTGGTATTGTTCATAATGCTCTTATTTTATCTTTTTTCCAGAAGGAGCTTTCCTTGCAAGTTTCTTTCTGCTACTTTACAGGCTGAACCATTTTTTAAAACTCCCCATGAGTTGTGGAGATGAAGAGGAGGAGGATAAAGACAGCAAATGAAATAAGCAGTGTTTGGTTATTTTCAGCATTCAGTTTCAACTTGGCACCATGAGCAGTGTTTCCAATTAGAAATTCTTCTGGGCTGGTACACAACCTATACTTAGATGCTGAAATAAGTGGGCTGTATATTGTGAGCAGCTTAATGCTCACAACTGCAGTTAAAGTCAACAGAAGCTACAAATGTTCTTATGCTAATAAATTTAGATCAGTAAAGTATCTAGAGACATTTTTAGACTCCTCTAACATACGCCAATTGTAAATGACTTGAGAAAGCTAAAAGGATCATTATGAACAAGTTTAGGATTTTTTGTTTTGCCTTCTCTTTTCTTATGACTAAACCTGCTACCATGACAGAATTTTTATATAAGAGGGCTCGTTTTCCTATTGTAATTGGATCATTCTTTTTCAAATGGGGTGATCTCTGTTTAAGATATGAAGAATTTAGAGTCAGCTCATTCTTGGTGGCACGATACATACTAGATGTGTTTCTAGTTAATGTCTGATATTAAAGCCTTGCTCTTAATAAGTCTTGATACTAAAAAGAGTATATGAATCAACACAAATAATAAAATAGCGTGGCAGGACATAGTTTTTTCTGCAACAGCAAAATTACTTTTCCCTGTCAAAACTGAATGAGAGACAGGATCAGGAATCTGCCTGGAGAGTTCAGCAGAAGAGCAGAGGAGGAGGCAGCTCTCCAGCTGATGCCAAGTTACAGAGTAAAATCTTATCGTTGAGGAGTCTGCAGAAACTTGCTACAGACCCTATTTTCTTTTACTAGAAAGCCCTTTCTTAGAAATTGGCATTTGTCTTTTACAGTTGCTAAACTGCCCAGCTGTTGTTACAGCTGCTAGATTTACAGTTGGGGGATGGAAGAAGGAAAAATTTTAATAGCCATATAGCTTTAAGGAAAACCTGCAAAGCAAATAAGTTATTGTTTGGCCAACAGCTGGAAAAGTTCCAAAGTAAACAGCACTGTAATTTTTATTATACTGGTATGATTAAACCAGGGTAAGATTTGCATGTTGGCAATTAAAATTTAGGTTTTAATTTTGCTATTGATATGTGGGTGAGCCACTAGTTTAACTTCTGTGATTTATGCTAAAAGAAAAATGTCTGTGTGTAGGTGGGGGTTTTAGAATCCTGTTGTTTTTCAGGATGCTATTGCAGGGGTACCATAGACTTGTCTTGCTTTTCTAGTTATGGATGAGAACTGTACTGTTCCTCTTGCTTTCACTACCAAGAGATTTTTAGCAGAGGTAGTCGCCACATTATCTTTTTCTCTGCACATTTTCTTTGTGAATATTGTGAGCCTTGATCCCAAATAATTTTGCAGTCCTTAGTTCATGGAAATTCTAATCACTGTTGGCACATAGCTTTTTTGTCCTGTTAACTCCTTCTTAATGCATAAGAAAGTTCTTTCCTCATGCTTTTTGGCCTTGTTCCTACTGTTTTCTAAGACTTTTGGACTTGCTGATATTCTGTAAGTACTTGTAATGAATTTTGCTCACAAAAGTCGTTAGAAGGCAATACAAAGTGATTTGGAGATGGTATTTAAAACATGCTAGGAGCTACCTGTGCCCAACAGCCAAAAAGCTACTAGCTGTTAGAGCAAACTTAAAAGGAAACAAATTCTTGGATTTCTCAGGAGGGAATGGTGGTGTGTCTGCTGTAGCAGATGTAGGCGGCTGAGTCAAAATGTAAATATAGCTAATTAGATTAATTGAGCATGTCTTCAGATGCCTGCCTTCTGGGGGTCAGAGAGATGAGAGGGGTGAGTAGGCAGGATAAAGCTGTGCCCTGATGTATTTTCTGGCACTGGCTTACAGAATTCAATTCTCTTCTTGTTCCCTTTTCCTCTACACCTTAACAAAGCACACTTAAATAGGAGGCATAGGGTGTTGGTTCTAAAGCTCTTTTAATTTATTGACATGTGGTGCAAGATAGGGTTTTTTAATAGATTTTTTGTTGGTGGTCTTGGCGAAGAGGGTGTTAGATTTGGGGGTTTATAAAGCTTTCTGGTCATGAAAAAAAATTTATATTCCCCCTCTATTTCTTTTACCACTCTTCCCTTTAGGTTGGGCATATGAGGCAACCACATTAGCTTTGGTTTGTCATATTTTCTGGAGCAGGTGTCACCACTGAGACTGATTAAAATTTTTTTCTACTTAATTTCCCAAGAAAAGGATCAAGAGAGAATTTTGCTTTGATAAACCCTGTTCACTTACTACATGCAGTGAAGGCTGCTTACTGCTGTGTAGCCTCTGTATATATGAATTTGTAATGTTAAGATCAGTCATCACCTATTAAAATGTTAATATTGGAGGAAGTGTGGATGCGTATCAGCCCTGCTGGGTTGTGCCTTACTCAGAGATGTTTGTTTAATGATTCATATGTTTGTGGAGTTTAAGAAAATACTTCTGTTCTCTTTAGAATTGTTATTATTAAAGTCTTAACATAGAAATTAACCCCGAAAATCACAATGGTTCAGATGATTAAAGTTTATAAAGTAGTACCAGGTTTATTTGCTGCCTTGTGGCACACTAGGAACTAGGATAGCAGGAGGAGAAAGTAATATACTTTGGTGATAGAAATGTGAAACTTGAAACAATGATGAATGCTAGACTAGTACGTAGATTAATCTTAATGATTACCTCATTCTTATTTAGTTAAAATTTTAAAAAATGTTGTAGATAAACCTGTCAGTGTTTACCAAGTTTGTTATTCTCTTCTTATTTTCTACTCTTATAATAGAAAACTCAGAAATGCAATTCCTCATGATATAATGCTGTGATAAAAGCATAATTTACACAGAAGAAGGATTTTCAAGGTTCAGAAAAACATAACCTGATATGTTTCCTCCAAGTTTTCCTAGGAGGGATGTTTTTTCCCTTCCTTCATGTGGTTGTTAAATTGAAAACCTTGCTGAGTTGTTTCCTTCAGTCTTCACAAGAAATTCAATAGAGAGCTACAGTGTTCATCTGAAGTTGTGTGGGAGTTGGTTTTGCTCCTATGACATTTAGCACTACTGTTCTTTGGAAAGAGAACAAACAACATATGTAAAACATCTTGGCTGAAGATAATGATGATTTATGGTATTTCAGTTTGGTTTTACCAAATATAGTATGAGCAAATATGTGCATATGAGCACTCACATGCATAAATTTTTGGTCATGTTTGCTAATTATTTACTGTAAAAATTAAACATTTCTCAAGTCTTTATTCAGACCCCCTAGATATGCAAGTGTAATACCAGAAGAACAGAACTGTTCACAGTGCCAATTATGTGTTTATTAAAATTTTATCTGCACTGTAAGGTCATATTTTGTACTTTGTCATGGAGTCTCTAGGCCAGAAGATACTAAAGCACAATATTCATTGCTGATAGGTAAAACACACCAGAGTGAGAAAAAGTGCAGACTTGGTAATCTTGTTGGTGACTGACTGATCATACAGACTGTGCTAAGGGCTGGACAAAGCACAGCTGGAATTTTTGAGTGCTTTGTTCCAGACAAAATAAAGGACACTGATTTATAGTGTTTTAATGATATATTGTATCTCACACCAGTCCGCTTTTGTAAAGAAGCGAGAGGCAATCATGTAGGAAAAAAAATGCTGTCTCTTTCTGTGGTTTATTTGACTTAATTTTCAGCTGTTGGAAAATTGGGGTTGCATTGCTGTGGCATCTCAAAGTGTTGCTGCTGTAGCCTTCTACTCTTGTAGTCAGCAAACACAGAAAGGGTAAGTGGGAGCTGTGAAAGGTGAGAAAGATGAAAACAGAAATACTAGGCTGGCATTGCTCTGTTTCATGTGGACAGGTACAGGGGCATGGACTGCATATAGTTCCTAGGTGCTAATCTTGAATGCTTCACTTGAGAACTCTTATGTCACCGTTTTAAATGTATTTAGATAATTAATTCTGTTTTGAAGGTTTTCTCATAATTTCATGTGTTCTTCATTTCTGAATGGAATGGAATACATTTGAAGAGCATTCTTTCTCTTTGTTTTACATCTCTATAATACACAAGTATGGAAATTGCAGAGTAGAGTTACCAGCTGTAAGTGATCCAGCCCTGGTACAGAAGCAGCCCAGCTGCAGACAACTAATAGGTTAATTTACCATTCTAATTACAAAGTAAAAAAGTCCTTAAAAGTCAGTACCTCATCTCTAGCGTATGCAGTGGCTACACATTAAATTCCATCTGTCAATTAATATTATACTTTTAGTCTTTTAATTAAAACAGAACTCAAAATTATAGCAACACTAGACTAGGACTTCTCTGAATGGCTGGAAGGTGAGAGTGCAATAAATGCTAGTTTCTCATTATTCTCCCTTGGGTTAACCATAATTTTGTGTGGATGCTAAAAGGCATTTCAGAATGATCAGTAGCTTCTGCACAGATAACTGCATATGAGAAATAGCCTAGTGTTCTTAGAGGAAGATTAAATTGTGATGTGTATAGGGTGCTATATGCTGAAATTTTTGTTGCCACTACTCATGGTGTCCCTTGTTATTCTGGGGACTATGGGCGACAGAAAGAATAAACAGTGCTAGTGTCACCAGCTCCCATTGTGATGTTTCCAGTAGTGTTTGATGCTTTCATTGCAATGCCAGGCCCTCAGATTTTCTTGTTTATATAAGAGTTTTCAGTTTCTTTTCATTGATGCAGAGGCAATCATGAGACTTTAAATCCCAAAAATTTGGAAATCAAAATATGAAGTTCAAAATTATTTTTTGAAGCCAGTCTCAGGGTATTTTTGGTATTTAACTTGTGATCTTTCTGGTCTGCTGGGAAACACTTTAGAGTGGTTTAAATTTTATACTGCCTCAATTTTGGTGGCTTCTGTTACTGCATGTTTTCTTTTCGTATAAGAACAGTCAGAATTTGCATTTAAAATGTGGGTGTCAGAAAGTTAAATACCAACAGAAAAGCTCAGCAGGTATAAATGATCCTACTTATTCTGTTGCATTTTTTTGTATTCAGGTACAGAAATCTAGCAACCCACACTGGAAAACCTTAAGTACACCCTAGTGAATAAGCCCGCTGCTCCATGTGAGGCAGGAGCAATTGAACTCTTTGGTATACAAGATTTTTACATTATCTGATACAGCGGTGCTAGCATAAGGTGCAGAGGGTTTATTGGATGCAGTGGTACTGATTTCTGGTGGTGTTTGAAATGAGCACTGGGAACACAGATTTAGAAGAAAGTTGCTGCTGCTATGCTGGTTTTGTTCTGTTATGCTGGTATGTGTTCTGTTCCCTGCCATTGTGTATGCTGGTAACTTCAAGCAGGTGCACAACAGGCACCAGGCTCTGCTAACACTGAAAGGCCTCACAATTTGGGACTAAAGCCAGGAGTAGGCGGTGGTGGTACTGCCAGAAAGAGATCTGTAACAACTTGTCCACTACTTCCCTTGCTGGGAGCTGAGAAACAAGATCAGTGTAGACACAGCCTATCTAAGCACGCACATTGCTCGACGACCTTTTCAACCTGGCAGGTTCAGACTGCAGAACTTTGTGCGATGGAGACTGAGATCATGGTTAATCAGTACTGAGCTGGGTGTAGGTGGAATTGTCAAGTGCTAGTCCTGTCATTCTCTTGAAACAATGATTTCATCAGCTGCCAGGAAGCTATTTGGCAGGTCCCCTCATGTGGGTTCCCTCAGAAATGTTGGCTGGAGAGTGAACCCTTGGATGGGAAGCATTTGAAGCTCAGCTTGCTAGAAGGCTGAGAAAGTGCTATGTTTGCCCAGGCAGACCAGGTGCCAAGAATTAATTAGTTTTGTTCTGTGCTACAAGGCAGAAATACAAGAAGTGGCTCTGATCTTGCAAATGACTCTGCAGGTGGAGTCTTGCACTGTGGTGAGGTGTCTCATAATTAAAAAGCTTTAAATCAGAGGTTAGACCTCTCCTGTGGACAGAACCAAAACTGTCAGGTACCAGATCTCCCAAGCTTCTTTAGAAACAAACAGTTTAAAATATTTAAAATAAAAGAAGACATCTACTTTGTTGTTGAGATTTGTTGGATTTTTCCTTAAACTGGAAGAGGGGATTATTTTGAGTATTTTGCTTTGTGTTTGACAGTGCATGAGTGAAACCACACCTGATGCATATGTAACGAAAATACAATAAGGATGACAGTGTTTTCCTCTGTGATACTCCTGTTTGTGATGTGCTGGAAACTGGGTTTATTATTTTAATAAGCTACTTCTTTTCATTGCTACTGCTTTTCTTGGCACATTCCTGGTGGAGACTTTAGCAGCTGGTTTGAGAATTATTTGTAAAAGCAATGCTCTTGCCTGCTGGGCAAACTGTTTCTGCTGCAAATGTAAAATCATTAATTCCTGGCATAATCCTAAACTAGTAATAGTGGATTGATCTTGGAATCAAGTTCCAAATTTCTCTGCGGTTTCAGATTTCATGCTCAGCTACAAATGGATAGATGACTTTTATAATCTTGTGCTATGTCAAGGAAGACATGCTGGTCAGCTTAAAGTGAGATTTCTGGTCAAATTCCATGTTTTGCTTTATTCCAAAACAACCTCATTCTTTTAATAAAAAGCTTTCACATTGTAGTTTGTTAGATTGTTCTGGCATCTTACTGGCAATATTACTTTCTTTCTGTCAGTTTTGCTTTTGAAAAGGATGCAGTCTTTGAGGAGCTGAATTAATTTAAATATCTTAGTCTTGATGGCTACAGGAATCTCCTTATGGAACACTTGTGGTCAGCAGTTTGTTGTTAAGTGGAAGGAAGCTACAGAGTAAGTTGCTTGCAAGCAGGTCTCCCCTGTTCTCTCTCTGCTCCTTTTTTATCATCAGTGGTCCCAGAAGGGTATTTTAACAGACTCATGCCCTTTAAGGCCACTTACTCAAGGTCTGTGCCCTTACAGACTGTTATGAGCACCAACCCAATGCCTGACTTTCCTTCGAAGGAGTAGGAGATTTGTGGCTGGATGTGGACCCAGTCGTCATCTCTCCCTTCATGCTCCCCTGCTTGGAAAGTCTTGTGGTGCCATATGGGTGGTAAGAACACTCATCATCCTTCCTCAGATGGTTTAGCAGCCACAAACAAGCTGTGTTTTTCTCTCATACTCTCAGCTATCTCTGACGTGACGCACATACTGCATTAGGCAGCTAACTTCACCTTTTTTATCCTCTTTCCTGAAAAATCTGTATTTGTTTACACCGGAATTTCGGTTATTGTTGTAATATAGAAATAATATTTGGAGAATTTTGTTGTATTTCCAGTGGTTTCTGCTGTTTTTGATGCTTTATACATCCTTTATTTAAGATTTAGATGTTTTAGTTGTCTCCCATTATTGACAAACATTTTCTTTGACCAGACCTGGCACCATCACATCACTGTCTGCACTGCCTCCACAGCTCTTGTTTGTTTTAATCTACCTGCTGTTTTAGATGCTAGCTTTAATTGTCCATTTCTATGTTTGTAGGCTTTTTCTCTTGCATTTTTTAGTTTAAGTTGGGTCTCTGAATCATGACAGATTGGATGCCAGAGAAGGCCAGGACTGGCTCAGGCACTCTTTTTTTAAAAATTTTTTCCCCATAAATATTTGTCTCTGTGATCAAATATCCTTTATCCTAGGGCTTTCTGCTCAGTCTTTATCTTGCTACATTGTCTTTCCCTTTCTTAAAAGCCAGACCTGAGGTGTTTAATGCTGCAGTGGTGAAAATCACTTGCCTCAACCTGGATCTTTGCAGGTTTGGCTGAGCACAGCAGAGAAAAATAAGAAAGCAAGGGATGTCTTCAAACTCTTTTTTCACTAGAATATATGCTGCTTATGCCTTCTGCCAATACCTGTGCTTGATCTCTGCATTGAATCTGGGGGGTTGTGTCTACAAGGGGAAAAATTGGTAATGGGAGAAAGGAAGGTTAATTTCCACCAGATTCATAGAAATAATTTATATTGTCAGCAAAAGAGAGAGCTCTCCTTCTACCCATAATAAAATTCTGATGTCAAATGTATTGATTTGTCTTCAATTTTATCATTATATGTCTCACAAAATAATTAGGGAAAAGCTAAATATATTTTGACTTTTTTTGTTTTAGTTTTTTATCTAGTACAGATAAATAAGTTATTTTCTACAGGTGTCCTTTCCTATAAAACATGACCAGGAGAAGGAATCTACTGTGATGATACAATTTATTGCATATTAGGAGTGTAAATACTCAGTACTAGTAAGTTCTCTGAGTAAAAGTATGTAGTGCCTTTGGATAGAGTAATGCTTTATTTTATCTTACTTATGGCTCCTATCAAACTTAGAGTTTTAGTACTGCATCATCTTTTTACATCACCTGATGGGTTTACTCTGAAAGAAAGGCCCATGACTCCCTGGCTATTGGGTTGTCCAGAAGGCTAGAGGTATATTTTTCCTGCAGGTGTCCTGTTTATGTAGATCTGTATTACCCTGAAGTACTTGACAAATGCATTAAAGACCATATTTAAAATCAGAGTAAATACAACCTATTTATGGGACAGGATGTATGAACTGTGACTGAGCTACCTGTTCAGAGTCCAGAGGATTTCTCCTTTTCTGTATGCAGAGGTACTATTTAAAATCTGAATATTTTAATTAGTATTAATATAAACTTTTTCAAATGGTTGGTGCCTTCTGCATTTACATCACTTTAGTATCTGAGCACGTCTATCTCTTAAATATTTTAAGTATCTAGGAGCCCAGAGGGTAGGTCGATGCTCCCATCTGTCTTGCAGGATGTAATGTGACATTCTCAAGGTGGTGCAAATATCACAGCAGAGTGTACCCAGAAATGGAGCTCACTGCCATGCATTTCAGTCACTTTTCCCTAGAAAAAGTCTCTCAGTTCTTAATTTGTCTGCTACAACTCAATTTAAGGCATTAAGATTGTGATTTTTCAGGGTCAAACCTGGAGTGGGTCATATATATAGAAAGTGTAAAAATAGAGAATTGCTCTTCTAAACTAAACAATCCACTTTCACAGAACTCCTAACTGTAAGAAGTTGTTACAAACCACTGGCTGTGCCCCTCCACCACAGGGTACTGCACATCACAAGTAACTCTGCACAGGACCTGGTGACTTGTGCTTCACAAAAAGCATTTCTGCATGAGAGGATCCAGCCTTGATCTGAAGTGTTATCAAGAGATTGATAATCTGCTTCTGTCTGCAGTTTGTCTGTTTGCATCTCACATTAATTCACCAAATGCCTGTCTCTGCTGCCTGAGTTCTCACCACCACTCCCAGTACAGGTTGTCGTGTGCAGGCACACCACCCCTCAGATAGACTTCAGGACTGCTGAAATCTGAGCTGTTGCCTCCAGTGTTTTGAACAGTCCTTTGACACTTTCTTTTGCACCTCCAGGTTTCCACAATGTAATTAACATTAGAAATCTGGAGACCAGAACTGAGTTTGTGATTCCACTTTTGCTCACACTGCTTTTTCTGAAAGGATGAGATATATTGGAGGAGTGTACTATGCCTCCTTGCCATACTTGCTAATTCAGGCTTGCTGGTGGAGCCCCCTTCCAGGTCCAGGCTCGTGGGACTTGGAATGCAGGCTTTAGTTTCAGAGATATGACCATTATATGTAATCCAGTCACTTTCAGTTTTACATTTGACATTTTTATATTTTGCATTTTTTTCTCCTTTGCTCCGTTTTGGTTTGTTGTTCTTTTCAAACAGCCTCAAGCAGCAGTGATTTAGATCTCTGTCCCTATATTCATGCTGTCCTCATTCATATCTCCACTAGTCTAAGTTACCAGCTTCAAATTCTGAAGTGTTTATCTCCAACATTGATGATTTACAGTCTGAAACATCTAAAAAATATTATTTGATGACATTTTCCTATTTACAGGTATTTTGAAGACCTGACAGCCTAAACATTAGTCCTATACTTTACTGCACACCATAGCTAAGTATGTAATTTAGGACACTGAAGACAAAACGTGTGGAGTTGGGTGAGATGAAAAGGAAATAATTCTTATGTTCAGGCTATTTACATGCGTGATCTGTTCCATTCTGTTTCTAAGTATGTACTAAACGTGACATTCTTTGTGTCTGAAATAGTAGCAGAATAACCTAGTGGTTGCTAAGGTAATGAGAACCCACCGTTCCCTTTCCAATTCCTGTAAATAAAGTATGGAATTTAATTTCACTCTATGTTACCTGAGGCAGATCAGGCGTCTGATAAAACAAATGATCTTCACATTCTTCTCCACTTCCTTTCTGATTTTCATTGAAATACTGAGATGTTTCTCTTTTTGTTATAAATGAGGCTGCCCTGCAGATGGTGGGGTAGAAAGTAGCCTAAGAATTACATCTTTTGTCTTGCAGTTGTTTTCCCTCTGTGACTTAAAATGTATTGGTCTTCCTGCTGAAACACTTTTATTGCATGTGATCAGGGCTGAAGATTTGACAGCCGTAAGAGTTCCTCTTTCTGTTTTTCTCTTGATGCAGAACTTAAATGTTTATTATCTGTGCTTGTGCTATGGATTGCAAGCACAGCATGAGTGTGAACCCAAGATTTATTTCTTAATCAAAGAAAGGAAGGTTCTCTCGAAAAACAATATGGTAAATCCAGGAATTTGCTGGACACCAGTAGTTGAGTGGATGAGATACTCACCTGGTGAAATGATTCTTGGCAAGGACTATCACTGGCCCTAGGAATGCAGGCAGCAAATAAGAAATCCAAAGGAGCTTTGACCGCTGTGCAACCAGGCAACACTACACCCCAGACCATCTTGACTTTGTAGTGGAAAAAGAGAATCCGTATCAAGCTACTCAGCAGCTAATCAATCATCCGAGTGCACCAGGCTGGGCAGGGAAGATTGTATCTCTACGTACATGAGGAGGAAGAAGAAACAGCTGAGGCACGGGATGAAGTTCTGCTTGGAGTAAGGGAATCTGTTGTAAAAGAGAGGCAGCTTGTTATGCTGCATTATGGAATGGCAGAACAATATTCCTGCTTTTTTATGCGACAAATTTTTGTCTTGCTTGTGTTACATTGATATCAAGTCATGGGTCACTTGCCACAGGTTGCCACAAGTGGGTTATTTTAGCCTAATAGCTGTCTGGATATCAAGACTTTATATTCTAATAGCATGTCTGCCCAGAGAAGTAGATCTGGAAGGTGAAGTGGACCGCTGGCATAATATATGGACACTTGAACCCGGAAATGAAAGACAGCTGCTGGATCTAATTTTAAACAT
Source organism: Sturnus vulgaris (assembly GCF_052056855.1). Lineage (NCBI taxonomy): Eukaryota > Metazoa > Chordata > Aves > Passeriformes > Sturnidae > Sturnus > Sturnus vulgaris. The sequence goes on from NC_142243.1 coordinate 34,691,407, forward strand.
AGCTCTTGAGCAGATCCCTCTGTATCCTGCTTGTCCTGCTACAGCAAAGTCATTAGTGGGAGTAGAGAGACAAGAAGTTGAAGATACTGGTAAAGAGTTTTGTGAGGAAGGGAATCACTCTTGTTCAAGTTATGGTATTTCCATTTTTCACAGTAAGTACTGTCAGCTTCCAGAGAAGAGGAGTGGAAATGGTTTGTGGCTAGTGCATGGTCTAACACTGCTGACACGGGCAGCTCTTCTGGGGCCTCGTAATGGTCAGTGGGGCTCCCTGTTCTGCACGTACGAGGGAAGGCAGCGCTGTTTCAAACGAGGAAAATGTAATAGAGTGGGAGTTTTCCTAACATTTTAAAATAACGTGGTTACATATCAGCCAGGTAGTAATTCCGAGTTTTTACATCAGGGCTCGGGAATGCGGCGGCGTTAGCGGCGGTCTGGAGCTCCATCTAGCGGGGCGCCGCAAATCCCGCTGGCTGGGTTTGGATTTTTTTAGCCAGTACAGAAATAACCACGAGTAATACCGTACTGATAGAATTCTTCACTTGGGATTAGCGAGTTAGGTACATTATTAATTCAGCAGCTGGTTAAGTATTTTCAAGCTCCAGTTTTGCTTTCAGGATGCCATTACCAAGCTGGGTTGATTTTTGGGGGTTTTTTCAAGTGTGACCGTATTGTTCTGCTTTATTACAATTATGATGCTAAAATTAAGGGCTGTGGAAACATTTCTGGAACTCGTTCTCTTTAGAGAGTTAGCTAACCTCTGGGAATTTTGGAAGTAAGCAGAACATTACTCCTCTGATGTGAAGATTCCCCTCTATTATAGACAGCTCTGTTAATCACAATAAGTTAAGGAATAATAGTTTTGCTGTTTATTATCTGCTTTTAAAAAGTGAAACATCCAATTTTTTAAAGATATGGTTTTTAAATATATATAACAAGAAGCTTGAAGAAGTAACAATAAATAATAAATTTTGTTTATTACAAAACTTTAAAATGCAACTTGATTTTACATTTACCAAGCTTGATTAGGATAGAAACGTTACTAAAATATAATTGTATATTCTAAAGGCAGTCTATGTAAACTGGTGTTAATCTCCAGTAGAGAGAGAGTATAAATAAGTTAATGATCATAGTCAAATATAAGTGTAGCATGCATTTATCGCTTTTCCTAAGAAAAGTGGATAAAACAAATATTTATTTTAATTTGATATATAAAAATTTTGATGTAAAGCATTGTAAATAGCATGATAAGAGCTGACAGAGGCAGTTGGATCTGGAGATGTGGGACAGAGGCCATAAAAGGCCAAATGAGGTCACATTTCATTTAAGCATGCCTCCTAATTTGCTTTCAACAGTATTAGCCCAACTAGTATTAGATTTGTGTTATATTTAAACTTTCAGCTTTCCTGCCTCCTGCAGAACCAAATGCTGTTCCTGTTGATTCAACTCAAAGGACTGGGAGTGACAGCTGCTAAGGAGGGCTTACTTCAAATCCTCTATCCCATGTTTGCCTCTGTATCCTTTCTAAATATGCATTTTTGTCTGTACCTCCCATCTAAAGCTTTGTCATCCATTGTCAACAGGCAAGCTCAGAGATACCAAAGTTGCGAAAGGAAGACCAAAAAGCACGGAACGCACTCTTGGCTGATATCCAGCAGGGAACTCGCCTAAGGAAAGTGACCCAAATCAACGACCGCAGTGCACCACAGATTGAAAGTGAGCATTTGCTCCTCAGTAAGGCCCTGGGGGAGCTTTGCTGAACTGAAGCCTGAGGTGTAGGTGGAGGTCAGATGGACAGTTTCAAACTGAAGGGCAGTTCTGAAGGTCAGCAAAGGTCTGCATCATCATATGGCTTTAGGATGCAGAGAGGAGACACTTTCTAAACATGCGTCCTGCTCTGAGATCAGTGACTGTAAACACTTCTTGGTATGTCTCCGAATGGTTATCACCTTAACAGGCATCCTTTGTTCCAAAATAAACAATGAATGATGAAATCCTTGAGAGCATTTCAATAAAATAATTAAGTGGGAATTGTTGGCTCTAGCAGAAGAATTGTTCATTAGATTAAAATAACAAAAAATGCTGAAAAATTCTGGAAACATAAATTTAATATTAGGCCTAACAGAACTACTTCTTGGTGTCACGATTTGTGTGAGATTGAAGAGCACCAGAGGGTGCTGTGCTCCAAGGTACAGGTCAGAGAGGTATAGTAGTTCCTGTAGTAACAGTATAGGGAAAAGTTTGGCCTTGGCTGTTTGTGGGCACCAAGCCTTAGCAGTCTCAGGGCAAGGATGAAATGATTTTCTGACATACCCGGGGTTTTTCATTCTTTTGAACAGAACCCAAAGGAGCTAACAGAGATGGAGGTAACCCAGCTGTTAATAAAGGTGGTTCTCAGCAGCCTCTGGGAGGTTTATTTGCTGGTGGCTTTCCTGTTCTCAGACCAGCAGGCCAGAGAGACATGACAGGTAAGGGCTTCATTTGTATGAAAGCATAGCTGGGTGGGCAGAAATTTGGGATTAGCTTTACTGATTGATTTTTATTGTGTTTTTTTTTTTTTTCTGAATGCTTAGTTCATCATGTGACCATGGAGAGCTCAATTAATAATGTGATTGAAGCCACCTTTCTAGATCTCAGGTGCCTTATTCCTTAAAACATAAATAAAAAGCTATCTCTACACTTGTTAAGAAAGAGATTAAATAGATCTCTTTAACTGAGCTTTTTGCATTGTTTTAATGAAAACTTTTAACTGTGCTTTGAATACAGTATTGAAATCTGAGCTTATCAGTTTCAGCACAGATGGCAAAGTCATATTTCCTTCCCTCCACTTGTGTATATTTCTATGATATAACAGTCTTGTGTATTACTTTAAAGATTCATATTTAAGATTTTTGCCCTCTGGATTTTACAGAGTATAGCTTTGATCCAGCAAGGTAATTTACTGATCTGAAAAAGAAGAGTATTTCACAATGACAGGAGGCAGGCACATGTGGGAGCCCAGTGCTGCTTTCACCTCAAGAAAGTGCCATCATCAACGAGAGATGACTTTTATAGTCACAGTAATGACCTCTGGCACTGTTGGGCAGCTGGTGCCTTCTCAGGCAGCACAGAGCAAAGTAGGTTTTTGCAGGGAAAGAAAGAACTTGGCTCTATCTGAAGGTTTTTTGCTCCCAAAAGGCATGCAAAGATGTGTGATGGGGCTTTTGACATAACTTCAGTGGCAGTAACTACTTTGAGTTGTTCTTAAAACTATGGCCTTGCCTATCAGACTATGTGAGTGTCGAATGAGATGCTTTTTTTGACATCTTGCTTTGTGATAAATCCTTGACATTTACTCAGGAAATGACATTTTTTTAAGTTCAAGAGTCTTCAGGCATTTACTGTTAAAAAGGAAATACCAGAACCTGTGCCTTCCAGAAAGCCTTTGAGGTATTGCTTTTAAAAGCTTGGCTTTTATCCATGGAGTTGAGGTTTCTGTAATGTTTGTGTGAATTTTTTGATCCTTCAAGTGCTTAACTTGAAGGACGCCAGCTGATGTGTGTCAAACTGCCGGGACTCTTGATGCCCAGCGGGGTGTACCAGGCAGGATGAGTGAGGCTGGTGTGAAGGGCCCCAGACTCTGCAGAAAATTCCTTCTCCTTAAACTGTTTCGTTCTGCAGAAGCTGAGGAACAGGGAGGGGAACAGGGCCTCTCAGCAGGTCTTCATATAACTAAGCAGAATCCCTGGTGCCCATTGGAATACATCACCTCCTAAGTCCCATTACAGCGTGGGCAACCTGTTGTACATGAGGTGTTCAAGGTGAATGAGTTTAATCCCTCCGGGTATCCACTGGGGAGGGGAAGATGAAGAGCTAGCCCATGTCGCTGTTCCGTCTGAGGAGTGGGAATGCAATGCCGGTGTGTAACATGTGGTATCTGGTTTCCAGCAGGGAGGCCTGGGCAGCTCTCCGGAGCCCGAGCAGCATCCCCCAGACCATCCGCACCGCCGAGCAGCGGCCCCTCGCAGCCGGCCGAGGGCCCCAGGGCCGCTGTCCCACCGGAGCCTCCCGGCCCCTCCAGAGCCGCAGCGGGGGCGGGCCCCGGGCGGCCCAGCCTGCCCGCCCCCCCTCCACCGCCTCCCGCTTCCAGCAAGCCTTCCCTCACCTTCCCTCCTCCTCCCCCGCTGCCCCCTCCGGCCGAGCGCCCCGCCAAGGGGGTGAGCCCCGGCGCCGCTCCCCCGCTCCCTCCCCCTCAGGCTGACAAACCCGCCAAGCTCCAAGCAGGCCCTTCGCACCCGCTCCCTCCTCCTCCCCCTCCTCCGCCGCTGCCCCCCGTGCCCCCTTGCGGGCTGCCGGGCAGGGCTGAGCCCTCTGCGGCCGCCGCCGCTCCGGCCGAAGGCAGGGACTGCGCCCTTCCCACGCCGCCGCCGCCGCCGCCTCCTCCTCCTCCGCCGCCACACGCGGCCGCCAACAGGCTCTCCTTTCCCCCCTCCCCGGCCCTCAGCGGTGCCGACCTGCCCCCGCCGCTGCCTCCCAAGTCTCCCCATTTGCTGCCGCAGTTGCACAAGCCAAGCAACATCCAGTCGCTGCCGCTGCCACCCACCCCCGGGCCCCCCCAGCCCGCAGCCGTGGTGGACACCAGAAAGAAGCGACCCGGCCGAGGCGCAGGTGAGAGCGGCACCTCTGAAGGAAGGAGGCTTTTCCCTTCCTTTGGCTAGCGGGGAAAAACCTTAGAATGATTTGGAACCTTGAAGATGACCCCCTTCCAACCCAAACCATTCTATTGCACTGGTGACTGGAGAGCATGCAGGGGCTGGGATGAAGAGCACACATGGGAGGAATACCTGTAGGCTGCACGGCTTGTGATGAACACCCAAAACGTCTGGCTTTCTGAGATGTCAGGCAGATCTTGGCGCTGGGCACATAGGCTTTATAGTTTCAGCTGCCACTCTTGGAAAGCACATGCTGATCAGTGGAGCAAAGCCTTGGGACCACCGAGCTGCTTCTTGCCTTTTTGTTGGCATTGGATGTGTCCAGCAGTGTGGTACCCTGACAGGTTCAGGTGGGGGAGCAGAGTACAGACCACTGTGTCTGCCAGGTCAGCAGCTGCTCATGTGCCAGCCTGCCCAGGACATCCCTCTACAGCTGTATCCATGCAGGAGCAATATTGGCAACAGCTGGGAAACACTACAGGAGATAATGAAACAGAGATGGGGCAGCTACGAGCCATAGGTGAGCAAAAACAAATCTGGCTGCAGCCCTCTGCTGTTCAATAAAGAGAAGTAGTCAGTGCCTCCTGTGATCAAGATGGTTGGGCCAGAGGTTTCTCCAGCTACTTAGGAAGTGGGGTATTATCCAGTATTTCCTTGAGTAGATGATAGAAGGAAATTTTATTAGATTCCTCTAATGTAATGGAAATAATGAAAAAGATGAGTCTAGATCTGAGTGGGTTTGAGAAATGGAGACAGCTACTTAACAGGGAACATCTGAAAGAGAATGTTCTGTACCCTGTATTTTAGCAGCGACATGTCAGGAAAAAGATCACTGGCTCCCTTTGAGAGCCAGGGGATAGGCCATGTAAGCACAGCAGATCAGGTTCCTTGTGGTGGTGATTAATGCTGCTCAGAACTCTCTGATGAACTGTTACTATGTCAAGATGCCCATTTCTCATGGCAGTTCAATTTGTATGTTTTCCATAAAATTGCCCTGCGTGTCCCTTATTATGTAGGAGGATAAGCAGTTTTGAGAGGCTGCTAACTTGGAGGCCTTGGGCTTTCTCCCCTTCACACGGTTCCTGTGGTGGGTCTTCCAGATGTAAACTTTGATGGCAACTCCTCAGTGAAATGCCCAAGACTAATGACAATTCCATTGCATAGCTGCCAAAGTGTCGGGAAATTTTCTTTTAGACATACCACCTAGTGTGGTTGTTTTGTTGATTTCCTTTGCTTAAAGAGACTGCTTGTTCTTGTGAAAGTGGAAGGATAATCTTCCATTCCAGACTGGGACAAAACCACACTTCAGAATGTTACACTTTTCCTAGAACTGGAAATGGAAAGCCCCAGCCAATTCCAATAATGATCTGAATTTAATACTTGATGCTACAAATATGTGGTCAAGCTTGGCAAACAACAGCTATGGGTATGTTTGCCCCAAATACTGCATTCTTTCTACACCCCTTCCACTTTTGTTTGTAGTTTACTGTTGGGTTTAAGTCATGATGATGTTTATATGCTGGTCTCTTGTTTTTTATTAAAGGAACCGGTGCTGGGAAGCTGGTCACACCTCCACAGCCACCAGCAAGATCCCCAACAACTGAACTTACAAGCAAGTCTGGAGTCTCAGCCTGGGCTACAGCTCATGACCCCTACACACCACTTAAAAATGGAAATATGCACATCATTGGTAATATCATTAAATTAAATCTCTTGGCCTTAGTTAATAATGTTAGCACAAAAGCCTGTGTGCATCCCAGATCTCAAAAGCTCACTTGGGACTTTGTCCTAGCAATAACAGGGTAGTCTAATAGAAACATTTTTTTGCAACCTTATGCAATGATATAAAATGAAGGCTTTTTCACAAAGGATTTTAATTCAGTCAGTAGAAAAGCATACACTACCTGCAAAGTTACTTAAAAATATGAAAAGTTCCCATAGTGTGCTTATATTACCATTCTTAAAATTAGATCATGGACATTTAGAGGCTTCACTCCTATAGGGCAAAGACCACTAAGAATTATTTTTGTGGTCTGGTGAATTGGCTGTTCATTCTTGTTTACAACTACATGTCTTGAAAACTACCAAGGAATATCTCTATTACCACAATACCACCAACGCACAAAACTGAAATGGCAGACAGAAGCTTAATTTCAGTTTTAATAGCAGGCAGAGATTGCAATTAAGGCAAAAAACTTGGATGGCTCACAAAAGTACTCATCAAGATGGTTCATATGGAATGAGCCACTATAAATTCCAGGGGGAAAAATCCTAACATTTTTAATTGAAATTACTTGTGACAACGTTGGTTTTTTGGGGTTTGGTTTTTTTTGGTTTTTTTTTTTTTTAAGTTTCTTTCTCTCTAGCAGCAACTAATGTTTATTTCCCTGAAACTTCCCAGATGACTTCGAATCGAAATTTACTTTCCATTCTGTGGAAGATTTCCCCCCACCTGATGAATTCAAACCATTTCAGAAAACATATCCCAGCAAGATACCCAGAGGTAAGTGTGTAAACATGAAAAGATCTGATCATTATCAAGAGGTTTAAAAATGGGGACGAAAAATAAAGAACTGAACCAGCATTAGCAAAACTGGACTGCTACCATAGGCACAGAGAGGAGTGGGATTTTTCACAGGGGCAACAGGGACCAAAGATATAATGAAAAGCACTTTGTTACTTTACAGTCTTAGCTAATAACAAATTATGTGGCTGGACATGCAGCTTGTGGTTTTAGATTGCTAAATTTGCAAAGCCTGGGATGTTAAAAACAGTCATGTTGTAAAACAGACTTGGGCAGCAACTGAGTTTGATTTTTTTGTTCACTAACTTGTGAAATCACAGAGAAGGATGATTTGATCCATGTCTTCCATTATGTATTTTGATTTAAATCCTGTGCATGGTGTTTTACAACCTGAATTAACAAAGAGACTTAGTACCTGAACCTTGTCAGGAAAGTGATAAAAGGTTGAACCATCCTTTATTTTTTTTTCTCCCTTCTTAACTTAGAATCAGGTCACTATTGTAGACTATTGAAAATGGGTAGTTTAAAGTACCAAAAGATCTCATGCCCATATTCTGCTTTTTATAAAACCCAGCTTTTTGTAGCTCTCCAACTTTTAATTGACTTTTTGTTTTGTTTCCATGCTAAGATGATTTGCATGACTTTTCATAGCAGCCTCAGGCTAAATTTTCTCCCGTATATTCTGACTTTTTACTGAAGGGCTGCAGGGCACAAGCAATATGTGTGTGTATGTATGTAAACATAGGTATATATATGCACATGTATGTGCATATCAGGGGTAGCAGATAACTGCAGCATCCCTGCTATATAAACTGCATCCAAAATATCTTTTTAAAATCTGTCCTATCTATTTACAGATCCTTCTAAAAATCCTCCATTAAGAACACATGTGAGATGAGAAGAGTCTTCTGATGCTCTCTGGACTACTATTAAAAAAGAAGATCAAGATAATATATAAAACAGAAGGGGTTCCTGTTGCAGTGATTGATTGTACTTGAGTCACAAGTACTGCAATATTAACATTTCTATAAACTGTAAAACTATATAAATTATACCTTTTGAACTGGCCTACATACTACAGGAATGTTAGTACAGGCTTTTAAATTACTGTATATAGGTGAATATTTTTTAAGCAAAGCAGCATAAAATTTAAATTCTTTGTAGTGTTGAAACAATTCTCATTCTTATCATGCTGACAATGTTACCTCAGAATGTTTTGTGCTATGTGCCTGTAGTTCTTTTTTTCCCCTTCCATAATAATTTTTGGAAGTTCTCCAGTTATTATTGAGACATTTTTCCAATGAACTGTCAAAGTAATATACTATCTTTAGTCTGTTTTTATGTTTCTTCACTTCTTCCATTCTGCCTGGCCACAGATTGCAGCAGGATGTCACTTTCATGAAGAGATGGGCCCACAATCCTTTTCTCATGAAGCACGAAGAGGAGATGCCAAGGAGTTGTGGCTGCTAAAGAGCCTACCTCCTAATGATTGCATATCCTTATAGGATAGTGTCTGAAGAAGCCCAGCTGGGTAGGGTGGTCATGGACTTGACAAAGATGACAGAACCTTTCCAAAGTGGAGAAAAAGAAAGTTGCTGTATTGTGAGCAAGAAAAGGAAATGGTGTGTGTGAATACACGTGCTGTGATTGTGTGTAAGGACACGTGTCCTGTCTTTTCCTGCTGGCAAAGTGGATATTCACCATTTCTGTGATAGATTGCCTTTACCCAGCAATTACAAGGCCTTTGGATGAGGGGTCTACATTTTAAACAGGCAATTAGAGCTACTGCTATTTGCCAGTAGTGAAGGGTCATTGTCCAAAACACACCCCATGGAACACTCAGCCCCCAAAGTGGTTGTTGTCTCAAATAGAGTTGGTTGGGAAAAGTAACAGCTTAGGAGTGGATAAGACTTGAACTACTGCTTTTAATATTCAGAACTTGGGTAAGATCTTTGGATCACAGATGTTCAGATCTGGTCCTAAGATACCTTTTTCTAGCAAGAATTACCCTTATTCTTGTGCATTGGGAGGAGTGGGGCCAGATCAGGGAGGTAATTCTTTCCATCTGTTCAGCACTAGTGAGGTCACATCTGATGTGTGGCCACATGTGCTGTGTCCAAATTCTGGATTCCCCAGTGCAAGGAAGACATGGCCATGGTGAAGAGAGTCCTAGAAAAGGCCACAAACGTGACAAAGGGACTGGAGCATCTCTCCTATGAGGAAAGGCTGAGACAGCTGAGACTGATCAGCCTAGAAAAGAGGAGGCTCAGAGGGGATCTCTCCAATGTATATAAATATTTGAAGGAAGGGTTTAAAGATGGAGCCAGACTCTTTTCAATGGTGTCCAGTGACAGGACCAGAGGAAATGGGCAACTGTAACACAGGAGGCACTGCCAGAACATCAGGAAATGCTTTTTGACTATGGAGGTGAGTGAGCCTTGGAACAAGTTGCCCAGGGACCCTGTAGAGTCTCACTCCTTAAAGACACTCAAAAGACACCTGGACTTTGTCCTTGGCAACTGGCACTAGTGGACCAGATGACCTGTAGCCATCCTTTTCAATCCCAACCACCCTTTGATTCCCCTTTTTACAGCTTTTCTGCATTCCCAGACCTGGGTTACAACAACCCAAAGCACTGCTGGGGGCAGTGACTGGAAATCAGTGCCACTAGGACCTGAGTGTGCTGGCTGACAGTGGCTGAGCATCCTGAACAGGGGCCAGTGTGTGCTCAGGTGGTCAAGAAGGCCAACAACATCTTGGCTTGAGGACGTTCAGAGGGGACCCTATTGCTCTCTATAACCCCAAAGGATACTGTTCTCATGTGAGGGTCAGTCACTTCTCTCAAGTAACAAGGCAGGGGACAAGAGGAAATGCCCTCAAGCTGTGCCAGGGGAGGTTAAGATTCGATATTAGGAAAAACATGTTCACCAAAAGAGTGGTCAGGCATTGGAACAGGCTCCTCAGGGGAGTGGTGAAGTCACCATTTAATACCTACAGGTATTTAAAAGACTTGTAGATGTGGCACTCAGGGACATGGTTTAGTGGTGGATGTGGCAGTGCTGGGTTAACAGTTGCATTAGATGATCTCAAGAGTTGTTCTCCAATATAAATGATTTCATGATTCACCAGCCTGAAAAAGAATACTGCTGTTCCAGGGCGAGTCTGGTGCTAACAGCCAGGCTATTGCAGTTATGGCATTAATTGATATAATTGCCATCAATTCCCCTCAGTTAGAGGTAATAATGTTACAGATCACTGATGATCTTTCCCCATGGTGTTACCTTTGAACAGAACTATCTGGAAAGGACAGGTAACCTCAACTTTACATCCCTGCTTTTCTCTTTGTTCTTAGAGCAGCTCAGTTATGCTGTAACTATTCCCACACACATGCACATTCATGGTGTGAGATGGTGTAGGGGTAAGAAGCTCTTCACCCACAGGTCTCCAAGAAAGCAACATTAGTATTTTTCTAGCCTATTATGATAACTTGCTGTACATCGTGTGAAAAGAAAAGAAAAAAAAAAAGTGGTGATGCTTTGACCAATACTTGTCAGTAGTTACTTGATAAATATGCATGAATATAGTAACAAGCAAGAAACTATATTGCCTCTCAAACAACTGGAAAAGTTGAATACTGTTTTAAAAACTATTTTGTTATAGTGCTATTAAAAGTGGCATATTGTTGGTTTTCATTTATTCTAAAATTTGTGTACTGCTCTGTAGTAAGTACCATCCTAAGGATTTTGAAACTACCTAATGCTGGACTACCTGCCAGCAGATACATAAAGAAGAAAATTTTAGTCTATTTTTTATTACGGTTTGGGTATTTTAGAAATAAACAACATCTTTCAGGGATGAAATTAGAAATCCTGTGTCTATTTGCTAGCATTTCTGAAATGTTTCCATATATTTGTCATTCAAGAGCCATTGAAGCTTCTGGACATACAGAGAATCACAGTGGCTGTCATCCTGAGGCACTTGATTCCACAAGTCCCACTGTGTCCTTTCACTGAGACACATCTCTGTTCAAGACCACTGTAAATATTAAGACCATGCAGTTGCTCTGGTTTCCACGGACTGCACCCAACCATGTTTCTGTACCACAGTTGTTTTTTGTTTTTAAATGCACTATACAACTAAAGCACCATCAACATACTATTAGAAAATTACTACCTGGATCACTGTGCTCAAAACAATTTATTCATTCTGTCATATAAGCAGTTCCACATAAAGACATAAACGCCCATGAGATAATTGCAAGTGTTGCTTTCTTCTTTCTTAAGAAACAGGCAAATAAGATATATGATGTTTTTAACAGGAACACCCACTTCTTTCATCTTGCCTCCCTCCCAACTCTCAAAGATTAGAGATCCAAGTTGTGCAAAATAGCTGTGAGAAGTGGTATATCCCAATTTTTGTGCTCTGGCTGGGGCAATCATTTTTTCATCTCTGTCCCCTGGTTGTTCAGAAATATCTGTCTACTCCTATCAGGAGATGTGATTTCATGAGAAATCAATTTACTTCAGTTATGGGCAGCTGAAAAAAAGCACACTTCTCTTTCAGTGGGCTTCGTCCCCCACACCATTCTCTGAAATCAAATGTGCTTCTTGGAGTCCGCCCCTCCTCTGGTACACAGGATACAGAGCAGCTAAATTTCAGGGTCTGCTTGAATATTTTCTTCTCCTGTTGTCTACACTTTAAAATATTTGACACAGAAGTTGGTCCTATGATAGACAGCCTGGGAAGATTTTATTGTGAATGAGAGAGTATTATGTAGGCCATAACAGAAAATATATTTTTCCTTGTTTTCTGTAAGTGAAAAGGCCCCATGTTTTCTTGTCCAAATGCCATTTGTCATATAAGGCAAAGTAATGAGTCTAAACGGAACAATTTCATTTAAAAAATCCTGAGAATGCAGTGTGCCAATATGGCAATGACTATTTCCCTGATGCACAACTCTTACAGTTTCAACTTGAGGTGTTTCTGCTTTCCAAGGAGCTTTTACTTCCTCAACACAAAAGCCTGTGATTCTTCATCATCCACTTTCCCAAACAGTGAGGGATTTTAACTCCATATGTTAACTTCCACTTATTAAAGACACAGACATCTTCTTTCAACCTCCTGTATGAAAAAAACCCTCCAACCATCTTCACTGGACACAGTGTTTACTGGTTTAATTCCCTATCTCACTTCCACAAGAAGAAAATACAATGAAAAGCAGGTCTGCCTGTAGGACTGTGGAGGAAGGGAAGCATGCAGCAGCACTGCACTGAATGTAAGGAAGCATAGGACAGCCATTTCTAAGCCTAACCAGCTGAATTGCCACACCCACCAGCAACTCACTGGTACTTAATGGATTCATCAGCCATGTATGTCACAGCAGAGATTACTAGGAGCTGTTCAGCAGTACAAAGGCAGAAAGATGGAGAATAGCCAGGTATTTATCAACAATCCAGCATCTATCCCTTTAAAAAATTCCAAATCTGTAGCTTGTATATAAATGTGACACCTCATTAATTGCATCTTAAGAGCCAATATGTGTAGATCTCTACAGCATCCAGGCTGGCTCTGCACTTCAGTACTCAGTTCTGGAGTAGCAGCCAGGTGCACTACAAACACAAGCTGGCTGAGGGCGAAGGCAGAACTTAACCTGGGGACTTAATTCTGATAATTTGTACAGGCACAATGTCAGGTGCTAAGTTACTGCAACCAGATATGGCCATGTGAGGCCAGCACAACAAGGTTAAGAACCAGGACTTACCTTCCTGCCCGTCTCAAACTGTGATTTCAACTCTACCATTTCAACTCTGTATGAATTAGCAAGAAGAGAAAAATGCAAGTCAGCTTTGCTGCAAGCCTAGTCCTGAACAACAGAGGGAAAAACAGATTGCTTTCAATGACAGTATGGCAATTAGCCTGATGAAGTTAAATCTTTACTTTAATTGGTTGCCCAACATACATGTTTTAACATTCTGTACTAAATTAGCCAGCATGCACACAGTAATTGGACCAGTCAGTGACTTTCTCCTTTCACTATATACATACACAAACGGGAACACCACAAGATTGGACAAAGGAAAGCAATTTGTTAACCGGATACAGCTAGCAAGTAACATTTTTTCCTCTAGAAATGTTTTTTCCTGCAAAATCACAAGTGTGAAGACTTTCTTTCAAGGCTTGAAGAATATTGCAGTCTTCCAGTGAAAAGGCTAACAATAGCCACCGTAGCTGAAATGAGATAAAATTTGTTGAAAATCCATTCCAAGCAAGAGTGAAATTGAAAAAAATCACCTGCAATGCAGCATAGGGAAAAGGGACTTAGGAGACAAGCTGAGCAGGTACAAAGATGGGTTTGAACCCAATTCTTAACATCCTCAGCTTAGTGTAAAAGAGGAGGAGGTTCAGAATCAGATCCAACATTTCACATTCACTGGTAGAGTAGTATCTAAAAATTGTTTGCTTACTTTATTTGAAGAACTTTAGTTCTGTGTCAACACAGTCATAGAAAAGATCCACTACTTCAGCTGGATCCAGAATCTCTGTACGAGAAAGGATATCTTCCATTGCTTCTAAACCTTGTTTTTCAAGGTCTAACATAATCCTCATCAGTTTCTGGCCTTTATCCTAAAGGCATGAAACAACTAAACTCAGTTAACCAGCAAAAAGGCTCATTAAGGCATTTTACTGTTTCTCTTTTTTACAGAGTTATTTTCAAATATTTTTTAAAATGGAAAAGCCTTTTTAAGTACTAACTATTTCTGTTATTAATTGTTTTGGATGGCCAAAGGCTAAAAGGAACAGTCCTGGACACTTTGTGAGTAAAGAAAAAGAATCAAAAAGGACTTGACAAGTTTAAAGCAAAGAAGGAAGAGGGTGAAAGATGGGTAGAGGAAAATTATATAAGGCTTGTACATATAATAGAGGTAAAGCAAGTTCTTAAGTTTGTAATCCCACTAACAGAACTACATGAGAAGACTAGAAACCCTAAGAATTGTACATGTTGTAGTATTTGCATGTGTATCCCTCAAATCAACACCTGCAAGATGATGAATAGATCTGAAATGATGTGTCATGTAACAGTATTAAGACTCCAGATCCCAGGGAGGTTTTGTGTGGCATTCTGTCTTATTGCTCTTTGTGTTTCTAGAAAATTTACTCCTGGAAATGGTGTGTTTTCATTTTATCCAAATGTTATTTAAACTCCTTTTTTCTTTTTGTAATTGAGAAGTGCTGCTTGTTTTGCTTGCAGCTTTAAAAACTGAGTTTCAGGGGAAAAAATATCATTTAGAATGAGTTCTGAGTTTTTCAGGATTTTTCTCAGCATTTTGTCCAGAATGAGCAGAGCATCTCATCTCAAGTTTAGGCTCTCAGATGGGCAGTTTTATAGAATGAAGCCTGAGTAGAAACTGCATCTCCTGTTCTACCACAAATACTGGTGTCACATTGTGGGGACTTTACCAGGCAAGAGTCCTGAGATGCCTCTTCTAGGTCTTCCCTAAATCAACATCTTGCATAATGATATGAGAGCCAGCTGCACATTAAAACAATGTTACCAGAGGCCACAGATTTTAAATTACACAATTCCAAGAAATCAAAAATCTAGCCCAAACTGCATTTAAATAATGTTTGTACTAGCAAAGGTTATCACAGCTTCCTTGATCAGTAATGGGTAGGTCTGAATGTTGTAATGGTTGTAGCAAGACTCTGACCCATGCAAACAGACACAGAGGAAAATTGTAGAAAAGCAAGTCCTTTTGAGGAAGTTCAACACAATTATGTGAGGGTCTTCCACAAATTGCCTGAATACCAATAAAAGCCTGACAGGTGTGCTTTGGTGATCTTTCTGTTTCACTTCCTTAAAACCACTTATCCAGTTTACTGCTCTAGTTGTAATTGCAAATGTTGAAAAGTCATTGAACTACCTGCTCAATAACACCAAAAGTTATATCACAGCCATTTGGAAAAGCTATACAGAATAATCCCCTTCCTGACTTTACGTACTCCAAAATTATTTGCGTAAGAGATCCTCAACACTAAGTTTATACAGTGGAAGGTTTTCAGCCCTCAGGTATGTACTGCATGGCCTTGCAAAGTGTCATTTCTTCTCGCATGACTTTTTCAGTTAAATCTTGAAAATTAACAGAAATGCATTGAATTGCAAAACGTGAGGCTCGCAAAACTGTCACGTGCAAATTATGTCTTCAAGAAAAATACCTTTCCAAACTATGTAGTTCTTAATCCACATATAATTTAAATTACAACACTCCTGCCCTCATCCTAGCACATAACTCTGATACCATGTTGTACTAGCATCCATTGTTCTAATCACTAAAATGACCATATGTACAGTGGGGATATTGAACAAGATAATCAGCTTAACAGTTTGACTTTTCATTTTGTAAAAGTAATGGAACAGAGAAACACTCTCAGGATAACAAAAACTATGCAGAATAATTTGTCCTTCAGAGGGCATCATTATTCAAGCTAAACTCACAAAGATTTTAAGAATATTCAGAGAATGGTTTCCAGTGAGTGACTGTGACCTAAGTTTTGGAGTTAGGAATCTACATTAACTTCAATTTTTTAATTCCAGATCCCACAGCTCTTACCTGATCATTCTCCAGGAGAGATCGAGCCCATTCATGTGCCTTGTACAATTCATGCCTACGATCAGGTTTCTCCTGGAATCGAGGTATCTTTTTAGCAGGATCATCGTTGCCAAAAGAAGGAGACTGTACCTTTGGTACTAATTTTACATCATCGACAAAAATAAAGGGTTTAAATATGGACCTGAAAGAAATGAAGATTACTGCTTGCAGTAATAAGAGAGATCTCATATGTGTTATTGAAATGTTCACCAGGCTATTTTGAAACAACACATACAGAGCAGCGTAGGTAATCCATGTACACTACACATGGATAAGGTTAGAGACGTGGTACTGGTCACAAGCAAAACAAATCTATGTGCTTTAAAAGAACTGGGTTTGGCAATTATTGTAAAACCTTATTACCCCTTTTACCTATAAGATTCTCTGGTGTCCTCATGCCAATTCTGCCACTTCTTTAGAAGAGTGGCACCGATATCCTCCTCCCGAGCTTTTGGTAATAAATCTCAACATTCAGCCTCACATCTGTTTTTCTCCTCTCTTCCCACTGGCTTCCAGATTTAATTTTTTTTTAAATCAGAAAAAACCGCTTGTGTGGAGCAGGGAAGATTACATATCTTGCTCAATATCAGAGGATTTTGCATGTAAACAGCAGCACTTTAGAATTTTACTTCAAGAGCTGAGGGAAGACATGGCTACCAATATTGTGACATTTCTCAAACAACTTTAACACTGGGCTTGGATCTAAACTCCTAAGAGAGACAAACGAAAAGACCCCATCAATACAGGATCTTCATTCCTGAGAAGATGAAAGTAGGTTTTAGCAAGTGCATGGAACAACTGCATTCCTTCTCTTTAGATACAGAACAAACAAAGCACCCTGCATTCTGCAGTGAAGAACCTGCCAAAAGTGCAAGACTTCTGCAACACACAATTAACAACCGCTGCCTGTGGACAGTCAGCAGGTTCAGTGCTGCTACCCTTCCATCACTGTCACGAAGCCTTGCTGACTAAGAATTTGCGTGACTCACTAGCTGCATTTAAATAATTCTTTCTTAATGCATTACAGTGTAGAATAAAGCAAGAAAGGTCTCTAAACAAGGCTTTTAAGCCAGGTTTTCCACCTTCAAAAGGACAGAAATCCCAACAAAATAATTTGAAGCCTTGCTCCTTTTTATAGCAAAATATTTGCATCAAGTCAAAGGAAAGTCTAGGTAAGCAAGTTTAAAATTGACATTTAACCCTGAAAATCTGAGTTGCATAATGCCAAGTGGGTGGAAACTCCCTTTGGCATGGATGACTTCCACAGCCCTCAGTAAAACCTAATGATTACTTCTGATCTTTCTACATTAATGACTGTAGCTGTTCAAGGGCATCATTTTTTTCTCCCTGAAACCTCTTTACCTCAATGCAGGTGTCTGATCTCCTGAATAACTGCAACTGGTTTAGTTTAATTTCTGTGAATCCCAGGTGGATTCTGTTTAAAACACAAGATGATTCAATGGTTCTTTGATGATCTGGCCCATGAGTTCCCTAATCTCCTCAGCTACATTCTGCTAGAGAGGACACCATGTAAACCAACTGGAAATGGTTCCTCCAATAAAAAGCATGCTTGGGATCCCAGCAACCCGCAGATGTTTTGCTGCATTAATGTTTTTATGTCATGTGAAGCTACCTAGAGCACACAACCCCTCTTTTACAGGGAAAACATTTCATTTGTTTGAGTTTTGCACCCACCTGTTCAAGAGAAGTGACTGGGAAGTCCCCAACTTCATCATCTCAACAACTTTCCAACTTGAAAGCAACTACACTGGAATTCCTGGCTCCTCCCTAAACTGCATTTCCCCTAGAAGCTCAGGACTGTCAGATTGCACATCATGGAGCACTGACTGCTTTTCTGGTTAGAACATGCTCTTAAAGTATGTTCCAGTTTGGGTGGCAGGGTTTCTTTATCACCTTTCAACCCATCACCTGCTCTGCACCCCAGGGACCCCAGTGCTGTGGCTTACCTTGAAGGGTCTGGCGTGCCAGTGAAGTAATGAATACAGGGAAAACTAGGGTCCTGAGGCAGAACAGACACTATGCTAGCTGTAGTAAGGAAAGATTCAGAGTCCACACAGACACCACTGTCCTTGTCACGCAGGACATCAATCATAGCTTGTGCAGAAACGTCACCTATATGGAGGGGGGGAAAAAATTCCTGAGTGTTCAATGGCTTGGAGCCCAGGTAAGGATTTTAGCCTGAACAAGCTTTGGCCTAAAATGGTCACTGACACTTGACATGGGCATGTCACAAATCCCAGTTAATACTTTCTATTTAAACAGTGAACATTCAGAAAGAATGAGCCTAGCTAGTAAATTAGAATGGTAAGAAGCATTAATTAGGCATGGCAATTGCCAGGTAGGGAGAAATGCTATTTAAAAGCTCTTTTTCCAGGAATAAGGCTGTAATACTGCTTTAGCAGTCACTAGGAACAGACTAGTTACATAAAACATCCATTTTCCTCTACCCAAGCAGGGCAGAATGAGAGCACCCTGATCTTCCACTTCTCAATTTCAATTCTCTCTCAGTCAAAATTTTGAAACATCATCTCACACTCACAGAATGTTACAGCAGCAGACCTAGACACCAAGACTTTTCTCCAAAACCCTGTCTACAAGAATCCTCTGTTCTCACCATGTTTCCTGTCTGTTCATCCCAGCTTTCCCTCCATGGCCCCTCCCATGTTTTCTCACATGCTCCTTTGGCAGGTCAGGCTTCTTCCCCTGTACTTTCTCAGATTCTGCAGTGGCTCAAACCTCCATGCAGAGGTGCCTCAACACACCAGGAGACAAGGAATGACTCAGCAGCCTGCAAGATTTTCAGCCACAGCCATCTGTCTGTAGGGGCCCTCAGGGTTTTTAGTGCCATAATCCAGATTTATTATGATCTTTTACCTACAGTCCTTCAGAGTTACTGTATCTGCCTCAGACACAAACCATGCTCCCTGCAATTTTCCAAGAGAATGAACTCTGCAGTGCAACAAATATCTCACCTCTACATTCTTCAGAACATTTACCAATATGTGAAAATGACAACAGTCTAGTAAATTCACATCTGTAGTAAAGGGCTTTTTAGCAAATGGCAATTTGTGCTATTTTTCATGCATGAAAGAGCAGATATATGTCAGGCATGCACTGCTGCAGGCTGGCCATTTCAGAGGTATTTTGGCCAGCTGCAGTGAACTGAAGTCAGTAATAAATTTGGGTCTGGAAATAAACCCTTCCTTTGATTGCAGAGAATAGGCACAATATCTGCTCCAGCAGCTTTGTTCTGCTCAACAAAGAAAAAGGGACTTCAGTTTGCAACTGCTCTTCCTTAAACTATGCTCTTGAAACTTTCCCCAAAAGGTTAAATCTACATTCTTCCCAAAATGCAGATTCCACTGAGTTCAATCTTTGATATGAGAGGCCATTTTTTTTAATAACATCATTTTAGTATTAGGTAGGGCCACTAAAATTACAGGAAAGCACAAGTGCAGTGGCACATCATGCACATCAGAACACTGAAGGAAGTTACTTTGTAGTTGCAATCCTGTTTTGAAACCTTTAGGGTGACATTAAGGGCTTCATCCTAAATTGTGGCAAGTTTAGGGACAGTCTTTAGTTCTGATCTTCCTTCCTACAGTTTCTGTGTTCTCAACCACATGTAGTTCTGGACAGAATGCCTGAAAAGGAGGCAGCAGTGACTAAAAAACCCAGTGTGCCCACAGAAGGATAGTTCAACACTTACCACCTTGCTTTTCTAGGCTCTCCCTGCCAGAACAGCAGGCTAAATGGTCATCAGCAAGAGAAAATACTTCAGAAAAATTGAAGTCTGAGTCTCCATTCCACCAGCCTTGACTTTTCACGTAATTCCTTAGTTCAGGATGCTCAGCATCAATTTTTGTAGTTAATGAAAGCTGATTGCAAATGCATTTCACTCCCTCTAGAAAGAGACACACATTAAAAGAGAGCATTAACACAGTTTTTCTGGGAGAAGATGGGAGGAAAATGTCATATCAATTAGGAAACAAATGAAACCATTGGTTAGTATGTACCTTTGGCATGACTGTGTAACTATATAATTACATATAAACAGAATTACCAATCACTGCAGGTTGCAGAGCTCAATCCTCTGTGCCCTACTGAGACACTGACACTTGTGATTAATAGTGGCATTTAGACAGAATGCCAATTTCACCTCACAAGTTCTGACCACAAAGCAGTAGTGGTATCCAAATGCCAAAGGCACGTGCCTAATCTTATTTTCCAATGCCATATTCCACAGACACAAAAAGGCTTGAGATCTGACTTGATTTCAATATATATTTCAGCAGAGAGCTGCATTTAATGAACTTGAAAATTAAAAATTTGGAAAATGTTTTTAAAATCTTAACAACTGCTTTAAGCTTCCCAGTTGAGAAACAGTTTCACTGTAAGCTTCAAGATAGGTTTAAATTTTTTTATCCTAAATTTTAAAATGACATGAAGTAAAAAGAATGTGTAAGTAGCCTCCAAAGAATACTAAAGGGTTTTTAAAGTTCCTTTTATCAAAAATACTGCAGTGTTTATAACCATATATCCACAGCATGGCAGTGGTTGCTGCAGATATTCCTCAGAGAGAATAAAGCAAATGTATTGGAAGCCAGAGAAAGAGCTGATAAAGTAAAACTATAAACTAAAATAAACACAGATTCTGGAATTTGGCACAAATCATTTCCTAGACAGAAGCAAAACCAGTAGTTGTGGAAGTTTTTAATACTGCCTTCCAAAAAAGTAGGCTTGCTTTTGTAATGCCTCATGCATGCAATTTAAATAATGGGTAACAACTTCAAGAAATTCTGTGCATCATTCTGCAAAAAAAGTCCCTGTCATCCAATTGACTTACTCTAGGGTCCCTGACAGTTTATTCTGATTCACATTTTCAAAACACATTCTTTTCAGAGAATTTTCTTGACTTGAGTGATGATACATATTTGTATTCGTGTGCAGCTAGGCAAGCCACTCTTTAAGAGCTCTTTAAATATTACATTTATTAACTCATGCAAAATAATATTTCATGGGTTTGATCCACCACAAAAAAAAAAATTATCAATCAAATAAATTTTTCCACTGAGACTTAGGAACATTAATAGAAAGAATTTTGAAGTGCTTATTCTTAAATTATTGCCAGAGAGTTGCTTGACAAACACTCACTATAAGCTTTACAGTCCTGAAGCAGTAATATCAGAACACTGACGATAGTTGGGAAAAAATATGCCTTCACACTGGGGAATGACACATTTTCCCCATTTTAACAGCATTTGTGCATTCATTTGAAAGCTTAAGAGGTACACTTATGGTTGCAAAAAAGAATCCCCTGAACAGAGTGTGAAATATAGAGTTCTTACATAGCCAGCAGCCTTTCCTCCTGGCATGCTGCAGGAGATGGAAACTACTTATCTGCAGCTCACAGGGACCTCCTGAAGAGCAATGTGCTGGTAAAAACCAGAACAGAGCTGCAGAATCATTTCAAAAAGCTGCAAGCAGCAGATGAAGGCAACAGTTTATTTGCTGGGAAGAAGGACATGAAGGTTATGTGCTGCTGATGCAGCTAAAACTGATAAATAAAACCCACTGTTCTTCAAATATCAGTCAGGCAGGTCAAGAGAAGAAGGCAGGCTGTCACTGCATAATCCCAGGAACCTCAGGAGTTAGCTGCTTTCCAGAACTGGGGTTTTATCAGGACAGCATTTTCAGCCTTCTCTCTTCTATGTTTGGTATCTGTTTGTGCCAGATAACCTGCAGGTATCCCTAAAATACAAGCTTTACTTGGGAAATCACCCCCTCTGTGAAGGTAACTGATTCCTATTTGGTGGCAGGGGCTGACAGCAGGCCATCACACAGCATTGCACAGCCTGGTGTTATCTCTGTGCTCCTTCCCATCTCTGCTATCTCCTACCTTTCATTTAAGGGGAAATGAGGAGAGAGTTGAATGGATCTCTCACAGCTCAAGTCATGGATGACAAAAGTCCTCTTGAATACTCTGAATTTTCACTTCATTCAAATATGAGTACGTTTTGAAAAGCTCTACTCTTATGAAAATAAAAATACCTTCAAAATCAAGATGAGAATAAGTTAAATACAGGCCTTTAACAATCATATTACATTAAGGCAGCCCATACATGCTAGAAAAGTTTTAAATAAATTCATCCACTAAGCCAGTGAATTCTAGAAGTTAGTTTGGCAACTCTGGCTTCACACATACAGAAAAATAAATAATTTACAAGTTTAAAGAGCAGAAAATTATTGTTTTGCACTATCTTTTAGAAAACAGGAATATGAAGGGAGGGTATCTATTTCAGTAAAGGAACTACCACCAGCAACCCATTCAATTTATCACCTGAAAAAAAGCACTTTTGTCAAAACCATCAATGCTTATCCTTTCCTCACGATATTTTAGATTTGTAAGTAATAATTTAGGCATTAACTCCATCAATAAAAACATCTGACATGTTCCAAACAGAAAATAAATCTGGGAAAATACACCTATCAAATATAAAAGTTATGATTATTACATAGTTTATGCATAAAGGCAACCACCTCCACAGAAAATGCTAAGTCACATCAGCCAATGCAAATCAACACACTAAAAAAGTCAGAGCAGTACAAATATAGAAAACTAAAAATGGTGATTTAATCAAACACTTGCATTCATTAGTCACTTATTTAAACTTAATGACTTTAAGGCCAATTCTTCAAAGACAACCCTTTACAGCTGTTTTTAATAGGATTTGCTGTGAGCTCTAAACTAACCTGTGATTTTTTCAGCTGCCCAATACTTTCCAGAAGTCTCCAGTATCCAGGCTTCATTTCTGTCCACAATCAAAAATGCACTTTGGAAAGTATGGCATGAACTCCCATCTTCATAATAATTTCCACCTTGTCCATGCTCTTCCAACAGAGCAACTATTACATCCAAAGCTTCTTTAGCTGTTGCACCTCTTTCTAGGCCAAGTCTATAAGAAAAGGGTAAAACAGAGATTCAGAGAGGAATGAAACTGTGAGATCTCCTTAAGTTATTAAACATCAACATTCATCTGGGTTTAAAATATTGAAGTGTCTGGTATGCCTAGTATAAGAATTCTTGCTTTAATTAGTAACTAGAATTAAAGGATAGGATATTGAATTATTTGTTTCTTGTCTTGATTTTCTACACTGGCTCTTTAACCTCAAGCCTATCATTGCTGGCTTTTAGTTTTTTTAAAAAGAGTCCAATTACCAACCAGTGATCTCAGCTGCACTGTAAACATGCAATGCTCTGTCTCCTCCTCAGGCAGAATACATTTGAAGAACAATTTGCAAGTTGTTTTTTTTTTAAAGTAACAGCTGTACCAAGTTTACTTTTCTGTACAAGGGTGGGAAATTATAAATTAATATGACCAGCTATCAAAAATGAGAGAAGTATTCAATATTATAACCTCTTTACAACCTCTCTTTCCCAGTGCTCTGGCTGGCCATGGAAACTAGGTGTTATCCTTATATGCAAACTACATGCTGTAAAGACAAGCATCTGTGCACAGTCATACTTCAGAGCTCCTGTAGAGGCTTCCCCAAAAAACTATTTGAATATCAGGTAGGGCTTTTGTCAGAAGTAAGAGCAACTGTGTGTCTGACAGAACAGAATTTTAAAAGGAAGTTCAAGCAAAGCAAGGGTGTTTTATGGAAAAATAAACTGAGGCAAGGTAATAAATTTTACAAAGCCATAGGGAACGACTGTATCCTGCCTTGAATAAGTGGCATTAAATAATCCCTTGATATAATTTACAGCCCTAATTGAATCAACAACAAATGCACTAACCAGAAGTTGAAATCAGACCTGAAAACAATTTCACTGGTTCCAAAATCCAATTACTGGTAATGAGAAAATGCAGTGTTTCAAACAACAGCATATCTATGCCTCTGTCCTTTGGGAAAATTACTGTATCAGTCCAAAATTTCTCTCAGATCTTTTGTCAGCTTAATATTTTCCTCTGTGTTTGTCTTTTCTCTAACTGCTCTATGGACAAAATAATTTTGACTGATGGATAGCTCCAAGAAAATAACTTTTTTAGGTATGAGTACTATCTATGCTAGCTCTCTCCATCTCTCTTGAAATCACATGACAAGAATACATTACTCTGTTTCTTTCCTAAAAACTACAGTAGACAAAGCTGGTCCTGATAATTTGAATACAGATTTGTTGATCTCAGTACTTCTCAACCTGATCTCTGCCCTGGCTCTGCTTTGTTAAATACTTGGCTACCATTAGCCTTGTTTTAGGCTGAATTTTTGAAAGCAGTGTTTTCATCTCTCTCAGCAGCATCGATTTATCACTTACTGACAAAGAAGAGCCAAGAATGTCAAGGCTTAACTTAAAGTGACAGTTCCTCCACCATCATCTTACTTAGCATTTATAGGATCTTTCCTCTCGTCTTTTCTTGTTAGCTGAAACTTGTTTTGTACTGGTGACCCCATTTTTAGTCCCTCTGCATTTATGCTTTTCCTTCATTCTTTTCATCACTAGTGCAATTGCTTTTTCAGACCAATACAGCTATGCCAGTCTTTGCACATACCATAGACATAATTCAAAAGCCAGTCCAAAGCATGTCTTATTTATTCCCTAAGAGCAGTCCCTGCCACAGGTGGGGGAATGGACTGAAAATTACCTTGGTGATCATACAGTCACTAGATTCAGTGATAATCTGCTCCTTTCTCCCAGTTAATGACCAAAACCATTAGGTTATAATTAGATCTAACCTGCCAAGAGACATAACATCCCACTAAAACTTTAATAATGTCTCCATGAAATTTTCCATTTGAGGCAGTTACAGTCTAGCTTTCACTGTCAAAACTGCAGCAGGGATTCAGGCTGAAGAAGTATCCTTTAGGTATTGTACTTTTATAAATGGCTCCAATGTTATATTTATCTCCATTAAGTAAAGGTCTAGGCTCTGCTTTTGTTTGGCTGCTCCTATCTGTCAGTCACAAGGGACAGAAAAAAAAAAACAAGAAAACCACCAAACCAAAACCCAAGGGAAAAAACCCCATCCTACAAAACGACCACACAACTCATTTCCACAAAATTAAGTCTTGTCAGTTATCTCAGCATCAGTGTCCTGGGCAACCACAGCATAACTCTCTCACTAACACACTTCAGAATACTCTTCAAGGTGAGCTGGAAGAACAGTTAGAAGCAATTTCAACCCCAGATGAGAGCTTGAATTAGTTATTAATAACATTTCAGTGATTTAGTACAATTCACTGCCTAAGTACCTCCAATATGCTATCATACTGTCAAAACAATATTATCTTAAGCTTTTCAGCTTCACCTATCAGTTACATAATGCAGGCTTTCCAAATTAACATACTTGATGACATTCTATTTTATTCCATTTTGAGGTCTCTAAGGAAAGAAATTGGTAAACAAATTAATACCATTTTAAAGAGCATTCTTGACTCCCT
Organism: Sturnus vulgaris; assembly: GCF_052056855.1. NCBI lineage: Eukaryota > Metazoa > Chordata > Aves > Passeriformes > Sturnidae > Sturnus > Sturnus vulgaris. The sequence goes on from NC_142243.1 coordinate 34,716,729, forward strand.
GCCAAGATTGGCATCTCTGTGTGGCTCTGAAAAACTTATTGCACCTGGGATGAAAAGAACAAATAAGTAATACAAACACATAGGGATTAAAACTAAGGCAAAAATAAGGGTGTAATTCACAGGTTTCTCCGTATTTACCTTTTGTATGATAATGCTGTCCTAACTTATCAGCAAAACAATACATGAACTCTTCAGAAGAATATGCTTCCCTAATTGAACTAGTGCTTTATAGTTGCAAATGTGCATCAAAAAAAACAGAAACCCAAACTGCAGGCAGCTAGGAAGAATACCTGAAGAAAATCCTGACAAGCTAACTAATGCAGCAATACTGGTAAAGCTTTCAAAAATCAGCTTTTGAATAAACACCTAGAGAAAAAAAAAAAGATTCCTTAGGAATTTGTGCTGGAGCATATTTTTTCTCAGTTTTTCTATATGTTGTGACTAGGTCTGTGTTCTCCATTTAGATTAACTGGGATGGGGACCAGCCTGCATGGAATAGGATCAACTTCTAACCCTGAAGTCCATCACACAAACTTTATTAATTTCTTAAGAATCATTCAGGCGTTCTGACATGCTGTGGTACTCCATCAAAGAGGCAGAGCTGGTGCCAGCTGCTTCACTGCAGCCTAGAGGGATGGATTTTGTACTAGATGGCTCTCTCATGTCTATGAGGGACATGAAATAGACACAATTCAACTGGCCAAGTCTTCACAATAAGAGAAAGAATCACTTAGGCTGGAACAAGCAGCAGATGGTAACAACACATCTCTGGATCTCCTTGCCTGAAGCACCTCTCTCTGCATCTGAGCTACAATTTCTTCTGCAGGTGAGAAGGAAGAGAGGGAGGGTAGCATCTACAGGTGATGATCACTTGTAGTTTATGGCTACTGCCTCCTTACTTTGCTATATCCTGATTTGCTAGTGTGGGTAAATCTAGAGCTGTTGGATAACAAATATATTTGAAAGGTAAACAGTCCTTTGAGACTGCAATAACTGAGTAAGAAATAAGTAGAACTTGACATTTAAACCAATGGTTTGTTAAAGTTTTGAAAGGACTGAAGTAGGACAGAAAAAGTAAAATGGGAGCTTAGAAAATCATCTAAGTCCTTTTCTTCACAAAAGGTTGTCCTATACTTTCTTAAATAACCCCTCACATCTACTCAGCCTCCCTTGATGCAATTAAATTTTCTAGTTCCGTCAGGTACAGCTTCTCCACAGATTCCTTCAGTACATACAGGGCGTAGATAAAATACCAAAGAGAAATATAACCCAAATTCCCTCATGATTTTCTCATTGGTCAGATTCTATAGCTCTCTGATCACATTTCCAATTTCCACCACATTCTCTCCAACTGGCCCATATTCCTCTTGATTTATGGTAGCTGGAAGCAGATGCTGTATTTCTGCAGAGACATGTTAGAGAACATTTACAGTTACAGGCAGCTATGCACCTAACAACAACAGCTTCTAACTCATGCTTCCTAGCTTGTTCATGAAAATAACTTCTAAGGTTTTAACATCCTCTTAAAAGTCAAGGTATCTATTTCCTATCCTTTTAGCTATAAAATGTGTTAACTCATTGCAGGAGTAAAGCAGAATGGCTTGACGGGATTTTTCTTGACTACCAGTTATTACTGTTCATTTATAAACTCCTTGATATTTGAGGTTTTTTCCCTTCAGGAGCTGAGGTTAAGGTGGTTTATAACAACTCTTTTTAACTGTATTAAGCATAGCCACAACAATTAACTTTTTCCAGTCATTCAAAACCTCTCCCATTTTTCACTAGTCCTCAAGAAAAATGAGAATTCACCTGTAATAGCTTCAGTCAGCTCGTTAAGTATCCTAGGGCAAAGTCTAGTAGGACTATTTTGTCTAAGACTGATTTACTTAAATATGCAGCTGTTGTCTTCTTCAGTCTTTAAATTGAGTCCATTTGCTTCATTTCTCTTTGTAATAAGTTTGCACGTCCTCTCTTCTTTCATTTTCAGCTTTCATCCCCCACCCAAGCCTCCTTTAAATTCTCTTCACTACAAGACCAGCATGCAGGCTGAGACTTAGAGAACAGCACAAGCCTTTTGGGCAGACAGCCGTCATGAACAGACTCACAGGAGCTGGTGTGCCAGCATTTGGATAAGGGCAATGGTTTGCATTGGAATGCATGGGCTGAAGTAAGGCATAGTAGTTTGTTTATGCCTACAGTTGGCTATAAGCCCAGAAAAAGCTTTTTAGGTCAGAGTAGGCTGTTGTAAAGTGGGGGAGAATGAAGGGCACACCAGAAATCTGATATTACAAATTAGTTAGCAGCTCCTTACTAACGATGTAATCACATCTCTTACCCTGTCAGAATAGCCACTGCTGGACTGTAGGGTGGGTGGACAAGGTAGATTGAGTGAACCCACAACAAATTGGTACATTCTTGGTAGCTAAATTCAGAGTGCAAGTGTTTTAACTCTTCACCCAGCTGTATCTGGAGCCTTACCTAGCCTGCTTATACAGTTTTGAAATCTCCTTATGCCACCACCACAAAGCTGTTACCTGGGACCAGCATCATCTAAGGCTGATGATGAAGGGCTGGTCAGAGCTCAGCAGGACACCCACCTGACAAGATCCATGCCAAGCAAGGCTTCAGACTCAGAAGCTGGTTCTCTGGTCACAACAGCTTCGTTAGCTACACACACTCCATGCTCATTAGCTCCCATTTCTGCCCCCCAAAGCCAGGAGGGTCTGCTCAGCACCACAGCGTGAGTCTTTGGCACCTGCTCAATCTCGATGTACGTGCACTGCAGAGACAGCAGGAAGGGAGAGAGTTAAACAATCACTTCATCTGTTGCTGTGACTCAAGTAACACAAGACTTCAATGTTCAGAAAGAACACATGTTATTTAAAAGGTCCGTGTTTTGTGAATGAACAAGGAACTTTTTTTAAGCAACATTAAAGGGTCACGTTTGAACCTTCGCATCCTTTTATTGCATAAGCCTGGGAAAATACGTGTGCTGATGCTTGCAGGCTTCCAAGAGACAACAGGAAAAAGGCAGGACCCAAATGCTAGAATCAGTGGAAAGCAGCAGGAGACAGACTGCACTGTTATATTATATTATGTATAATAATATGTATGTATATGTATATATCTATACTTATATATGTATGTATATATGTATATGTATACAGGTGTATATATAGATATATGTATTATAATAATAATACGTATATATGTTATGTTATATTACATTATGTTGTGTTGTACTGTACATAGTAACAACATCAAACCATTCTACCACCTCCAGTACTTTATTACATATATTACATATATAGTGTAACAGTGGTAACTGGGACAAAATACATTAGAAAGCTTCCTCCTCTCCCTTGCTGCCTCCCCTGCAGCTGCCCCCAGCACAGAGACAACTGGCAGAAAGAGGAGAAAAAAAAGCCTTGAAGAGATTGAGTGTTATAGCAAACCACTTTGATAAACAGTCACAGAAATAAAACATGGGTATGGCTGTGTCTTAAACTGCTGTTTTCACTATTTCAAATGGTCTACTTTAATTAGACGTCTGCCAGTGTACTCTGACAAGTCAAAAATACTAAGGAAGGCTGGAGAGAAGTCATTGTAACTGCAAGGAAGAAAGAAATTATGTTATCTTTCAAATCCATTTACTTGCCTTCAAAACAAGCACTGTTTTCCCAGGCAGCATGGATGAGGGCTCAATGCATCATTGGTTTGTGCAAACCAAAGAAATGGAGTTTACATTTTTAGTTCACATCAAGTTTTTCACGGATGAAACTCAGCGGAATTTGCTTTTGAGAAACCTAAAGTTGTCTGTATTTATGACAGGTCCAGCATTCCTGTTTAACATCTTCCTTACAGGAAGTAATCTGCAAGAGTTTTTTGGAGGAATATCTGATCAGGTATATCAAAGTAAACAGGATCATCAGAACGGACATGTGGACTAAAAGTTATTTGCCTTGTTTGTCTGGCTGTGTATATATTAAAATGTAAAGCCAAACAAATGAGTCCAAAATTATGAGAGTATCAAGAAGCTTTGTTTTTTTCCTGGCCTTTCTTTCTGCCTTTAAAGATTATACAGCATGATCATCTTCAGCCTCCAGTCTTGAGCAAACATTTTTACAGTAATAATTCCTCTAGCATGCAATTAAAACATGTAATAGACTATCTTTGGTCAGAAATGGGATTTTCAAAGTCCTTCAATTTGACCATGCAAGAGGGATACAAGAAATAAGCTTGCCACCTTCATTAGGTAATGTGTGCAAATAGGTCAAAACTAAACAAAACAAAAAACAAAACACCACAAAGCAGAGGGGCAGTGAATACGTTCAGTCTGAGAACAGACTTAGGTAAGAAGATCCTATCAGGTACAAATACCTGCTGTATTTGTAGGAGAACATCCCTAATATTTGACCAGGCTGTTTGACCATATTGTTTATATAGTAATACACTGTGATTTTGTAGAGGCAAATTCCTCATCTATCAAGGTGCAACATTTGGCACTGGCCAGGAGCTAAGATCTGACTTATAAAAACTCTTTATAAAGTTCACCCTTTGCTTCATTGCATAACCAAGCCATGCTGTAACTGACATTTCTTATAAAAATTCCCCCTTCTCCTTTTGAGCTGTCAGCAAACAAATCTAATTTTTGACATTCTGCACAATCTCATTTCAGAGATCCAGGTCAGTGCTGTTTGGGTAAGCATGTGTGTGAACAGAGAACATCTGTATTTGCTGGATGTGCAAAGGGGCAGCTGGAGCAGCAAGGGAAGATTGTATGTGAAGACAGCACCAGAGCAGCTACCAGACCCCAGGTCTGCAGCCTCAGCCCCCTACATCTCATCTCTGCTGGCTGCAGCCACCCTGCAGAGCCATCCATGAACCTTCTCAATCCTACAGCAAAAAGCAAAAACCTAGACACAGCGTGGAGGAGACTTCAGTACTCCATACACCCACACTTGCACAGTGTTTTCTGGCTGAATAGCCCTATTATGCAAGCTTGCTTACACTGACTCTTTGATTTTTTAGAAGGAAAAATGGTAACACTCTGAAAAGTGATAGTTAAGCTAAAAAAATGCTGAATGCCTTTCCTCTGCAAAACATATTTGCAAGGCTATCCTTGCTACCAATCATTTATTGCTTGGCACCTCGTTCCAAAAGCAAACACTACCAAAGCTGCTATTATTGCAAAGATCTTATTGTCAATGGTAGCAGTTGAGAAAAGGGAAAGGGGAAATTATTTGTTCCTGCTTGATGAATCCAGAGCATCCTGAAAAAAATGTGGGATTTTTTTTAACTATGTAATCAGAGGCCAGAAAACATCCATAGGCAACACTACACACTTCAAAATACAGCTGTCACCTTTGATATTGCTTCTTTGTGTCCCCCAACCCAAAAAGAAGTGAACATAGAGCATATTTCATGCTATATTCAGTTTCCATACAATAACTCAGGTACATAGATGATATTCAAGCCTTGCTTTATTTATATAGATTGTTTCAGAAGACCTAAATAACAGAAAAACCATTTCAAACTTACAGTCACTGACATGTCTTGTAAAACTACTATTGACTTGATTCTTATTCGTTTGTCATGGTTATTGACACTGCTGAATAAGTCTTGATGACATTTTACCTCCCCATTATAATTATTTACTCCAGTAAACATAAAAGTAGGCATTCAACGGGATTGATGTATTAAGGCAGGAGCATGGTTCATATTTATAATAGTAGGTATGAGCTTCTCAAAAAATTAGGGTCCAGAGGTGACAGCAGATTATTAATTTTAAACATAAAGCATTCACTTCATAACTTCACCATCCCCTCCTTAAAATAACATAAGAAAACTCTTTCCCAAGAAACAAGAGGAACTGGGCTATCCACTTGTAGCCAAGACACATCAGTTGTAAAGGTAGGTCAGCTACAGTCAGATACTGAATTTGCAACACAGCAAACCTCTGCTTCTTGTTCCACAGAAACCAGGACATAGCCTTGCAACAGCTAAAGCACAAAAGGAAATAGTGGGGGAAACACAACACTATCCACCAAAGCAACCTCACTGGCCACTTGATCTCTAGGAACAGGAGCTTGGATGATGACAGGATTTCAAAAGCAGGCAAAAATTCCAACATCCCTGTCCCCTCTCCTGCACCCCACAGACCTGGCAAATCCCTCCAGCACAACAGCAGAGCAGCCTGTTCCAATGAGCACTGTGCCAAACTAGGCAATGAAAAATAAAACAGACATCAGGTACTGCTGTGATTCTGCTTGCCACTAACCCTGTCTTCAAAATCCCTGAAATGTACAGCCTCAGCTGGACTAACATTTATTTTTTTTTTAGTATGAATGCTAAAAACAGAAGAATACTGACAAATTTGGTGGCAAAGGCTGAGAGTGTGTGGTGTCAGGCTCCATTGATTTTCTAGAATTCAAGCCCTGAAAGTGGCATAGCTGGCACCTTGCCCTGTGACAGTCAATTCACATTAGAAAATATAAAACTAAAGAAGAGAGGCCTCACACACAAGAGATGCAGCCAACAACTTAAAAGTGAGTTGAGCAAGCTGGGAACTAATAATACTTTTTATTTCACTTACAGTATCAAGAAGAGAATCTTATCAAGGGAGTTCTAAGAATAGCACAAGGCACAAATGTATCTACCAGCCTAGCTAGGGCATGCAGATAAGTTGGAGGTATTCCAAAACCAGACACCACAGTCATAAGCACAAGAGATTTCTTCTTTCATTAATGAAAAGAAACCATTGTGCAGTTTCTACTGTACTAAGGCTGCAGAAGCCAAATTCCTAGCACTGTCAGTCAGGTCATTATGAAATATCAATGAAATCACATAGGCTGCAGCTCTATAACAAAGGCAGTAGTCAGGGAATGCTTTCCAAAGAAATTATCTTTGAAAAGGGGCATTAAGATTTCCTATTACAAAAGAGATCCCACCCCAACCTCCTTCCCTGCCATCAGATCCAGGCTCGAACTTGGCATTAACTCTTTGCTTCACTTCTTCAAGCACTGCCATACCATAGCACATATCTGAAAATAGGTAAAATATTTGTATTCTTGCAGCAAATGAGTAAATTGCACCATGGGCGCTTTTTCAACTCCTTCCAAAGGAGGGATGCAAAAACCGTGCTGAGGCAGTCTCACAGCCTGCTGCCTCCCTGGCCATCAAGACATTGAGACTGACAGCCTGGCTGGAAATGTGTAGACAGGTGATTCCACAGGTGACATGGGCTGCCTGGGTTTTCCCATCGTGGTGAAGTGGAAATCTGGATAAACTAGAACAGAGTTGTTCAAGGAAGCCTCTCAGACTATCTAATGCAGATGTGCCTAGCAATGAGCTTTACAGACAATTCTTTTGCTGCTTATTTACAGAAGCAAATTTAGTAGAGCTCAAAGAAGTGGGAATAACCTCTCCTTGGGAAGAAAAACACACAAGCAGTAGTACACAATGCAAAAGTGGTGGTTAGGCAATGCTATTACCACTACAGGAAGCAGAACCAGGTATAGAGTGAAAGACATCTGGATGACTTCACCACACCCATTAAACATGGCCATGACATGTTTACAGCAGCAAAACTTGTGCCACAGTGAAGGGGACAGCCATACACCAGCATAAATCCGGGATAAATCCTGGGTTCCCCTCAAGCAGTCAGCCCCAATTCCAGTGGACACATGGTCAAACCAGAGCAGAGAGCAGAATTCTCTCCAGCAGCAGGATGAATCCTCAGGGAGCCAGCTGTCAGAAACACACTGTGCTACTGCTTGTATCCTCACTTGTAGCCAGATACAAAAGCATTTACTAACTGTACAAATAGAGAAAAAAGCCATTTTCTAACACAGGATCTTCTTCATATTAAGAACAGTTTTTTTCTCTCTTTATGAGGACCCTAGTGCACTTTACATATGCTTTGTATTTGCATATTGTTCCCATATTGTTTGTATTCATTGCAGCCAATAACTATAAAATTTGAGTATTATCTCTAGCAGTGAGTAAGGATGATAGATTTTATTCTAGGAAAAAAACACCAATAATTAGAGAAGCTAGAAAAGCCAAACAATTCCCCTGACAAAAAGCAAAACTATCTGCACCCTCTCACTGACTCTAACCTGCTCTATCAAGCCATGAAGGAGCCTCAGACACGTGAGCCACTGTACAGAACAATGCTCTGCAAAATGAAATTTAAATATCTTTAAACAAATCAAATACCACAGAGATCAGAAAGGCACCCAAGGCTGAGAACACTCTCTGGAGACACTATATGTCAGAGTGCATTTAGCAGTCAAGAATTCACCTCTTGTTTTTCAAAATACAAATTTATCAAATTTATATACAAATTACAGTCTCCTGGGTGATAAGCAAAAGTAAAACTGAAATGTGGATGAAGCTTATTAATTTAATGCTTTAAAACAGTAAGAAACAGATTTCAAAGAAGCCACAAAGAGCCCATCACAGAGATATTCTTGGAACTCTTAGATATCCTAGGTGTTTGAAATACTTGCTCACTCATATATGTTGACATAAGTAAATGTTTTGTGTCAAGATGAAAGAGTTGGCAGTTTTTTGCCCCACACAATTCTAATACTCTCCCCTCCTCTTCCTGTCTGCTGCAATAAAGAAGGAAAAATAAAAAGATTAAGAACAAAAAAACCAGTTCAAGCGAACCAGTTTTGCTCTGGTAGCAAAAGAGAACAAATAATCAGCACTTATGCTGATATAATGGCTTTGAGAGGGCAGAAACATCCAAGAGATTATGGCTTCTACCTCTGAACTGCTGCTGGGTTGTGCACTGTGCTACAAAGCAAAGTCAAACACATCAGTTTAAAGGCCAGTGGCCTGCAATGGAGCAGAAGAGAGAAAATGCTCACCTTAGCCAAGCAATAGACTGCTGAAGGCAGCAACCAGTTTCTTTTCTTAGCTGCTGCCTGCCTGCATAGTGCCTGTCCTCTCTTCTGTGTGCAGTCTCAGGGTGAGCTGCAGCAGGGTGGTTTGGGCAAAGCCCTCTGGGTGTGAGTGTGCAGGAGCTCTGCTGCCAGCCAGCCAGTGGAGAGGCAAAAATGCAGCTTCCTAAACCACCTCTGAACTGCAAATCTTCAGAATACAACCTCATTTATCTACACAGAGTAAGCTAAACACTCCACCGTAGGCACAAGCACTGCTGTGTCTCATCAAGGTTTCCTGCCAGGCACCACTTTCCCATGGAAGTGTCATTGGGGGTGCCCAGGTTTGCACCCACACCTGCAGCAATGGGAGCAAGCACTGCCAGTCTGAGCTGGAGGCTTCCCTGAGAGCAAATTCTCAGTAGCTCCTGCTGCTGATTGACCTCTGTTACCAGAGTCTGAACACCTTGCCCATGACACAATGCAGATAACCCAAACAGCTGGCAAAAAGGGAACCAAAGTACCCCAGAACTGAACTGCAGCACTGGTGTGATGCCTGCTGATTATGTTACAAACACCAGGATTAAGATCACCAGGTGATAAAAAGCCAACTTTAATACAGTCAAAGTCTGCTTTCCAAGCTTTATACTGCCATGCAACACCAGGCAGGGACTCATCACTTTCCTTTAGGTGAGGTTTTATATCTGCAGTCCTCAGACCAATGTACAGAAAAAATCTTACTGCTCCTCTAAAAACAGAACAAGGGGAGCAAAAATAATATCCCTTAGAAAGAACAAAACAAAACCCAACAGAGAAAACAAAAGAATAACTAAGCCATAACTATGACATGATGTTTTAGAGAACAAAAAAATTCCTCCTACCCCACAGAGGGCTGGCTTTTAGCCCAGATCTGTGTTTAATACCAACATACTAGAAAATTTTTGCATATTCCAGAGGTTTATAGACTTCTTTGCTAGTCTACCTTTCCTACTTTCCCCTTCCCATTCCTCCATAAGAAGCTGCATGCTGTTAGGATAAAAGAGCTTTTACACCTCTTTAGTGAAGCAAGAAACCATGACTATTTCGAAATCATGAATATAAGGTTAAGTTAGAGGAAAAAAAGGTAGATCTAAAGGGAAAAAAAATTCCACATGGGAAATTCACCCACAAAAAAAGTAATTCAGCCAAGACTTCTTCAGGAGAAGAAAAACCACAGCAAGCAGTAGGTTAATAATAGAGAATAAAAGAAATCTAGTAAGTAAAATCTACCTTAAAAATAAGACAGAGGGGCTTGATTTTAAAGAGCATATGGAAAGAATTCTCACTAACGTGGTAAATCCTTAAAATCCACATCTGAGAAAAAAAAAGAACACACTTACTTTCAGTAGAGGAATTAAAAAAGGACCTTATTTATGCTTAGGGAGCAATACTTCACCTGCACACACAAATTCATTAGGCTGACCACTACAACAAGGAAGAGGGCTGATCAGCATCTGCCACTGCAAAATTGCAATGCAAGGGAAGAACAAACTTTTGAGAAAGTTGTCACACACATACACAGAAGGGACCTTTAATGAAAAGCCCCATTGTTCAGGGTCTTGGGAACCTGCTGACATGGAGGGAAGGAATTATGTTGATGAGCTAGCTGCTGGGTTACTTGGCTGGTTGATTGAGCCACAAAGACCAGGCTGAAAATGACTTGCAGTATTCACTGAGTTCCCCTGAGACCCTGCCACAAAGCAACTGAGAGCTGTACAGAACAGCCTGCCTGATCCCTTTATGGCAGCGATCTCACTGAATTACTGTGCCACTTTTGGCCACACTGTGCATTACCACAGCTGCAAACAGGAGCAGCACAGAACAGAAATAGGAAATAAACAGGAAACAAACTCCCTGACAGAGTTCTGTAGAACAACCTGTGTCATTACCACCTCTTAACAGAAATTTAGAACAGGAGTGACAGCCACAAACAGGTAATCACAATTTGATACACAATGAACCACATTGTGTGCAAAAAATAGAACATAATGAAAACCAAGTCCATTATCATTGTCCAGTGAAGGTAAAGAAGCCAAAGCAAATATACAATATGGAACGGAGAGAAAAGCTGCTCATTTGGAAAAAAAGAAACCCAAAACATCATGATGTATGAGAAGAAAAATCTTGTCAGAGGCACGAAGATTGCTGACTTAGAAAAACTGTAGTGTGAAATTGATCAGCCACATTTTTCCATTTGTAAATATTGTACATTTAGTTTCTCAGAGCTGTTTAGTTAGTTTTACAAAGTGCAAGGGAAGGAAAGCTGCAGTAAAATAGAAAACCTACATCAACAATAACTGAAGTTATTATTGGCAGCTTTCATGGGTTTTAAAGAACAATGTATTAACCCTGGGCATGTCAAAGCTACATACAGAAGCTTGACACTCCTCTCAACTCCCCCATCAGTTAATTACCTCTGACAAGTTTTTTTAAAAGGTAGATAGTATTACATGCCTGGCATTTAACAAGGCGAAGCAGCTGAATTCAAGCCTTTCTTAAAGCTTTTCTTGACTTTGATGTGCCACTCACTACCAATACACAACGACTGTGCAAAGCTACCAGACAGCCCTTAGACCTAACAAAACAATTAAAATTAGTTCTGTGTTTTAACCAGCTTACTCAAAATATGCATGAGTAAAAAAAAAAGGAAAAGACATTAACAATACTTAGTGCTGAATGTGATGAAGATGCAGTGATAAACAATTACTGCACTACTCTCAGAGAAAATGATGATTTTTTTATCCTGTGCTAGGAGGAAACAGGAAGAATTTTGGCAAACATCTGGAGCCTGTATGTTGCTGTACACAACTTTACTTGAAAAACCTCAGGCTAGCTAATGAAGAATTACATAGTAGCATAGACCAGCAGAAGCCAAAGTATCCATTAATTAGGACTTAAGCCTTTACTTGAGAAAAAAAAATGGCCCACTCCAGTCTGTCATCTAAAAGTGCATCTTCACCACACTGCAACAAACTTTACCTTGATTTAAAACAAAAAATTCATCACTTAAGGGGAATGCTTGCAGATCCTTGTTGGCAGACTAAATCTACAAACTGTGTTGTGCTATGAAAAGGAATTATACTTCCCATTTCTAAAAGGTCTGGCCAAAGACTTGAGTTTATGACTGAATTCTAAAGGAAGTCACTAAACCAGTTAATCATGGTGTGAAAGAGGAATCGTAATAGATTATATTTGGCTTAATTATATGCTTCAGCAAATTATGACAATTTCATCAAAGAGTAAGATATGGGGCCAAAAGAATCAAGAACTCTTACAGTAAGTTCTCAAAAATTATTCTCCATTAAGGGTACAAAACAAAGAAGATTTCCAAAGTTCTTCTTCTCCAGTAACTTTTTTTTTCCAGTTCTATGAAGAGGTGTTTTAAAACAAACTGCTCTGAAGCTTTCTTCTTGTCTTATTGTCACACTTGTGTTACATATGCCAGCACATGTCTACAAGGTGCTACAGCACTTAACTGCACGTAGTGCTTCTGGGGGAGGGGATTTCTTTATATCCAAAATTAAACCATTTAGTAATGCACAAGTTGTACTAGATATTGGCAGCAAAAAGAATTAAGAGAACATTAACTGTTAGAAAGAAGAAATCTGAAATCTGGAAGTCATCCCATTTGACAAACAGTATTAAAACTGGCACTGGCCTTTGGATATCTCCTGGGTAAGTGACAACTAGATCCATAAAGAATCTCTTTGGATGAGAGACATCAGCCTGGTGCAGAACACCTCCTGTCCTCAGCCTTCTGCACAGCCACAGGGGCAGGAGGAAGCTGAATGCAGGGAACCTCACAGATTCTGCCAGTCAGAGCAAGACCCTGTGGACTCTAAAAGCTCCTGGCTGTGCAGCATCAGTGTCCAGCTTCAGGACTCCACATCCAGCCCAGATTCAGAGAAAAGCACAGCACTAAAAAATAACCAAGATGCAGGTGCCCAGCTGCAGAACATGCCAACAAAGCCAATGGCATGTACAAGAGTTAAGTCTGGCTTACAAAGCTTGCACACTCTCATTCTCCTCCTCTCACATTCCCTTATTAGAGCACAAGTTCCTCAAGTCACAGATTTCTGGCTACCTGGGTTTCAACCTGTGTAGCACAGTCAGGCCCCATTACTGCCAAACAACACACATGAATGAGAATAATTCATTTGGCAAGCTCTGAAAATTGTCTTCTAGTCCCAGTTAACCAGGATATTTTTCCCTTAAAAGGAAATCAGTCAACTACATGGTGCAGGAATCTGAGATGTGAACAGTTGTGCCTGTCTGCCGGAAAAAGTAGAGGTCATGGATTTCTCCCCAGTTAAAAAAGTTACATTGTGAGTTTTGTATTCAGACTTCTAAAAATCTTGTCTTTTTCTACTCAAGAGATTTATGTGAAGTGAGCAAGGACTCCACAAGCTGATAAGAAAACAAGACAGTATTCATTTCTTCCAATAACAGTGATTTCTCACAGTTTGAATGCTACAAATCACCCTTACCTCAACTTTGCTTCCTGGATCATGCTCTGCAGCAGCAAAGTACACCACCTCCTGTACTTCATCCCTGGGCCGTGCAGAGTTCTTCCCAAATACCACCAGCCCATCTTTAGAACATGGGGGGAAGGCTACAAAGCAGTAACTTGGAGGAGCTGCAGCCATCCTAGAAAGGAAAGAAAGCACAGACAAACAAAACTGCACACATTAGAGAACCATTCAGTCTACTGGTACTAACTGTAGCAAAGAGGGAATGCATTCCCTCTGTCAGCTGATTGTGGAGTGATAAGAGAAGCTCAAAGGAAGCTTATCTGAATTTAATTTTAAAAATATAATAATTTTCATCATTTTTCACCCAAGCTTTGTGAAGGCTTAAATAGGAAAAAAAGAAAATAGGAAAAATACTTTAATGAGTCTGCTTAGTCCCCACTGAAAGAAGATCCTCTGCACTGGAGCTGCTTGGGAACATATGACCTAGATGTATTCTGCTGACTCAGACAAGTGCAGAGACACGGAATAACTTTAAATAATTTATTCCCTCTGCTCGCATGCACTTTAATATTTTTAAAAAGGGAAGATAAAACATGTTTGAGGGATTCCTGAGAGAGGACAACAGCATAACTGGAAACAGAACAAAGGCATGGCACAATTACATCAAAAACTGTCAGTCAATTTATCTCCTCAGATGGGAGACAGACTGAAGCACTAATTGCACTTTATTTTCTCTGTGGTTTGTCTGTATTGCTGCTCTTACCTGAAGTTAATTGATTGCTGTTTATTTGTTTATGTAGGCTAATGTGAAATGTTTATAGGATAATTTCAAGTGTTTGCAATGACAATATATTAAGAAAAAATTTAAACTGTTTCAGGACTATTACACTACTGTTGCTGGCCTTGTGTACATTTCTACATATGACTTTTTTTCCACTATTCAGGAAAATTTCTGGCACATATGCCTACAAAAGAAAAATGTAGGATGTTTATCACTTGTTAAAAAAACACTCAACACAGATGCCTGAGAGTTCTTCATAGTTCTTATCACAGCAATAGAAACTCAGCTCCCAAATAAACAAACAAGTTCCTCTTCATCTTCCACAGTATCCTGAAGAAGTAAAAATACTTGCACACATTTGTGCTCCTTAGAAACAACGAGCAAATGAGTTCCCCCCCCAGATTCATCTGCAAGACAATGCTGGGCATGGGGGAGTGTGCAAAGCTGCTTTTTTACCATTAGCTTGCCCAACCTTCATCACTAATGAAACCATGCAGTACTTTGCTATGAATTACTCCGAGTATTGCTGTGTTGGTGATGTCAATGAAATTGCTTTCCAGCACTCAGAGTTACCATCTGCCTTCGGGTAACTCATCTTTTAGTGCACCACATTTGTCTTCTGATACATTGCCAGATAAACCAAAATCTTCAACAACTTGCAGATTTAGTGAGGACCTCACTATTCGAAAGAAGTATTTCCTTTATTCTAAACATTAACTAAGCAGATTTATTTGAAATACATGACACAGCTGAAAAACATTAGGCATCCAAGAGCCTAGTAATAAAGGTTAAAATTCTATAGAATATTAATTTTTGTTAAATTAATACCTAAATCTATTGAAAGATAGACTTAAAAAGATGGGCAATGTTTCAGCATTCCGTTACTGAACAATTATGAAGGAATGCAAGGCAGACATTTACATACCCACAGTCTGAGTAGATTGGGAAAAGAATTAAAAGCCTGTAGGTATATAATGCCCTTCAGAACTCTGAAACCTCCCTGAAATAAACAGTCTCAACTGTATGTGTGAGATTGTTTTTTCCCTTAAAGATACCAACAGTTACTGAACCTAAAACAAATTGCCATTTTGGTAGTGCTTTTTAATTATGAAAGTATGAGTAAGTGTATTTGTGGGATTTTTTTTCCTTAAATATACCAACAGTTACTGAACCAAAACCAAACTTGTCATTTTGGTAATGTTTTTTTAAGCACAAAAGTGTGAGTAAGCTCCTCTATAACTAGAGCTCCCTTCCACACACAGTATATTTCATAAGTATGAGCAAGCTGCCCAGTAACTAGAGGTCAGTTCAACACAATTTATTCCATACAGGTGAGTACATAACAGTCAAACAATGTCAAATGTTTCAACCTTATCCTGAAAACCTCCACTGTCAGTGGAGGAGTTTGCACTAGGATCTCAGATTTTAGAGAAGGAAGCCATCTAGCAGTCTAAATCTACTCAGTATGCTAGGTTGCACTTTTCCACTGAACCTCATTTGGTTCATTTTGAATATACAAATGGTGGCCAAAATATACAACGTACAAAAGATGAATATACAAAAGGATGGCCATTTCTCAGATATACCCACAACCTCTATTTGTTCAGAACTCTACTGTACTTTATCTTCCTCCATCACATAGCTAAAACAGTCTGTTAGCAGCCACCTATCTAAGCAGGGTATTTCTACTAGCCTACTTCATGCTCTTCTTTTCTTTATTCAGCTTCAGGTTGTCCTCATGCTCATTTTCACAGACTTTCCACCTTTTCCCCCACTTACATGGCTCAGTACTGTACAAACACCTTTCACCCACAGGAGGAAAAGAACACTCCTTCATAGGACCTCTGATAAATCAGCCTGACTTCTAAAACCACCTACTGTTATAATTCCTACACTTTTTTTCACAGAGGGCTTGTTCCTCCAGAGAAAGGTAATCCTGAAAACCTTAGAAAACACAGGGAATGACTGCAAATAGATCTCAAAGAACAGCTTGCTACCCGTTCACACAGTTCTTTCCCAGAGAGCATGTTAAGCACACTGGCCTGATTTTCCCAGCAGACCATAGCTCAGACCTACATTCTGCTGTAGACAGACTTATGTCTCAATTGCAAACCATTGCACTCATAGATGGGCCACTGCAAGCTCAGAGGAATGGGCTGTACACACCATTATAGGCTATATCCAATATCACTCTGCATATGGAAGCCCTGGAAATAGGCAGAGCTGTGCATTATGCTGTGCCACCACATCATAACAGCTGCACTTGCAGGGAGTTAACAGCAGCATGCTTGGTCAACCTCGAATCACTGCAGGCACAAAGGCTGAAAAAAGAGTTCTGAGCAGCAGCCACAAGCTAATATACTCCACTTGCTATCTTTTTATTTGACAAAAACATGCTACAACAGGGATGCAATATTCCACCTGGTCATATTGTTTTTCCAGTCTCCTGTGTTCTGACACTATAAAGAAGACTTACTTAACAAGTTCCTTTATTAAGATCTTTTCTCATTGTGATAAGTCCCATTTAACACCTGACAAGCCAAATTAATTGTGTGAATATATCACCACTACTGTCAGTGGTAAAACAGACAGTACTGAGTTCATAAGTATTTTAATGGGGAAAGAAAGGAGTAACAACCATTGGGCAATCACAGAATCATAGCACTAATTGCCATATCCAGGAGTTTCTCCAGCACCTCCAGGGATGGTGACTGCATCACCTCCCTGGGCAGCCTGTTCCAATGCTCAACAAGCCTTTCAGTGAAGAAATTCCTCCTGATGTCCAACCTGAGCCTCCCCTGGTGCAGCTCTAGAGCATTTCCTCATCTCCTGTCATGGCTGCCTGGAGAACAGGCTGCCCCCCACCTGGCTACACCTCCTTTCAGGCTGTTGTAGAGAGCAATAAGGTCCTTCCTGAGCTTCCTCTTCTCTGGGCTGAACACCCACAGCTCCCGGAGCTGCTCCTCATAGGACACACTTTGCACAGCTTCATTGCTCTTCCCTGGACAAAGGCTGGCTCTGTGTATCACGATGGGAAACAACAGGTACAGCAATTACCAGAGCCTTATAAACATGTCTGAGCATCGCTGTGCTCCTGAAATGGGGTGAACATGGGTGTGTTATTGCCTAGCATCACCTCAAGAAAACTAACCCATAAATCTTGATAAACATAAAACACCAACTTTCAGGCTGAAAATATCAAAACCTGAAATATTTTACTCTGGAGTATTTTCCATTCACAGCTTGAGGATCTTACAGATGCTGACACATATTAAAGCTCACAAATTCCAATTAGAACAACTTGTACTATTAGGGTAAATATCTATCCACAATCAGAAGTGCTCAACACAGAATAAAATTGCAATTAAATCTGTACATAGAAGTTGCAACAATCTAATGGAAATATTATTTAGATGTTACTTTTCACTTACAAACAATGAACAGATAAATACTGCTGGAAGAGAGATTAACACATGGAATAGGGATTGCAATATCCCATCCTCCACCTCATGAACACAAGTGTCAGAGGCTGAAGCCACACTCTTAAGAAAATAGAGACAGGCATAAATAATTCAGTGTACTTTGGAGCCTTCCTTCCCCCCAGCCCAAGAAAACTGAAATAGCTATGCATCCACAATAAAGCATTGTCAGCTTAGCATGACAGAGTCCAAACCAAAGAAAGGAAGATTTTCATAGTGACCCACTCTAGATTCCTTGGGGTTTTATTCTGTTATTTTTCCAGAATAACACTGTGTACTTCTCTGAAAATTGTAATTTGGTACTGAAATAATCTTTTATAAAGCTCAAGAATCTGACTGCTACAATAAAATGACTTCTCAGAAAAATATCATCCCACATCTAATAGATGTTGACTTTTAAAGTCAGTTTGTTTTCCTTGTTTGCCAAAATACCCTGAAGACATTAAGCACAAAGCAATTATTAGTTTTATAAAGCTACAAATTATGTGAAAACTGGCTCACCAACAGCGGTTTTCAGTTGCTGTTATATTAAGAAAAAAAATACCAAAAATAAACATTCAGTTTTATGAACTATTATGATCTTGAAGCTCTTATAACAAGCTTTTGTTCAAGTAATTCCAAAACTTATAACAACTGGATTTGCTCTTTTCTCTGTCTTTTCTGTCAATTGAAAAACAAAACAATAGGTTTATAATGAAAGTGCAGCCCTCACTAGGAAGCAGTGGTGATAAAAAGGAGTGGTGTGAGAAAAAAAGGGTGAAAGTAAGGGTCTGTCTTGAAATTTAACTCATGTTTGTTGAACTAAACCAATATTTGCTCTTCACACTTCTTTTAATTGCTGCTCACTTAATGCCCTGCAACTTTTTCTCAGGAAAAGCTAGAGACGCTGCTAACATCACATACAAAAACCCCTTGGGTTTAATATAAGTTTCTGAAATGTTAATTAGTAGCTATTGTTAATCCCAAGTAAGATTTATACCAGATGACAAAGTTCTGAAGCAGCTATTCCTGTGTAGAACAAGTCCTTTCCCAGCAACACACCATTTAAGACATTTTAAGTGATGTACATCTACAAACAGTTCTGCCACTAACACACTATAAAGAAGTTGTTTTCTACACAATATAGCCTCTTGCTCGAAAATTTAATATTATCTATATAATAATATAATATATAGTCATTATCATGTATAAAGTAAAAGGTGCTACATGAGGAGTCAGCTACCACCAATATAGCTCCTCTTTCCAAGAAATTAAAACAATGGTCAAGCAGATATTAAGGATATTAAGCTTCAGTGAGACCAAGCAGTCAGCACTGACACCAGAAGAGCATTCACCTCGTGCTGTGATGGGTTGGCATTCAGCTGTAAAATTTGCCTTGTATTGATTTGACTCAGAAGCTGGCAAAATTTCAGCTTGATCAAGCCAAACCTTCAGCCAGGAGCAAAATTGCTGTGTTCATTACTCAAGCAAGTATGGATGGAGCACAGAACAACACACCTTGCTTTCATTCACCTTAGCGAGGTTGCATAGATACATCACAGACTCATCTTTCAAACATTTTCTCTGTTTGTCTTCAAGAGCTTTGTTGGTATAGCTGTCAAACTCTCTGAAGCTCAGACATGATCAAAGTGTTGTACAGGATGAAGACTAAACCTCTCCAAATTCCCAGTTTTTCAAGCACACCTGTGATTGATCTAGATAATCCATTATTAATGCTGGTAATAATAAACATAATACTTTCAAGACAGCACAGGTGTTCACAAAAACAAATGTGGTAGTGTTAACACTAGGGTTTCCTCTCAGACCTCCACAGAAGTTTGGTCAGAATATCAGATTTATTGATCACATAGCCTGATCTTTCCACCCTCACTTCTTTGGTTTCTTCAATTTAAAGCTGGTCTTTAACAGGTGCTTTAGGTAGCAGAAATGCAGAGGCTGCTAAACTCCTTGCTGCTAAGTTTGGACTACATTCTGGTGATGACAGCATTTTCTTTAATACTTATCTTACAAAAGTGATTTGAGCTGCTTTTAAGGTCCAGGGAGCACATTAAACCTTTTATGAAGACATATAACGTGGTTTGTGTATTAAAGGATGACAATTCTTCACTACATTTTGTGGCTTTATGAAACAGAAACCCAGCTGTGCTAATACTGCTGAACTATTTCAGGAGCATTTAAAGATTTCAATAAACCTGTTGTCATTGCAACCAGAAAGAATAAATGATCTAATCTGCAAGAAACGTTTACAATAAAAAACAGAGAGGAGCATATGAACAAGGGTCCTCAGATTTGGATCAAGGCTGTCTCATTAGGAAAGGAAGGATATATGTAGTGGGCCATGCATCATTTATTCTCAACTCTTCCATATTTTTAATGGGATGGCAAAAGAAAGGTCAGATAAAATTGTGAAAACTTTTTTCAGGGCTTAGTTGTTGGTTTTCAACCTCTATTTTAACTTTTAAATTAAGATGTTTCTTGTGCCTGAGACAAGCTTGCGTTTCCATTTAGAAATCCAGCCCAGCATCTTATGCCCATAGAGACATGTGATCTCTGCACCCTGCAGAAAAGCAGTGCTTCCAAAAACAGAAATGAAAAGCAAAATTCATTCAGCTGCAGGCACAGAACAAAGACAGCAAACTGAAAGGCACAATAATAATACTGTTCCCATCTAAGGAAACACTGAAAGGTTATTTTTTTTTTAATTGACAATTTGGACTGTTTTAATGCATGGTTTATCAGGAGAGAGGAAGGTTGCATGTATTAAGAAATTAGAAAGCAGAGTCTGTTCCTGAATACAAAACACAAAACTATGCCAGATCCCTGTGTCCCTATGGTTTGGACATCTCGTTATCAGACCAAAGTCAAATTGTTTGACTCTTTCCTAACTACCAATGGATGATGACACCAATTTACTGCTGGAAGGTGCAACATCCCACTGTGATTGTTTCTGTCTCTCCAAGCTGTGCCTCACAAGATATCCAAGAGGAGTTTAATCAGCTGCTGAAATTTAGCAAGCCATGCTCAACACTTTTTTTTTTTGTTTTTTACATTAACTACGTACTGAAAATTTCTCAAGAATTTACTCAAAATGGGCAACATCTCAAACTTTGAGTCAGGGTTTTGGGATGGCATTTTTCTCCAGTAAATTTACTTTTATTTTTGAATTATGAGAAATAGCAATTTCATAGGCATAAAATCAAGCTGCACTTCAGAGCTTTGCTAGGCTGTATACTCCCTTCAGTCATTTAACTGAACAAAGGCATAATAGGCCTGGAAGGAATTGAAAATATTTCTCTTGCTGTATGTGGGAAAATTTGGAATATTCCTAGCAACAACTGCCAGATTTCTTTAGACTGTCTTAAAAATAACAGGTAGTGGCCATGAAATGAGCATTCTAAAATTCTTCAGCACTTTAAGTCCTAACAAATGGTGAGACTTCAGCTGTTATAAAAGTTTACAATCCCTTGACCAACTAGTTCTATTTTAATTCTGTAATACACCTCTGTCCAAAATACGTTCTTGCTTTCAAAGCAGGCATCTTTCAAAATAAGACAGGATCTTATTTTTTGCCCCAAGTAATCTGAATTATGTTAATGAAAACATAGTGCTATTTAAAAACAAATCAGGGCCAGTCATCCAGAAGACAACAGATTTTCAGACTCATTTCCATCACAGGCTGCATATACAGGGAAAATTCATTATTTACACAGACTTTTCACTGAGTGGGTGTCAGCGCTATTAATTGAGTCTCCAAGCAGTCACAGAACTCTATCCCTTTTGTGGCAGCACTTTAAGGTCATATTTGTAACACTCTCCATTTTGTAGAGAAGCACCTGCTTTCTTGCTTCTGTCGCTGGGGCAGAGCCCCTTGTTAGGGGCTGCCGGCATCCAAAGCATCTTTGTACAACACCCAGGTTGCCATCATGAGAAGTAGTTCGCTTTTTGTGCGGAGGCGGCACAATCGCGTTTCGCGCTTCAGCCGGGTGCGCGTCCCTGCGCCCCTCCTCACATCAGCAGCTGCAGAATGCACGCTGACTGCTCGTCCTTTCAAATTAGCAACGTTGTCATGTTAACAAGGAGCAAAATAAAAAGCAGCAAAGTAGCTCGCTGGAAGTCTCCCTTTAGTTTTAAATGTACCCTAAAAACCAGAAAGTGTCGCAACGCTATCGCTAAGAGTTGGCACATGTTGGGATGTAACGCAGCGCATTGTCAGAAACCAGGCATTTGGGGACTTGGCAGAGAGGCAGGTCTGGGTAGCCATTCTGTTTCTCAACCTGCTGAATTTACAGCAAAGAGAAAAATACACTATGGAGACAATGTTCATCTTCACGACCCTTCAAGTCCATAATAAAGAAATTCTTACTAGAAGCTTCGAACAACTATCAAACTTTCCAACATGCAAGCTGTGTAAAGCATCCACAGTGGATGACTTCTGAAGGAGAGGGTGGAGAGCCAAATTCAGCACCCTTTTACAAAGATACCAACCTTGGCACAAGTAAATAAATGTAGCTTAAATCATGCCATAATTTACCAAGAAAAAAAAGTTACAAATGTCTTTCCAAACTGGAAGAGACCTTTAAAGATCTCAAGCTCTAAGCATCAAAAATACTTTTCTGGGGAGGACAAAACAAACTGATATCAATAAAGGATTTTCATCCACCGCATTTGGCTCAATACAACACCTGCCTTTTTAGACTGTTTATGTAAGCTCTGGGACATAAGCTACTTGCAAAAGTCCACGGCATTATAAATGGTTTAAGTCAATTTCAGTGCTGGTTCACCTCAAAAAGCTGAAGGTCTTGTGTTCACAGAGATCTACTTCCTAAGTGGAATATGATTGGAGGTTTTCAAGATTTTGTTTTGCCTGGCTGGAAGATTTAGAATGCATATTATGAACAAAACAGCATGTTTGGAGGTGCCTTAAATCACTAATTCTAAAACAGCTTTTAGAGAAATAGTTGAAACTGTAGCAGCCTATAAGCAAATGAGCCAGTCACTCCACTTCCCACAAGTTATTGTCTTTTAAGCTGGTTAACATAGACACATAGTTTACATCAAAATTTACCGAGTTTACTGGAGCACAATAATTTCTCTCGGTTTATTAAAGTTTCATATCTTACGGATATGGATGGCTTTTCTCAGTTCTGTGTCACTTTTTCATAGAGATAGATTTACAAGCATGTGCATGCATAGGATCAAGGCCTTAAGCTGTCTTCTGTTTGAGAATCCAGTTAATATGATTTATTTCCCCTTTAGCTATCAGTACTGGAGAAATTTCTTTTTAAGGCAGATTAATCATAGTCTGTAGAATTATTATAGTGTCATAAATAGAGATGTCAGTTTTGTAGGCTCCTGCAGGAAGGTATATCTGCTCATCAGTGACTGAAACCAGCACATGCCTACCTGAGCGTAACAATATGCTTAGAAAGGCACATGAAGGCATCTCGGTTTCAAGGTGACCATATGAAAAGCACCTTCAAGGAAAATGATGGGGGGAAACAACCCTCTCCGGGTCCTTAAAGAGCAGAAGGGAAAGCAGCAGCGACTCGAGAGTGCAGCCAGGGAAGAGGAGAGGCCGGAGAGCCTTGCTTCAAACGGGAAGGCAAAGGACAGCCGGGGACAGCATCTGCTGATGCCAGCTCGCAGCACTGAGTCCTCCCCCACCGCCGTGCCGGGGGCGGCGGCGGCGCAGCCCCGGTTCGGGAGGCCCGCAGACCCCGCCCGGCGCGGTGCCTCCCGCCAGCGCGGAGCAGGTGCGCGGAGCCGCCGGGGACATCGCCCGCACCGGCTCCGGGAAAGCGGCTCTGCGCCATCCTCCCGCGACAGCCCCGCTGGTCCCCTCCCGCACCATCCCCCACGGCTCCCTCCTTCTTTGCCTCCCTACATCCCTCCTTGTCTCCCCCCTCCTTGCTTCCCTCCCTGTCCACCGCCGCCGCCCGGCCGGGAAGGTCGCTGCCCGCAGACCCTGGCACTTTCCCCCGCGCCGAGAAGTAACGCAGCAGCCCGGCCGCGCCGCTCCGAGCAGGACGGGGACGAGGAGGTGATGGGGAGGTGATGGGGAGGTGATGGGGAGGTGATGGAGAGGTGATGGAGAGGTGATGGGGCGGGAGGTGGTGGGGAGGTGATGAGGAGGTGATGAGGAGGTGATGGAGAGATGGTGGGGCGGTGGTGGGGCAGTGATGGAGAGGTGATGGGGACCTGCCGCCCTGCCCCGCGGCGCTGCCGGCACCGCTCCCGTACCTGAGCGCCGCTCCCGCTCCTCCCGCTCCGCTCGGCCCCGCGGCGCCCCAGCCCCGCCCCCTGCGCGCGCAGCCGCCGCCGCCCGCTCCGCTCCAGAGCCCCGGCCGGCGGCGGGGGGCGCGGTCCCGGTGGCGGAGGAGGGCGCGGCACCCACCGCGCTGCCACTCCCGCACCGAGGATGCTCAAGAAGCGTCCGTAGGACACGAGCCCCCTCCCGTGCTTTGGGATGAGCCCGGACCTGATGCCCCGCTGTGGTCCCTTCCCACCCAACCCTTTCAGTGATGCTGCGGAGAGCAGTCAACGTTGGGAGTGTTGTCCCTCAGCCCGTCTTGAGGGCCAACAGCGTGTTGGGGGCTTTTTTATGCAGTTTTAGTCTTACGGCTAACTTGTGTTCCTCCGTCTCACGCAGAGGGTAAGTCTAGGAAGTGAAGCGAGTGTTTTAAAATACGGCTGCTACCAGTCAAACCACTGCTCAAGGAGTTCTCCAAACTTTGCAAAGTTCAGGAGATGACCTCATCAGGAGAAGTATCCTCATGGAAAGGGTTGTTAAGGATTGGAATGGGCTGCCCAGGGAGATGGTGAAGTCACTATCCCTGTAAATGTTCAAGAAATAACTGGGCTGGCATTAAGTGCCATGGTTTAGTTGACAAGGAGGTGATCAGTCAAATGTTGGGCTCCATGGTCTTGGAGATCTTTTCCAACCTAATTAATTCTGTGATTCTGTAGTTCATTCTGAGGAATTCCCTGCTGCTGCATGTGAAGTGTCACAGTGGGCTCCTGCCCCTCCAGCAGCTGAACTTCCAGGGACCTCTCAGCTCTTTGGATGCAGCTTCAACAGCAGCACCAGGCCCAAAGGAAAGCAGTGCCCACTGTCCTTCTGAGGCCCCATTCACAGCACAGCATCCCTCAGCCATGGCATGTGGAGCAGATGGCTTGCTCTCTTTGCCAAACCTGCCCAAATGGGGCTGTCCTCTGTGCTCCATCCTCAGCATACAACCTGTGTCTCCAGGCAGAGGTGAAAATAATTTAACTGCCTAGTATAGTCATGCAGGTCCCTGCATAAATGGTTAAACTGCTGAATATAGTCTAACATATGGTTATATGGTGCTGGTATAAGGCAGCACCTTTATGTTTCTATCTCTGTCTTCAAGAAGAACCTTGCTGCACATTCCACCAATTCCTGCCTTAAACCAGACATTTTATGTGCAGAAGAGACTGCCAGGTATGTTTGATGGGAAGATAGGAAGGTTAAAATGAAGCAGGGGAAAAGGTCAAAGAGGCAAAGATGAGCCAGTAGAGATATTGAAGATCATTACAAACTAGGGTATTTCACCATGAGAGCAGAAAGAAGTAAGTATGTCAGGTTGGTACAGCAGTACCGCTTAAATATCTAAATTCTGTTAGATCAGAAGATCCGGTTTAGTAATCTGGCTAAGAGAAAACAAAAAGCCAGACAGAATCTGCATATGGGATTTAAAGAAAATATAGAAGGAAGAATTCTGCAACTGTATGCACCAGAAGAATTTCCTCTCATCACCACAAACAGCACCATGGGTCTTTGTCTGTTCAGAAATTGTGGATAAGCTTTGGACACTGTTGCTGTCAAATGCAGACCAAAAGTTGCAGCTTCATTATATAACTAAGAGAGAAAAGAGTTAGCTGTTCCCAGTCTCAGTGAATGTGAAACACTGTGGCATTGCATCTTTCAAGGTTATGTTAGTAGCCTGTATAGGGACTACTTAGGTTCAATGCTTTTGATTAAAAAGCAGGGCTGAGCATTAGCAACATGGAGCCCTTCGTACTCTGAGGGTTTCCATTACGTATTTTAAGCAAGACTTTTGCTTTCCTCTGCTTTCAGTTTTGCTGTCATCAAAATTACATTTCAATATGTTTTACAACAGGAAAAGACTGTGTATCTCCTGCTTAAGATATATAATTGAAAGGCGATCTGAATCACTGAAAAGCTGAGACTTTATACCAGTGTAATTGTAACAAGTTTAGTTGAACATAACAACCCAAATTCCTTGCTCTGGAGTTACATCAAGGATGAACTGCGTCACAGGCAGCTTGCTTCTTAGAATCAGAAAGACAGCTGATGAAAAGAGCAGGTGCAATTTAGAAATGGGTTTAGATTATATCCTATAACACACCACTTATATTACCTATATTATGCTCACTTAGATGACTAAGTTTCTTCTCTAATTACACTGGAGATGATTATGGCTGAGTATAATCTACCTAAGAATTATTAGACTGTCTACAGAATGATTACATACTGTCAACACAGAAATCCTTGATGCTTCCTTTCTGTGTAAGCTGTCATGAACTGTGTAAAACAGCAAGGATGAGTGGTTAGAGCACAGTACTGGGAATTGAGAGAGCCTGGGGTGTATGTTGTTCTGCCATAAGCTTGCTGCTTGGCTTTGGATAAATCTTGTAGCTTCACAGTAATTAAATTACCTCACACAAGAAATGTGGAGAGCATTTACTCAGAGCTGCATCTTTAAGATCTTTGAATGGAGATTGCTGTATAAACAGAAAACACAAAATTATAATAGTTAGGACAAAGCCACAATGCTTATTTATTGATTATTTCTTCTTTAAAAACATAACAGCAGAATGTATGGATTTTATAAATGTTTTTTCTCCTGTAAATGATTGGTTTCCAATGGGATGCAAAATCAAAGAAGAAGAGCAGGAAGGACACCTCTTTAGAAAAGAGAATTTCAAAGATTCTTTGTTTCATGTTTTATACGTGAAAGGAAGAGAACAAAATGTAGACTGCAATACATAGTTTAAGTTACAGTGGGTTTTTGGTTATCTTTAACCACCTCCTTAGCTGGAGATCAAAGCTGATTCAGCAGAACTAGTACCCCAAAATCATCGAGACACTGCAGTACTAGTCTTTGTTTCATCATTTCCAAAATACTTTCCTCTGCAAGTTCAAGACAGCAGCTGTGCAGGCATACAACTGATGGAACTATTTTTTTCAATAGACTGTGTTTAGGAGAGAACTTGACTTAATGTAGATGTAGAAAATGCCATCTAAGTGTTGAAATAATATTAATAGGCTTAAAATTTTAGATTTTGGTGGAAGGGTAGTACAGCCAAGAAAACCTTTTTGTTGGTATTCATTTTTGGCATTTCAGGGCACCATCTTAATCATGTTCTTTCTGGTGGAACACTGATTTGGAGTACCTAAAAATCAGATGAATTTGGGTTGTTCAGAAGAAATATACTTGATTGCTAAAGCAATCTAAGCCTACACCCATGAAGGCATCCCACTAAACTTAAATGATTCCTCTTACAGTGAGTTACAGGAAGAGCTCCTTATATACAGAAGGATAAGTAACACTGAAAACTCCTGTGAGACCCTAGATGATAGTTACATCACAGGCCAGTAAATTCAATTGATGTCATAGATGAACCTATAGAGCAAGAAATGTCAATGGCACTTGGGTATTTTTGGGGGTGTTTTTGTATAGTCAGAAGACTGGACCAGAGAATTGAGAGTAATTCTCCCACACTAAAGGTGGCTTCTATCTATAACAAAGAAAAAGGACAGCAGGTGCTGGATTATGATGTAAAATAAAGATGTCACTTGCTGAGCTCTGTGAATGTTCAAAATGAAAAAGATAGGAGAAATCCTGGCTGAAGCCTCTTTATCCAATTATACTGCTGAAGATTAATCTATGGAAATGGCTGCAGCTGTACATAAAATGTGACTGCACAATGGCAGGCTTAAATGCTGAGCTCTTACTCATGCACCACAGAAGGTGATTCATATCCCCATTACACAAGTGACATAACAGAACACGACTCCTCAGTGTGACAGGGACAGAGTGCTGCAGGGACTCCAGGCATGCTGCAGTCACTCTCAGTGTCCAGAAGCCTGTTAGGCACAACAGCACTGAACCACACAACCAAGCTGCTCCACCACACAGTCAAAAAGGTTGCGTACTTCTGAAGTGATGTTGTATCAAGAAGTCATCAGTCTCTTGCTTTGTTTTCATAACTTTTGTCATTTTCCTTATTTTAATTCACAGAAATCTGGGACGGGATATTTATGTTTATAACTCTAAAATGTACCACGAGACACATTCATTATTATTGGCTTTTTTAATGTGTTACAATGCCATTTGTAACAATGAGGCTAAAGCACTTGACAGTAGCTAAAGACTCATAATAATAAATAGTCCAGGCAGGTGGATTGTCATCCTGAGAGGGTAAGACAGGAATGACAACAAAGCAGCAGAAAATACAGAGGTAACAGCATTACTTTCTCATGCAATGAGGCTGTTTAATCTTCATCTATTGTTGGAACCCTGGAAACTGAGAAAAATGCAATAATCTATGCTTCATGGTTTTTGATTCTGCCTGTACAGAAATGCTTGTGTCAGACCGATGAACAGCAAAAGGCACTTCCCTTTGCAATAAATGTGCTACAGTAACTATGTTATTAAAATTATATTAAAATTCAGGCATAGTTTTTTTCTCAGCTTAGCATTGTTCATCAAATTGCAACAACGTGAACATCATAAGACAAAATACATTTTTGGTATGATCATTTTGGGTGATACAGGAGTTCATTAAAGTGACTGCACACCTGCAGCAGTTTCATGTCTTGTATTTGTTTGTCATGACTAAATAATCTATGTGTGAATTGCTGCAAATTAAATTAAATCAGAGCACTTGGAGAAAAGATCGGACAGTAACACAAGGGACAGCAAATTCCCCTATGTGATTTAACAGCCATCTGGTGCAGTGCAAAGAGCATTTATTCAGGGGTGTTCTGGTTAGTAACCACAGCAACAGGTCTGCTGAGTACTCCTAAAAGTTATGCATGTGTCAGCAGCCTTTTCTCTCCTCCCATACACATCATGCACTGGGGACTGTGAGCAGTAGCATGTCCTTCCTGGGCTACAGATGTTTTTGCTGCAGCATTTTCCAGTGTTCCATTTTTCAGGAGACTTAAAACTTGGAGAGTTTTGGTTTGGTTTTTTGTAATATGCCTTTAAGGAGTTCTGACTCTAAAAACCTCTCTCCATGATTAAGCCATTTTCCTTATTCGTGGAAGGGGTAGATAGCTGCAAGCTGGGAAGAGATCACTGATAACAGAAATATTTCTAACTAAAATAGAAGAAATGCTTTTGGGTCCTGTACTTCCAAAAGGATTGGAAACGTGTTTTCTAAAATATTCACAACTGAGTATCTCTGTCATAAAAGAGTCCATGTCTATATAAATGGTGCTATCCACAAGGTGTAACTGGAAGACATTAATAGACAGGCAAAACTACAAAGCTCACACTGTATTGTAAGTTTCATGCTGATCGCATGTTATTCCCCATGTACCTATTTTAACAGAGAAATGTAAATAATAAATTACCCAGGAGTTTTTAAACTTCCTCATATTTGCTGTGGATATCAGCCAAGAAAAACTGGATGGTATGGAGAGATATTCCCCTGCTTATCTTCTCTGCTACTCCCTGCCGGCCCAAGTGCCCTGGTGTTTTCTCCAAGCCTGCCTGTAGCTTTACCGGGGTGAAGGAGTGGTGTGACAGCACGAGCCTGGTGCCACTCCAGCCTGTCCTGAGGCTCTGACACATCCCACTGACAGCTGCCTGCTCAGGAAACAAGGTGTGAAGGTCCAAAGCCAGCAGAGGTCTGGCAGAGCAGAACTGGTGCTCTAGAGCCCACCCCACACAGCCCCAGCACTGCGTGGGCGCAGGCTGTGGCTGTTTCAAAAGATGCCGTGGTGAGCTGGGCTTGGCTCAGGTTGGCAGGAACAGAATCTGGTACCAAACACATGGGAGCATTGGCTGCTTCTGCTCCACGTGTGCTCCCACTGCAGTTTGTGCTCGTTTGTCAGCTGCAAGATGAGCACCACGTGTCAGGGAGCTTTGCTTCAGACTGTTTTGCAGAGGTGGAGTGTTGGATAATGTCAGGGTGCACTGCACATCAGTGTCCAGGTGAACATGCAAAGCCCAGGTTTTAACCCAGCTGCTGGTAGTGACAACAGCAGTACAGACATGATGGCACATAAGGGTTGAGATACTGGAAGCAAAGGTAAATTCTCACCTTCTGTGAAAATGAAGGAACACCACCAGTCTTGTCTCTCTTAAGTATTGTGGTCAATATTGCTAAGAATAAAATCCAGCAGGTTGTGATTTTCTTTCAACTGCAATCAGTCCATACCCAGATGGACACAGGTTCACCAAAAACATTTTGCATTGCATTTCTGGAAGGAAAACCTATTCTCTAAAGGTATATTGTAGCCGTGGAAAGGGGTTTTAACCCTTTAAGTGCGACAGAAATAAGATGTACAGCTACATGGTCATCTTTCACGATAGAAAGAAAGAGACAAGTTTATTTAGAAACACACTTGGTTTTATAGCATGACTTGCAATTCTAAGAGTAGAAAAAAGATGATTGGTCCAGAGAGAAGACACTTTATTTCTAGGGCCTGGTTACACACTACAACAGGTGTTCTATTTTTGTTATTAATTCCTTTTTATTTTGACTAAGATTTCACCTTGGGAGAAATTCTCCTTAACTTTCAGCTGGACCAGCTTATTGGCTGGGAACAGAGCTGAGAAGCTCTGGCCTGGAATATTTTTCAGGCCGTAATTTTCTTGCTTTCTCAATATGTGTTCCTACAGTATATCCCAGCAGATTAGAGAGACCAGACCTAAACTCTGGTATTTACTCCCAGAGAGAGTGCAGACCAAGCTCACAAAATAAATAGGTATTATCTAGTTCACTACTCAGGGAAAGTGGCAGAAGAGGAAACATACCTGCTTTAAAGAAATTTCGATGACAATAACATGAAAGAGGACAGGATTGATTTAATGCTTCCCATCTGACTCCCAGATGAGGAATCAATTATCCTGCATCATTTAATCTCCTTATGCAGGTCATGACACGAACTAGAAATTAGAAGCATCGTGTCTAAAATGAAGAGCAGCTCTTAATGGTAGTTAGCATCAGCCTCAGACTTTTTAGAGGAAAATATAGCTAGGATTTTGGGAACTCTGAAGCTTTGGCTCCACTGGATTTCTGCAGTCAGACCCTGATACTTTAAAAGTGGGTCTGTACTTGTTTACCCAATGGAGATGCAAAGCAGTTATAAGAAAAGAAGAAAAAAAAAGTAAAAAGAAAAAAAATATTATTGCTTTGGACAAACTCAAGGAACATGACCTTCAGAAAATTTGCAAAAAGTTATTTATCTACCATGTTTGAAACTATCCTCTGTCATGGCAACGTTTTCAGATAAACCAAGCCCCTAATTTTTTTACATCATTCAACAGAAATACCACATGGTCTCTGACCAGGTACAACCCCTAGCTAAACCAACCATTTTTGGAACAAAAATTCCCAGGAGGAAGAAATGTGATGCAGTAGGAGCCTCCATCTGAATCCCCTCCAGGCTGGAAGAGTTGATAACCAAGTTCTCATCCCTATAAAGCCTCCCACTGAGATTGTCAATTATATTTCTTGTGTGAAACTGTTGACATAATCAAGCACAGGCATGAAAACAGAAGCAGTATAGCTAAAGAAAGATCCTTATTTTGTCAGAGAATTGTTTTTCCTATGAACCAGGAGAAAACTAGGACACAGAATGTAAGCATTACGATTAACTCTCAAGAGAAGCTAAAATTATCCAGGATTATATAAATATAAGCAGTTTTGATTTATTTCCTGTGACCAAAAACAATTCAGCATTGAAGACAAACTAAGGGGTTTGGGGCAGTGTGTTTTGGGGGTATTTGCAAAAACTCTATGATAAGGCCAATGTATTTTCAAGAAGTGAACTCGACATACCTATTTTAAAAACTCTTTAACAAACCTTGGAAGTGTGAATTTAAATTTTGCCTTAAACTCTATATAGGAACTGTCCAAAGCAGTGGTTTCTAATCAAAGACAAATCAGGAACTCGCCTTATTACTTGCAGTCCCTGCATCAGTGGCTGCCAGTGTTCTTTCTTCTAAGTACGCCTATGCCAAAGGATCTAGGAAATAAAACCTTTTGTATTTCTCACATCACTCTGCTTAATTCCACTCTCTCTGATATTTTTCCCAGCTTTGTGTCTTTTCCCAGAATGCCCCAAAGCAGTGAAGTTTCCCAATCCTGCTGGTACTCACATGCATCTGAAACCAGGATTTCTGGATCAAGGGATAGAACACCTTGTATCTGAGAGCATAAACAATGGGATGTGAGGAGCACGTAAAACAAAGGTAATTTAAGGACTGACCTGTACAACCTGTTTTTTACACCACAGCACTCAGGAAACCAACTATGTCTCACTTTCATTCAGGATATCATGAAGCAGAAATTATGGCAGCAATTTTTTCAATATGTACTTAACATAAGAAGTTGAATTTTATATAGAATAATTATGTATTATATATATAATATATACTACATAAGTTACTGAAAAGATTTAAGACCAAATAAAGTGATTCGTACTGTTTGCCTTGTCAGCTTATCTCACAAAAGAAAATTTTAAAAAACATTTCAGACTAAAGCACCATTCCTGAAGCTTTGCCAAAAGCTTTCTTGTGTCATTGCATTGCATATCAAGAATTTTCAAATAAAATGTGCTCTGAAGGCTGCTTCTGTACCTACAGAAGACAGCAACTCCCACTGTAATTGTTAGGTACTGGCTGTGAATGACAGGCTGCAGTTCTAAAAAACATCACTATATATTTTCCAAAATAACGACAAACCAACAAGAAATGTTTGAAGAAGGCTATAAGATGCAGAGGGAAAATGCTCTGTTTTGAGCCCTCTCCACTTTTTCAAGTGCCATGTTTTACAGATATGAGTGAGGGTTTGTTTCTTCAGGGGAAACACACCTCACACTTCACACACAAGCCAGCCAAAATGTTCCTGAGTGCCACTGAAGTTCTGATATTCCTCCGCACTTCAGAGGACAGGCAGCTGCCTGCCTCTGGTGTCCTGCAGGTTGCTGGCTGGCTCCTGCTGGCACTGCAGCAGTTTGCCCTGTGGATTAACAAGCAAATGCAATTGAGGTTTTAACAGGCAGTTCTACTTCTACCAAAGAAAGCCTTTCATCTTCACAGGAGGACTTCTAACAGTAGCAAATGATAATCAAGTTGAAGTGACTTCTCAAATTTGCTGCTGATTCTGCACTTAAAAAAAAATCCATTTTCAGTTCAATTTCAGAATTTAATACAGCTCACAAGAAAATTACTAAAAACCATACCCTCATTTGGCATAAACCTATACACAACACTGAATAAGGCATCTTGGTCATGCAGCTTTAACACTCTGCTGGCATTAACAAGTAACTATATGTTCACTGAAATATATTTTTATGAAATGCTTTAAAAATCCAAGCAGATTATGCCTATTATCATTTCACAGCAGTCACTGACTATAAAGTCCTGTTTAATACAAAAGAAACAATTGGCCCTTACTGGCTTCACATATTGGCACCCCATTATTTAATCTTAACTTTTAATGTATTAGGTCAGTAACATGGGAAAATTTTATTTCATGCTTTTATGCTTTCATTTCCTAACCAGATGTTTTGAGAACATGCTAAACACTTGCAAACAATGACCTAAAACCCTCTCAGACCCAATGAAAGTCTCAGTTCTGCACTTCCCAGCAGCATGCACACACACACACACACACACACATACGCACACAAACAGTATTTCCCCTTCAGTTGGTTGGGTACCTGCCAATTCCCACAGACTGGCTTAGAGAACAACTTCATATCCTATTATCCTCCCTTGGCCTACGCTATAATAATTGTCTAGGTTCCCCACACAGTCAACAGAGAAAGACTCTATTTGGTAAGGCAGCTATCTCAATGTAAGATAAACAACACACATGCAATGAGCTGCCCTCTGCCCGATGCTCTGGTGATTGTAGGGGAAATCTAGACAGCCAGCACAGAACATGCAACCAGCCTTGGGCAAGCTGAAGTCAGGCAAGCTTGATTTTTTGTAAGTGATGAGAAAAAAATATCAATATGCAAAACCATGACCAGTAAGAATAGCTAAATAGGTAATTACTATTCATTATTTCTTCACAATCAAAGCATAAGGGCAGGCAATGATCCTAAAACAGAAGGGAAATATTTTTCTACACTATTTTACTGAAACTCACAGCCATAGAAGCAAAAGTTTTATTGGGTGCAAGAAAAGCAGATGGCATCACTGAGAAAAAAGACTTGGGGTTACTGAGAACAAAATACATGGTTGCAATTCCCTGTCACTTAGAACATCACCCACAAAATGTCAGATGCTGGAAGAAAACCAAAAGAGAACTGCTTTAGGTCTGCATACCCTCACACCTTTCCTTTTCCCCCCAGTCGTCACTACTGTCTCTAAAGGCATCTCTAAGGCATCTCTAAAGGCCCTCTGCAGCTGAACTCCGTTCAATGAAGCAGTCCTCTACTCCTCAGTTGTGACACTAGGTGGCAGGGAAACATCTAACACACCTACAGCACTGAGAACCTCGAATGCAGTCTCGGTTCGCCGTAGCTAAGGGTTAGTGCAATGCAGCAATCTCACTTTCATACAACTGGATTGGGCATCAATTTTCAAGTACAATGCTGTGTTCATAGACCCATAGGTTAACGATGTCAGAATAAATTCTGTCCCTGAGATACTCTGCCCTCTCATTTAAGAAACCATGGACAATTGCAAAATGTTTCTTCCTCTCCAAAGTTTTTGAAATCCAATTTTGTGTTTGAAATCCTAATGATTTCCACCTCTGTAAAGACACAGTACCATAACACTTTTCTGACACCTCTATTTTTCAAAAAATTCACTTTTTTATTTAAAATTTATATCACTTGTATGCTGCTTGTGAAAAAATGTGCAAAGGGGCAATGAAACAAGTTCTGCAACTCACACAACTGCAAAAGCAGACAAGCCCATGGAAATTGTTCTTCAGACCATACTGATCCTCCTGTTAGTACACTCTCTCCCTTCTGCAAAGAGGAAAAACTTCAGACTTGTAACATTCTGCTCAAGATCCCTCCTCAAGCTGGGAGAGAAAGGTATGAGCTTTTCTGATGAATGCCAAGCCCATGCTTCAAAACAAATGTGTATGTACATTGAAAGGACACCACCACTGCACTGCAGCACAACTTGCTGTTTTCCAAATTACTGATGTTTCCTATAATGTTGCTGGCAGTAGAAGAGAAAGGCTGACATTTAACTACTGCTTCCTTCACAAAATTTAACGAAAAATGCAGACAATTACTGGCATGGTAGTAACACTCTCCCTTTAGAAGGGCAAAATCAGCACAGGATAATCACTCTTCTCATTCAGCTTTATATCAGTTTCTCAGCTGTACAGAGAGATGCTGATGCCTTCTACTTTATCTTTTAAAAATCTGCAGGAAAAAAACCCAAGGTCAGCACACCGCTTTTTAAGCAGTGACACTCAGGAAAGAAGGTCAAATAACTAAGCCACAGACTACAAGTAATACATAAGGTAGCTGCTGAAAGTGATTTTGGCACACAAACAAATCACAGAAAAGTCATTGAACTGGATTTTGATTTTCATAATGAATGACAACTGGAAAGTCTGTTACATTTCTGAAAAATAATTTAATACAAAATTTAAAAAACACTGATGTGCAAGTCTTTGCTGTATAAGAGGAGGTACATTTTCACACTTTAAAACAGTTTAAAACACTTGTACATAACGAATAGAAATTCTCTTTTTGCCAAGAGCAATTGTCAATTCTGAAATACAGAATTCAGATGACATGAGAACCAGACAGTCTAAGTCACAGCTATTTGTGTCAAAAAAAATTATGCCACCCTTTTCTTTCTACAGCTCATCATGCTTGTACGTGAATTCCCTTGCAGATATAAACCCATCACTGTCTTCATCCTCTTTATCAAATATGTCTTCAACCAAAGCATCATGCTGGGTATCATTTACCACTGCTCCATGCTTTTCAAATTCTTTCTTCAGGTAAATTTTCACCTGTTACACAAAAGAGAGTGAACATTTTCAGATTTATGAAGGAATTGATGACTGCAGCATAACAGGGATGCTATGCTCAGGATGGTGGTGTTAGGTAATAGATATCTCCCCTGCTGTGCCACTGCTACTGTCTAACTGATTCTGCAGTCCCTTTGAGTGAAGGGTCTTTAGTGATAGAAGCGACAGCAAAACTAGCAAAGCTGTTGCCATACTTTTATGGTATCTGACTCAAAAAATGAGTGAGGACAGCCTGTCTTCTGATGTCTACACAGTAAAGTACAAATAGCTGGGCAGAAGTTACTAGAAATCAGTTGGTCAGAGACAGCTTTTCCATATTCTAACACCTTGACAACCTAGTACATGTAAACAGCCACTCCAGATATATACAGAAATCTGTCCACAATCTCAGTGTTTGCTGCTCCAATGGGAAATACCTTAAAAGATTTCTAGATAACTCAAAAATTTTAAGGAGAAAGACCCAAGGCAGGTTTGAAACAGACCACTGGAACACTTACTTACATTAAGCTAGATACTAATGGTAAGCAATGTTTTCAAAAACATCAGATTTGTTTTAGTAAGTTTTTAAGGTTTAGCTATGGAGATCCCAAGTGTTCTGAATCGCAGAGCCTTCTACAAAAATCACAATACCAACATACTCCTCTATTAAACAGATACCACTTGTATAAGACCCACGGACCATGTTTCAGGTCTGTTTTAGTCACTTCAGTCTCTGGGATTTGTTAGGGTTATTGCTTATATTCCTAATATGCAGATATAAAGAATTCAGTGGTTTATACTAGCTTCTCATGGATCACTTTTGCTGAAAAAGCAGAAATTTGAAAATGAGACACAAACAGATGGTGAATAATGCTGAATACATGTCCTTCACAGAGTGAATACTATGAAATAGGATTGTCCTACAGCACAAGAAATCTCAGTTTATTAATAAATCAGCAATTAAATCCAAAAAGCTCTGAAGTCTGGTTTTATTTCTAAGATGCTTTACTTTATCAAAGTCTTCCATAAGCATGCAGCACACGAGTCACATGCTTATCCTCAGCTTACCAAGGCTCCTTTGGAACCTCCAGTCCAGAATTTTCACTAGGATGTAAGGCTCAGAGCAGTGCAGCAGAGATGTGCATTCTTTTCCACTCTCCCACCTTGTTAGATTTGCTCACAAGAGAAGGATAACCCACTTACCTCTTGCTTGGATAGTTTCCAGTCATCATTAAGATCCATCTCCTGGAATGACTCATGAGACCTTGGTCCATTTCTAATTTCTAGAAGGTCAATGTTGAAAATCAATGTGCTCTCAGGTGGAATTTTTCCTGTCCAAAACGGAGAAAAGTTAAAACCAACTATATATTCAATGCCACACAAAAGCCATATGCATCAGAGCAATGTTCCAGCAAACCTAGTCATTTCAAAGCATCCTGCAGTTTGTATTAGTAAGGATAAGCATCTGTAACAGTGATGACTACAACCATTTCAGCCTGTAGCCTGGATTCTGAGCAGCCCTTACAGCATAAATGCAACTTTAGATGCAACTAGTTTTGTTGGAGACTAGCAGGTGTTGATGCAAGCTCTTATTCAGCAATTACCATCTGAAGTATATCAAACAACGTTCTTGAATTTATTTTTTTTTCATGGCCAGAGCCAGATAAACTGGAAAACAGTAAAGGAGACTGTACAGTCAGACAGGCTACAGCCAAGACTAATGTACAGGGGAGAAGGAAGGGAGAATTTAGTCCTCCAGATACCCCATCAGTCCCCAAATTCCTCTCTACTGGCAGCTGATACCTTGGATCTGCTGTTCTGCCACTCGGAAAATCTCTTTTGTAGAGAAAGGCAAAAGGGCATGGATGATGTTGGTGTCCCACAGCAGTCTCTGGACTCAGGGCACAAAGCACCAAGTTATTTCCAAACACAGCAGAAACTAAGTACCCAAACCTAATCACAAGGCATGTGTTATCACAACAGCATTTTTGATGAAGGTGAACAGACTGGTGAACATTCCCCCATGCCACCATACCTCAAGGATTTCCGTTTATCAGGCACTGGCTTTTACAGAGATGTGATATGCCCTCATGCTGATGGCTGAAGCTACTGTCAAAGACCTTTCAGCACATCAGATTGCTTCTTTATATAGAGAGAGGTTGAATAGGACCAAATATACTTCTATATTGGATGGCAGCACCACAAAATATATTTCAGTGCCTTGAGAAGACAGGGAAAAATAACCCACCTCTACCACTTTGGAGCTATGGTGGTAAATGCACCCTGAGCCACAGTGACAAACAGGCTTGTAGATTTCTGGGATGAATAAAAGTGCAGAATCTTCTGGAAATACAAGGCACAGTGCCCTAAACTGTTTAGAGTTTGGAACACAGGTAATTTTTTTGAGTGTTACAGAAAAAGGCATCTGACTCAAATGATGAGTCAGACAGCAACCAAGGTGGGAGGCTACTGAAATGATGTGCATTTAGAGAAAAGCATGAAGAAAATGAAATAATTCTGCATTCAAGGGCATCACTTGAAAACAGCAACATAATTATGCTCAAATACTTCAAAGTCTTCCTAAAGCAAGTAATTTCTTACAGCAGTTAGCAGTGTTTAGCTGTTTAACCTTCTTGCACTAAACACAGAGGTGAGGCTTGCAAGTCTTTGAAGAACAA
The DNA here is from genome assembly GCF_052056855.1 of Sturnus vulgaris. Lineage (NCBI taxonomy): Eukaryota > Metazoa > Chordata > Aves > Passeriformes > Sturnidae > Sturnus > Sturnus vulgaris. The sequence continues at coordinate 34,755,285 of NC_142243.1, forward strand.
CTATAGCGCTTTACATATTAATCAAACAATTAGGCCTGTGATGACTACATGAGCACTGCAGGATTTCATATAATTTTGTAGAAAAGTTTACAGCTGAGCCCTGCATAAAGACAAGGTTCCCATTCTCTGGTAGAAACATTATTTCTAATAATGTATCTTGAACCCTAAAACAGAGCTTCTAGAAAAACATGTGTTAAACAGGTACATTTAATAAAGGAGGGAATGAAGTATGCTGTAGGTATGAATACTACCTGGCATGAGGTAATATGGAGTCCTAAGCCTGTGTGCAGCCCTACTTGCCAGAAAATACAAACATGCAAGCCGTCCTCATTCCCAAAACAGTCTCAGAGTGATGGGAGAGAACATTAGCACGACGGACTACATGTTCCTAGATATTTATCCTTTTTCCTTTGGAACCTTGCACTACCATAGGCCATTTTTTGCAACTCTTGTCATGACATAAATATTCATAATAATTGCTCAAAAAAAAAAGTTAAAAAACTAATCCCATAAAGCAGAAATTGGAAGCATTCAAGCTGTCACTTGTTTAACTTTATTCCAAATCTGGTCCTCCGGAATAGGAATCTGGAAATATTTGAAAGGAAAAGCCCCAAACATCCTCAGTATTAGACAGGTTGAGGAAACCCTGCAAACAACGTTTGTGTCTGTCTGCAGAGCAGTCAGTGCATTTTCAGTAGGTGACAAGGTGACTGCCCATGCACATCTTACTGTGGATAACAGGGACCACTGCCCAGACTGAAAACAGCTGTAAGAGGAAAAGAATTAATGTCCCTATACGGAGAAACAAACAGTGACTTTTTACTGTATCATCTAAGAACTGGTTGGGCAGCAGTACAGGGAGTTTCTTAGGGCTCTAAAGGAAACCTGAAAGCAAGAATGAGGCTTGCCCATGCACATTCATGAAGTATTACCACAAAAACAGATCCAACAGCCAAAAAGCCAACTGTTACCTAAGAAACCACCTCCACTTGACTGCAAAAGAAGGAGGAAAAAAACAAACTAAAAAAAAAAAAGAAAAAGCAGGGCACTGTTGAGCACAGCACTAACAGAAAAGACACTTAAAACACGCAGCCACCATCAGTTCCTGGGTTGTTTTTTTTCCTGCACTCACCACATAGTCGCTTAATGAATTTTACTGCAGGAAACAAATTTATGAAAAAAAGCACCTGACTCCCTCAATTCTTCTTCTTTAACGGAATCAACCTGGAAAGCTTGAAAGCTTGCTAACCTCTTAGGCCAAGAATAACAATAAAATACAGAGATTAGAAACAATTAGAGCAAGGGGAATGTTTCACATGCTTTACCTTTCCCTTCTTTTCCATAAGCAAGGGCTGGTGGAATAGTTAGCTTCCGTTTCTCTCCCACACACATGTCCTTCAACCCTCTGTCCCAGCCTTTGAGAGCTTCCCTTATGCCAAGTGTAAACCACATAGGTTGCCCATTGTTATGCTTGTGACTGGAAAAGAAATAAAACACTTCGTATTTAAACATCAAGTTCCACAAAAGGCAGATGGAATATGCTCATCATGTAGATATAGTTAAAAATACAGCACTACTCAGCACCTTGACACTTCTTAAATGAAAGACCTACACTTTTAAAGTCTTTAAAACTTATGTTTTGCATGACAAGGCTCATTGAGAAGTGGAAAGAAATAAAACAACATTTACCTGGTCTGTTTATGACAACACTAACCAATCCAGAACTCCACCCTCACTTCCCCATCACCTAATTCCACTTGGAAACTGATCAGACTAGAAGGGCATTTTTCTTAAAAATCTTAAAAGTCAAGGCCATCGTAAATTTCAAGTATCAGCCCAGCATGGTCATGATAGCAATATACATTTTAACATGCTTAGAAGAATCAGCCTCATCTCTTTCAAAAGAAGCCATTGGGAGGGAACCAAACAACAAAACAACCACATAACAGTCTAGAAAAAAAAAACAAACAGAAATAAATTCATGCAAAACATTCAACTTTAGATTTGGGAGACAAGACCCTTTTCTGATTTAACCGGGACAACCCGGACTACTTTCACTCTACTAACAGAAAAGGAATTTGAAAGCTCTATTTACTAGTCATGCAGGAAAGAACACTTACAGAAGTTAGTCAGCAGCAAAAACTTTAGTGTGTCACTAGAAGTCCTTTTAAAGAGGCAGGTTAACTACAAGAGAAAATTAGTGAGATTTTAGTTGAATCGTCTGCAAGACCATAAACATGCAAAACTGTCTTTTTTTCTTTTAATATACAAAAGTAGCCTTCAGGCAGCCTGCAGAGACTTTAGTATTTTGCTGTCTTCCACTATTTACACTTCGTTGATGTTTTACAGGACATTCAGCATTAGCAAGTCGTTGCAGGCTCTTAGCAGACTCCCTCGAATTTCTGGCTCTTCCTCCTATTTGCATTTCTGTGGCTCCGGTATGTTGACTTGTCTGGTCAGGGGCAGGTAAAGAATAATGAAAAGCTGTGATTGTGCTGCCGCTAGTGGAAGGACACATGTAACTTTTTTAAACTAATAGTTAGCTTTAGAAACCAAACAGAAATTCATGCGCAGTACAAGACCTATTAAACCGCTGAGATCATGTACCAAAACTTGCACCCAAATCACAGAATCATAGAATGGTTTGGGTTGGAAGGGACCTTAAAGATCACACAGTTTCAACTTCCCTGTGGCATGGGCCGGGACACCTTAAAGTAGACCAGGTTCTCAGAGCCCCATCCAAGCTGGCCTTGAACACCTCCACGAATGGGTTTTCAACAACTTCCCTGCTCCAGTGTCTCACCATATTCAGAGCAAAAATTTCTTTCTGCTAACCTAATCTAAACCTGCTCTCTCTAAGTTTGAAGCCGTTCCCCCTTTTTCTGTCACTACATGCCCTTGCAAAAAGTCTCTCTCCATCTTTTTTCAGGTAGTGGAAATCCACAATTAGGTCACCTCAAAGCCTTCTCTTTTCCAGACTGAACAATGCCAGTTCTCTCAGCCTTTCCACATAGGTACTCCATGCATAACATCCCCATTTTTAAGAAACAGCACATGGCTCTACTTCCTACAGACTGACCAGAAAAATGCTAAGATTTATTTTATAACCTTGGGAAAGGAGATTAGCCTTAATATTGGTGTTCGTCTTAAGCAGCATTGTGACACACTACTTCACACCAAACTTTCTGAAAAAAGGTGGCAGTGGGAGAGGCCTCAATGAGAAGTTTATGCAGTGTTATTTAAGCTCTTTTATCCCAAAACAAATACGGCATTCATGCATTGCTTTTGTTTCCTTGCACAGAAGTAAACGCAAATTTTGGGGAGGGAGGAGTAAAAAAACCAACCAACCAAAAAACCACTTGCCCTTGACAAACTGTTCCTCACAGAGCTATTTGCAGATGGATTGCAGACTACTGTAAGAGGTCTGGATTCAGGAAAGCATGATCAGAAGAGATCATCTATATTAAAATAAATATACATAAAGTTCAGAGAAAGTGCACCAAAATTGTTAGAGGGATGGAGCAGCACCTCTCCTATGAGGAAAGGCTGAGAGAACTGGGATTGTTGAGCCTGGTAAAGAGAAAGCTCCAGAGTGACTTAATTGCACCTTTCCAGTACCTCAAGGGAGCCTACAAAAAAGATGGAGAGACAATTTAAAAGGGTGTGTAGTGACAGGAAAAGAGGTGATGGCTTTAAACTGAGAAAAGGCTCAAATTAGATAGTAGATTTCTTTACCGTAAGGGTGGTAAACACTGGAACAGGTTGTCCAGAGCAGCTGTTGACAAGCCATTCCTGGAGGTGTCCAAGGCCAGGCAGGATGGGGCTCTGAGCAACCTGGGCAGCGTTCAAAGGCACATCAGATGCTCTGAGCAACTTGATCTTGTGGAAGGGTCAAGGAGTCTTTAAGGTCTCTTCCAACTCAAGCCATTCTATGATTCTATTCCTTTAATATACATATATATATACGTATACACATATGTATATTTCCCCACGCAAGCTCAGCCACAGCTCGCTCGGAGAAGACGGGGCGCTCACTTACGTCGAGTGAAACATGGAGCCGTCCCTCTCCAAGAAGCCCTCGTAGTGAACCAGCATCATGTCCCCCCACTTGGTCTTCCTGTGGCAGAGGAAAGGCTTGTGCAGCACCTCCACCTTCACGTCGGCCGCGGGGGGGATCAGCGCCGCGCCCGCGCAGCCCACCGCCGCGCACAGCAGGGCGGAGCACAGCAGCAGCGCCGCCGCCATCGCCGCCGCCTCGCTCCCCTCACCGCGCCGCCATCCCGAGCCCGGCCGGTCCGTCCGACGTGGCAGCGGCGCGCACCGCTGCCAGCCCCCGGCTCCCGACGGCCCGGCACCGGCGGCGCGCGCGCTGATTGGCTCCCCGCAGGGCGAGCTCAGGAGAAGCTGTCGCCCATTGGGGCGAGCCCCTGTCCGTCGCTCATCCCGTCCAATCGAAAGGCCCGAACTGCCGAGGGGGAGGTGGGCGGGCTGAGCGCTCCGGGAAGTGGCAGCGCCGGCGAGCGGGGCAGGCCCGCGGAGCGGGCGCACAATAGAGCCGGCCGCTGCCGGCCGTTGATTGGACGGCGGCGGCAGCGAGGGCGCGTTCCGATTGGCCGCGAGAGGCCACCTGCTCTGGGCATTCCGCGCCTGCTCCCCGCCCCCTCCGCCTCTCTTTGCCGCCGGTCACGCGGGCCGCGATTCACAGCGCGGGTGTGCGCTGACGTAGCGCCGCGGGGCCGTGCCGTGGCTGCGCGGCTGAGGCGCTCCCTGCGCTAGGAGCGTGGCGGCAGCGGCGGGGGGCGGGCGCGGCGCGGGCCGGGCGGGGCGCGCGCCCCCCCGCGATGGCGCTGTGTGGCGGCGGCGCAGCGGAGCGCGGGCGGCGGCGGGCGGCGTGACCCCGCCGGGGGGCGGCCGCGCTGCATGGGGCCGGGGGCCGGCCGGCATGGAGGGGGTCCTGTACAAGTGGACCAACTATCTGAGCGGTGAGTTCCTGCCAGTGCTCAGCCTTTGCGGGACGGGCGCCGTCATCTTCTCATACATGTATTTATACAAGTACATACATGTCTGTATTCACTGTGTTTGCTGGGTGCGGGTCAGCGCTGCCCCTTGACCCCGCCGTGCCGGGGACCAGCCCCAGCGCTGCCTTATTGTCACTGCCCGGCGTTCATCCCGGTGCCAGTGCCCGTCCGGGGCTCCCCTCGTCCTCCTTGGGTCATGGGTTGGGATTTGGGGTGCTTTGGATGCTCTGGGTCACAGCTAGAACAGCGAACTTCCCCGTTCTCCTCACACCCCCGTGCAACTTTTATTGATGCGAGCCGGGGATTCAGGGCATTCCCAGAGCTAGGAGGAAGAAGTGCTCCCATTCAGTCCCACTTGGGGCGTTCGGATGGGAAGGCATGCAAAAAAAAAAAAAAAAAAAAGGACAAGAAAAAAGGTGGAGAGGGGTGTTGTCCTGCTAGCTCTAGGCCCAAATTTTAATTTTCCTGGTGCTCCCGTGCCACGGAAAGCTGGATTTTCATGGCAGGTTGGAAGCAGCCGTGTGTGGCCAGAGTTTGCTGAGCAGAGGTTAAAGGTGGTGGGGTCAGAAGCCCCCTGTGTTCCCATGGGATGCCCACTGCCGGGCGCCTTCGAGTCAGGTGAGGCAGAAGTGTGGGATTTGGGGATGTGGATGCGGGTCTTGCCAGGTGCAAACCTCTCTGTGGTTTGTGGGAACAGTTTAGAAACTTGAAGGTCAGAGAAAAGTAACCACGACCACTTGACATTGCCAGGTGCGAGTGTTGCTCAGTGGTGTTTGTGCAAGGGCTGCCGCCTTGCTTGAATTTTTTCCCGAGAGGCTGGAACAGCTGCATCTCTCTGGTTAGCTGGGAAACTGTAGGAAATCAAAATTAAACAAAGAAAAAGCTGAAGCACAAGTAAGTGTTGAATTCATGTGGTAGGGATGGGGGAGCAGGAGTGGTGCATGAGGCTGGATTTATTGCTGTGCTAGAAGATTGCTGTGACTTTTCCCCTTTAGGCAGTAGGTGTTCTGAGATGAGAATCAAAATTTGTCAGGTCTCAGTGAGCAGACAAGGATTTCTTTTTGTTGTTAATTATTTGTGAATGCTCTTGAATTATGAAGTGGCAGTAGGAGAAGCCATGCTTGCCTTATTCATTTGAATTGCAGAACTGTGATAGTGATACTAGTCCTTTCCCCATACTAAAAACACCTATGGTTCAGTTGATTGAAAGTTGTATATGTTTTTCTTTGCATTGCTGAGATGCTGAGGCGTGTCTGGAACCCTTGTGCTTGGTTTTGTGCCATGAGACCTGGGTATGTGTGTCTGGGAAACAATGCATGTTGTAGATAACTGACTGGCATTTGACATTTTAGTGCCTGAGTGTGCCTGTGGTAGGATCAGCTGGGCTTCTGTTTTGCTGGTAAGATGAACACTAAGAAGTATTCTGTTTTCATCAAAATTAAGTTTTCTTTTGCTAGCCACATTGATAAGCAATTCCAGTCAAATGACCCTTCATGAAGAAGGATGACGCTTTGCAAACCTCAGTCTAAGTGAGTGCAGACTGAAGGAAACTTTTCCTTGCATATGTAAGACTTGTACTGGCTGAAAACTAGAAGGGGTTTTGCTGTCAACTGAGAGAACATCTGTGATGAAGATTGAAACATCCTTCTGATTTCTTTTTTGAAACTTGACTCTTCTAGTAAGTGTGGTGGTCAGGGTCACTCTGTGCCTTTTCCTTAGGTTGTAGAAGACCCATGGTGTGTTTGAAAACAGTAAATTTGCTGTTCTGCGAGCTGTCTGTACATACTAGTGCTTTCTTTTGCCGTAAAATGAAGACTTCCTACCCTGAAGCCATTAAGTTATAAATTTATGCAGAGATGCAAAAAACAATTAATTCATTCTGGAATGCAGTGTTCATTGTAGCAATAACAAAGAGCTGGAGAGTGAGAGACAGGAAAGCCTCCTTTCAGGGATAAGAAGGTTCAACAGGTCATCCAGAACAGTATTTCTGCCAGCATTCTGCCCCTAGTATGTTTTTCCTGTTGCTCAGGGTTGATGAATCAGGTGCTGTATAGTGCAAATGATGCACACGACAAGTAGGGAAATTGTGTGTCGTCTCTCTGTGTTGGTGTGTGCCTGTGCTAATAACATGGTGCTGATGTACCTCAGAATGGGGAGGACCCCTCACAGAGACGATAAGACATTCAAAAAAGAACAAGCATAAAAGAACTGCTTTTCCTTCTTGCTGTGAGAGAAGAGCTGACGGGAGTTTATTGGTAATTGAGTCTTTTCTGGGAATTTTGATTTCATAATGCCTTCTGTCATTGCCATCATGAGAGGTCAGGTCCACATCAACCCATTTCCTCCCAGCTCTTGGACTGGGAGCTAGATCTGTATTGCAAAATGCATAGTTATTGGCAGCAGGAACATTTCAGAAATAGGAAACAAGTTTGGTTTTCTGTGGGCAAAGGGCAAAGAAAGCATACCATGATTGCCACCAATTGAAAGATCAGTTTGCCTTACTGCTTAAACAGGTTATCTTGTTTGTAATAAATGCACTTGTTTACTTTATAAAGATTAGGATAAATCAAATCAGTATTACCTGGTTTCTGCTTGGAGGAAGGGTTTTTCCTCTGGTGTTGATCCTGTACTCATATTGTGGTTTCTGTATGCAGGGTTTCCAGTGCTACCTTGGAAATCTGTTGAGTTTAGAAAACTGAGATTTTTAGAGTTTTTCTGTCCCCTAATGCAATGGCCACCAGATAGTGATTTCTCAGTGTGTTACTTTTGTTTAAGTTCAAGTGAAGTGTGCCAGCTTTAAATCAGATATACATTCACAAAGTTCTAGCCTATGAAGATCTGGTGGGATCTTGTTTTTGCAGTGTGTGTCCTTTGATTGTTCTTGTCTGTGCTTCCTCCACTAAATCGGTTAAAACCTTAAGAGAGCAGGGAACTTTGCAAGCAGAATTATTGTCATATAAAGTGAGACAGCACTTTTTCTCTTGGGCAAATATATAATGCATCTGTAAACTTGAAGTTGTTAATCCTCAAAATCCAGAGCAGGGTGGCTTAAATCATGCAGGCATGTAAGTTGGCCTCAGCTGAGCTTATAGTCAAAGCATGTAACATGATCTTAAAAAATTCCTAGATTTCATCCTTTGCCAAAAGTCTCTCTCTGATGTTAGCTTTGTTTGGTGGGGGCTGGGGATGGGTGTGTAACTATTGCTTCAGTGCCACTTACTGCAGTAAGCAGTTGGAATGATGGCAGTGTCACCGTGTGCCTTCCCTGTAGCTCCCCGGTGTGTTGGGCTGCCACTGCCTGCAGTCCTGGCTGAGCACAAACTGTTGTGGTGTGGGCAGCATCAAAGGCAGATCCTGGCTGCAGTGTCATAGCGTGACTGATCTCCATCTGGGGGCTGCTGCTTGCAGGATAGAGGAAGGAGAGAGTGGAGCTGAACTGCACGTGAAGGCTGCTCTTTGCTGCTTGGAAACTGCTTCCCATGGGACTCTCCGACTGAACTTAACCTGCAATGCATGCTCTTTGTTGAACATAACTTCTGATTAATAAAATAAATTGATTTCGTCTTTGGAGTTTGCCTTGTAAAAGGCATAATGATTTTTTTCTCATTAGGTTTATAGAATGAGTAAGCTATTGCTGGGAAGCAGTGTGGAGTTGGGGAATACCTCCTTTCACTGGTGTGAAAGCTTGGCACTTTCAAGTTGATTTTTTTCTTTCTGCTGAAATTCAGTTCAGATCTTCAGTGTAGGTACACACCCTATATGGGATTGCTGGCCACAGGCAATATTGCTGCTAACTCTGGAGGAGATGGTATGGATCAGCTCTTGGATGTGGGGTTCAAAGGCAGCTTCATCATTAGATGAAAAATGATGACTGCTTCCACTGGCTTGCCTGGTATTTGTTACATGCTCCATGAAATGGCTTTGATAGCTTTCCTTTACGAAGCTAAGCTTTTGCTGATATTTAAACATTCATTTCCTTATTTGTGCTGAGTAATTCTAACTCTTAAGTAATAAATCTTCCTCAAGGCATGATAGACTCACCTTCATGTCATCACCAGTGACGCTGCATCATGCCACATACTTCAATTAGCTCTCCCCATCTACCTGTATGTAATCATCCCCTCTGTATATTGTTGTACTTTGGATTCTTTTCATTTTATCCCAAAATACCAAGAGCTAGCACCAAGCAGTACATTTCAGCTTTCACATAAAACTTTTAATTACTCTTGTCTCTAATAATTCAGAATTCCTTAATAAACTTGGGGTAGAGCTCAAGAAAATGTGAAAAAGTATTAGTTCTTGGATCTGGATGCACATGATATTGCTTAGAGCAAGTCTTTGTTTTGGGAGTTTAAGAAATTTGACCTTTTTTGGGATAAGAGACGAGTTTCCTTCCAGCTGATATCAAGCTCTGGAAATAAGCTCATCTGTTTCCAGACATGGCGGAATTAATCAAAAACTTCACACTTACATAAAGATTTGGTTCTAAAAAGCCTTTTGTAATTTCCCCCTTCATTTTAGCCTCTGGGTATAGTCCAAGTTCTGATTGTATAAAATTAGAAGTCTGGCTTTTGTGGAGTTGGACCTAGACAGCTGAGGTTTCTGTTGCCTTCAGGGCAATGATCTGCCTTCTATTACTGGCTGTAGCTGCTCTCGGGATCCAGGTGTTGGTTTAGAATGCCTGACTCTCAGCTAGTTCTGGCTGGATGAGACTTTTCATGCAGGATACTTCAAAGACTGATTAGTTAATTCTCTTTGGATTTTGCTTAATTGTCTTTGTGTGATTTGACCTTCTTTCGCATTATTTTCTTCCCTTTCCCTCTGTATTTCTTCATGCAGCAATCTTGCTTTTGTCCATCCTTTTTGGAATTGTGTAATTTGCTCACGGTAGAAAAGTTTGATGAGGCTGCAGGAATGGAAATCGGTGTCCCCTCTCTCCTCTGTAAGTGTTAGAGCAGTGCTGCAGAGCCTCCATGGTGCAGCATTCCCTGCCAGGTATGCTGCAGTACCGGTGCCTCTGCATTCAGTCCCTCTGCACTGAAGTAAGTGATCACAGGGAATGGCTGCATAGGGCAGAAACCAAAGGTGTGGTAGACTGATGGTGAAGAGATATCATCATGAGTATCTGTATGTGCTTTCATAAATTCAGTGTGTTGGCAGTCTGGCTTGATAACCAACCACCCCAGGGGTCAGACAGAGGAGCTGGGGCTCGGAAGTATAAACAGAGGAGGAAACCTCCCAGGAGCTTTGTATGACTTGAATTAGTGTGTCTGAGCAGTGGGCCTGTATTACTGAACTTCTGCCTGCACCATGATCCCCTCTCTGCCCTTCATCTTTTCGCTGCGTCCCCTTCAAAAATGCCTGATGGCTGGTACATTGTGCTCTCTGTGCCTTGGCTGGGCACTGCCGTAAAAGCGTTTGCAAACAAACTCAGTTGCCCTGTGATGACAGGATGCTTTTTCAGTGCAGCTAACACTGCCCTCACAGTTGTGATTGAAACAGAAGTGAACTTTATGGAACTCCTGTGAGAAAAATCTTTTGGGAGAAGGTCATTGTTTTAAAGCCCATCCAGCTGTTGCTTCCTTCACTTGACCCTCTAGCGTCCATCAAACGAGTGCTTTAAAAAGTGATACCGTTGTTAAAGTGCCAAATCTTTGAACTTCATTACCTTTAGGGGCCTATTTGTATTGATTCCTGCTGTTAGTATGCACATAATCAGAATAAAATTGCAATATGGGCATTTCCAGAAGTTGCTCTCTAGGTGACAGGATAATAGCTCAGAGAAGAGGCATAGATTGTCACACTCTTGTCTGCCTTTCTGCTGTCCCTCATATATACACACTGGATTTTTATCCTATCAAATTGTTTTGCTGTAAAATTAAGGCTGCAAAATGTGTTCCAGCACTTGGAACCCTTCCCAAAATACTGGGTAGCCTTAGGAGGCTGTATAGAAAAAGTAGGCACCAGTTTTGAGTGCAAAATGCTTATGTCAAGATAATCTTTTGCTTTTGTTCCTTGAATGAGAAAGGGGAAAAGTTTTAAGTTTGATCTGTGTAAAATACTTTCTTGCTAATTGCTTTTTCTGACTAGAAACCTGATTGACTGACAGTGTCTTTGCCCTGCTAGAACTGAGTTTTCAGCAGTTCTTGTCCAGTTATCAGTCACTGACACAGCACAGGGCAGACGGTGTGGTGCTTTTGCCCTTGGGAGATAAAGCTGGAGGTGATGGAGCACGTGGCACAGTTTGCATTTGCTCGGGGTGGGAGGAAACAATGGATATTGCTCATTCTCAATGAGAGATGGCTCTGACTGTCAGGGCACCCACTCTGGGACTTTTTTGTGACCCTGCACAGAAAAACAGGGATCTGTCCTGCTGTGCTGCCTGCAACTAAGTCTTGGATCTTGCCCTTGTTTTAAGCAGTAGGGAGGTGATGGTGGCTTTAAGTCCTCCTATTAGACAGATGTTGTAATATGGAAAGTTCTTAATTATCTCCTATCTGCAGTTAAAGTCTGGATTAGGGTCAAAGAAGTCCAAAGACTATCTATTGTAAAAGTTTTACAAAAACATTCTGAAGCTCAAGAAATTAATAAGCCTAGGGAGTTACATAATTCTGATGGAAAGCAAGCAATAGTAAAAACCTGAGTGTCTGGCCTTTATGCATTTTAGAAATGCAGGAGGAACTGGCGTCTCTTAATTGCAGCTTGTTTTCCAGGTCATCAATTTGACTTCTTGAGTATGTAATTCTCCCAGATGGCTTGGCTTTGTAGATGTCTGACATGATCTACATATCTTCAAATGTTTGGGGTTTTTTTTTCTTCAGGCTTGGCACTTTGGAAGGAATGCTGTCTGGAGTCTGAGTTGTATAACATTAAGGTTTGAATTATGTCCAAATTTCAACTGTGTTATCAAGAAATGTCAAGTTTGCTCAGTGATAGCTACATCCAGATTTCCTGAAGGGTAGTGGGGGAAGTAGGCAGATCTTTCTTTCTGTGGAAACTTCTCGAGAAGTAATGAATCCTTAGCAGGCACAGTCTGTGCCTAAGAAAGTAAATATCTGTTTTTGTAGTGGACAGTATCAGATCTTTCAGGTACTACGGGCATTAACTGTAGGTTTCACACAGGAGTGTCATATGTACTTTAACCAGTGCCTGTGAAGTCGTCTGGAATATCTTCACTCTGTTCTATGGCTGACACCTTAAGCTACTAATAACTTTTTATTGTGCTTTGTTCTTCATTGGGGATTTTTTGTACATACCTTTCCTACCAAGGTCAATTTTTACTGTTAATGGTACTGTGCCTCTAAAATGAGATGTTGGAAGTAAGAGCTGTATTTTTTCCTGCCTGTACAGCACTAGTATAATGGACTTAAATTCTTCTTCAAAGTCATGCTAATGCTGGCACCAGTAAGACCTTAAAAGGTTCAGCTTTACCTTTCCATATCAGGTGAAATCTGAATGCTCAATTCCAAAAATTGCAGTATTCCAATGACAGTTTATGGGAGGAAAATAACACTGAGTAAAGCCAAGACTTGTGTTCTTGGAAGTGCCTAAGTATCTTTTTGCTCCTTTGGTTTTTGTTTTTGTGTTTTCTTTCCTCTATTCACTTGTCTGCAGAAGTGAAACTCCTGTGATTAAAGACTGTATCCCTGTGCAGTACCCATGATTTTTCAGCCACATGCTATTTTTAGCTGGTTGTTTAGGATAACCTTCCCATGGCTGCTGACTCAGTGTCAGTGAGTACCAGGTGGTTAGTGCATCTTCTGACAGAACCTTGCTGTGAGTCTTTTTTTTTTTTTTAATTGTTTTCCGTTTACAAAAATGTGTTTTTATTAGTGTAAAAATTCGCTTGTGAAAATGTATATTGTCTTAGGTAAAAATTGTCTATCACAGTCTTTAATATGTATCTAGTAATTAAAGAAGAGTCGGCTTCTGCAAAGGAATACAGATAGTTGCTCTGTTCCCCACAAAAAAAACCCCAAGACTCAGAACCAAAAAAAACAAATAAAAGTCTCGAAAAATATATTGATTCATAACATATTTTTAACTAGCCTCCAAAGTGATGGAGGCAGAGTGATTTGTATGTTGGCTAATTGATTGCACAGCCTTTGATTGATGGGATGCAATTTGGTTGAGCATCAGCTGCAATTGTAAGCTGTAGGACCATGGCTGAAATGATTCATGTGCAGCAGCAGGAGCTCCAGACTGAATTAGAGGCTTGTATTGACTGTGGCGCTGTGCATTATTTAAAGAATTGGTTCTGTGCCATTGAGTGTCTGAAGCAATTAACTGCTTCTCTCTGCTGAACAATCGCTTCCTTTTTTATGAGTTCCCACATATCAGTAGAGACTTTTAGGATAGTTACTTCATTTTGGAGGCAAGACAAATAGAAACAAGTCTTGCTGATTTTTTTTTTTTTTTTTTTAATTCTTGTTCTTGTGATTTTTTTCCCCCGCTTCATATAAAGTAAAGAAGTGTTGAGAGCACTTCGGATTTTTGATATTTTTATATTCTTCTAGGAAATAATGGAAGAGATCTGGAAAGGAATTAAATAATATTTATGTTTAATTTGTTTTCCAGCCCCCACACAGGGTTCGGTAATCTATAAACTGGGTTGAACTGAATGCACCGGTATTGATTTAATTAAAAAAAAGGAGCGGGGGAAAGCCAGACCGTACTCCTGCTGTTAGCCAGAGGCTTTAGGCCTTTCTAATCTTAAACTGTGTTGTGCTTGGTTTCAGCAGTAGTCTAAGGAACCAATTTCTAGCTGGAAAGGAGCTGTCATTCCTCCAATGTGACATTAGTCCAAGCCCAGCCTGGGCTTCTGCAGCACAGTGCTGGTTGGCAGAGCCCTGATGCAGGGTATAGCAGAAGTGAGGACCCTCTTCCAAAATGTCTAAGAGCCATGTGGCCCACACAGTCTTGTCCAAGGGTTCCTTCCAGAGATGGTTTGCTGGCACAGTGTGGGAGTGTCAGAATCTCAATCCATTGGACCTGGCCAGGGAAGCTTGTTGCAGCTCAGTAATGAAAGCTGCTTTCCTCCAGTGACGTTGCTGCCTCATTTCTTCTTAAGTTAATGAGCTTGTAGTTTTTAATTAGACACAAATGGTGGCTGTCAGGTCATGTTGGGTTTTATCTTTTCATACTGCTGTAGTGCTTCCAAGAGTAGAAAAAAAAGGATAATTTACTTCTCAAGTTGGGCAGCAGGGTGGGCAAAAGTGTACCCAGAACTACTGGTGTGGGTCTAGCCTTGTGTTTTGATTCTTCGCTGGGAAAGATATCCAGAAATGCAGGTCAGTAATTCAAGACTATGTTTTACGTGGGCAGCACAAGGAGTTTCAAGAGCTGTTGAAAATTGCTTCACTGAAAGATGGTGTTCAGAATGTTCAGAAAGCAACAGATCCGCCTCTGTTCCTCTGTTGATTTTTAAGAAATTCTTATGTGTTGTTTTTCAAGATAACCTGGCTAGCCCTTTCTTCAAGGGAGGAGGACTTGTAAGGCAAGGCAGCACAGGTGGCTTTTGGGAAGAGTGAAGAGGTGGGTTGAGGAGTGGTGGAAGGAATTGGGGGGTGGTAAACTGAGAAGGTGGTTTTGGAAGAGTGAGTCAGCGATGCTATGTTAGCAAAACTACTGAAAACAACATATGGCATCTCAAGACACACTGCTGAGGTCCAGCTGTGTGCAGAACGGACATGTAGGTACCAGCAGGGGTTATGGTGTACAACATCCACGTCTGTCCACAAATCTTAATACTTCAAAGGGTCTTGTTTTCCCAGGGGGACTGAGGATCTTTGGGGCCATATTTGCAGCAAGTCTCAAGTGAGAGGGATGGTGGAATTGCAGGGAGAGGTGTATCTGAGAAATGCAGTTTTGTTTTTCAGGCTGGCAGCCTCGGTGGTTCCTTCTCTGTGGTGGCATCCTGTCCTACTATGACTCTCAGGAAGATGCCTGGAAGGGTTGTAAGGGAAGCATCCAAATGGCTGTTTGTGAAATTCAAGGTAACTAAGATACAGTAACACTCAGCTGCATGAAGTTTGTCCAATAATGTTGCATTCAAGATGCAATTTCAGGTGACAAGAACTATTTGGCAGCTTGATTTCTCTGGTATGTATTTGCAGTAACTTGGTGTATATGCGATTTTTTTATACTATAGTATTTTGAAAATGTTGAGAGAACTGCAAGCCTCTAATATCATGGGTATTCTACATGCAGATGGGTCACTGATTTTCATGAGCTGTGCTGGAACATTGCACAGCTTCAAATGACTCCTCATAAGCACAGAGCTGAAGCTAGAAACATGAATAATAAACTTCAGTCCTAGGTCTGCTCAGTCATATTGCCACATTTTTGAGGTTCATTTAAGGGCTGGAAGCTTGAAGGAAAGGCTTGCCAGAAAAGGTTGCCCTTTCCATAGTGGCTCTTAGATTATACTGATCACAAAACTGTCTTTCATAGCTGTACACATGTGTGTCCTGTCCATTCCCTAACTCAAAGGAGAAGTCATAAAATAGCAGTGGAGGAACTTGGTACCATAGATCCCTCCTCTTTCATTACTGTTTGACCTGCCACCTAACACACATCTGCTGGCATGTTTTGTTGGGCTGGGATGGGCTCGAGGGCTGGTCTGAAATCTATGTTGCTTTCAGTTCATCCCGCAGATAACACACGAATGGACCTGATTATCCCAGGGGAGCAGTACTTCTATCTGAAGGCAAGAAATGCAGTTGAAAGGCAAAAGTGGCTGGTTGCACTAGGAACTGCCAAAGCCTGTCTGACTGACAGCAGGACACAGAAGGAAAAAGGCAAGAACACCCTTTTGTGGGCACATAATGTTTGCTTTATGTTTCCCCATGCTTTCTTCTAGTGCATGTATATACAACTTCAGTGTCCAGCCTGTGCTTCAGGTCTTTGGTGCTGCTAAAAGCTAAGACATGTGAGAATGTTATCTAGAAATCTCAGGTATTAATTCTCAGGGCAAGGATTTGAAAAATGTTTTTTTCTTAAAATACACTATATAAAAATAATTTAAAGCCATGTGCTGATGGGTTCTGTAAGTACAGTGAGTAAATAGGCCCTGGCTAGGGGTCACTGTGATGCAGACTGTACAAGAATGTAAGACCCCCATCCAGTACAGCTGTCTAAATATGATGACCCAACTTCTCACACCAGTGTCTCTTCCGCTTTGGAGTTCCTCACACCCTTTCCTTCCATGTTCTAATTGGACTATCTTCTGCCCTCTGAGAATGCCTCAGCAATTAAGAAAAGATTTGCACCGGGTTTCAAATCTGTTAGTATTCAGATACTTAAATCTGACCATGGTCAGGCTATGAAAATTAATTCACTTACTACTTTGCTTTCACCAGCAATCTCGCTTCCCCTTCCTTCCCCCAGTGAAAACCCCTCTTGCTTACAAGTGTGGCATTAGTCACAGAGCACTGTGAGGCCTCATGCCTTAACCTTGTGTAACCTCAGCACAGTGACTATACAGAAGATGGGAAAACAGCAAATTATTAATGTCCTGAGCAAATGCAGGGGGTGGCAAGCACTTCTTTCCCTGAGATGAGGATTTGCTTCTCCTCTTAGCCTTATGTGTGTTATCACCAGGCTTTGTATCTACTGGTTCAAACTGAGTCAGAACTGAGCAGAAGATGCCATTTAACCAGGTGGGGATCTGATGTGCCATGCCTAGAGAACAGAACAAAGTTATATCTGTAAAGTGACATACAGTAGCACAGGGTGAAAAGCTAGTGATGGATTTGCAGAACTAAACTACATTAGTCTTACTAACAGACTATTTATTTTATAATTCAGGGACTCTAATATCAAAAACATTACTTTCTGAAAAATCTCAGAATGGCTGTTAATCTTATCTGGATTAGTTCTTCTCAGTTCTGCACTCTGTTTCTCAGTACAAGAAACATATGGACACACTGGAGTGAGTCCAGCAAAGGGCCGCTAAGGTAATTAAAGGAAATACCTAGTGAGAGAGCATAAAAAATGAAGCCAGCATCTTAATGAGCAAGAGAAAATATGCATGAATTTTGATACAAACCACTCAATTGAAACATAAGCAAAAATGTTTATGTTGTGAAGATGAGGGAACACTAAAAGGCTGCACAGAGGAGGTTGTGTAGTCTCCATCCTTGGCATCATTCAAAGCCTGAGTAATTTGCTCTGGCTGTTCTTAAACAGGGGAGTAGGACTCACTGGTTTCCAATGGTGTCTTCCAACCTCATCCATCCCATGATTCAAGGATATCTATATTAAATTAATCCCTTTGTTGGACAGAATGCATCTTTTAGTTCTGGTGTTTTCTACCTACAACCTTATCTAAACAATGCTATTGCTTGCACCTTAAACTACTTTGTGAAAGCAAAGACTATTGTATGTAGGGCTTTTGTCCTATTTAAAAGGCCTGCTAGGACCAAATGTTGTGTATTTACCTTGCATTGGATACAGTAAATTTAACTTTTTTTTGTTTAACTTTTAGAGTTCACTGAAAACACAGAAGCCTTGAAGACTAAAATGTCTGAACTTAGACTGTACTGTAACCTCCTTGTTCAGCAAGTGCATAAAACAAAGGAAGCCAGCATTTCTGGTGTGTCAGAACCAGAGGTATAGCTCTATTTTTGCTATAGATCGCATATGTAAAGTCTTGTGCACATGAGCTTTTCTGGGTAGCCAATGTACTGTTCACTCACAGTTGCTTAGTGTTGCAACCTTCTTCTGCAGAGAACCTGAGGGAAATGAAGTGCTCACACAACAGTTCTTGTTTAAATGGAGTATTATTATATTGTTGCAAATGACTCGCCCGTTGTTGGGCTAGCAAGTACTGAGATCTGATATCTGTGATCTAGACAGTAACACCTCTGTAAGTGATCATGTGTTTACAGTAGATTAAAAAAAGCAAAAGATCCTTTATAAAAAGATAATTTGCATGAAGTGCACATTTTTCTGACTGAGTCATTAATATCCTGCTCCGCAAAACACATCCAAAACCCTTAAAAGGTCAAGAGATGTTGCAGACCACAAAAAAAAAAAAAAAGAAAAAGTGATATAAAAGAACTACTTGATTAGCCTCGCTTAAGTTAAAGTTCCAAATCTTGCACATCTTTCTGATCAAAGAAGCCTCATTTAAGAGGGATCTCTAAAAGACAGTGATCTGCCCCTTGCTTGGAAAGAGAAATGTGTGAAGAAGGATGCACTTCCCTTGCTAGAGAAGATGGTGTGGAGTTCCAGGATGCTTCCCACTGGAGAGATGGGTCTTCAAGTGCAGAGCAAGCAGGCAAAACACCTGAAGCTTGATCATTTGTCTATCCAAACTATCTCTGTAAAGATACCTGATAAACTGTTTAAGGTGAATTAAAAGACAATGCAGAAGCATGATGCAGTGTACAAATGACTAAAAGGCACTGTTAGAACTTGCAGTTCACAGGTGTTGACCTGTAATGTGGTGTTTATCCTGCTCATATTTCATGCATCTGGGAGAAGACTCTTTCCCTGATCTTACTAGCATTTAACTGCAAAGATTTATTGCTAAAAGCATTTCAGCAAGAATATCTCACTTTGCAGAGATGAAGAGGCAATGTGATACCTCATTCTGTATTTTTGTCATTTTCAATAATTTTTTGTTCGTGGGGTTTTTGAAATGATTATCTGCAGATCATTCTGCATCTCTTTAATTTGTTTACTTTTGATATCTCCTGTCAGTGGTGTTTCCTGGAATGCCATTGTTGAATACATTCAGGTTTAGTATTTCATGCACTTCTAATACCAATAAGTAACTAAAGAGGCATTGATTTCAAAACATAAGCATACTAAGCTTCTTGTATTTGAGAGGCTGAAAAGAGTTCTAATACTGCAAGGAGACATAGCCCCAGTAATACGTGATGTTAGTTTTCTGAGCAGCTGACACATTGAATTTTAATTCATGTTAACCAGAAATCACAACTGGCTTTGCAGACATTAGTAGCTCCAAATTGATCTTCTGTGGTGAGTTCATTTCTTCCAATTGATTTCTTCCCACAGAGTGAGATTGATATGGGAGCTCTGTTGAAATCAACCTGTGACACTTTCCTGAAGACTCTTGAAGAATGTATGCAGATTGCAAATACTGCCTTCACTTCTGAGCTACTGCATCAGACCCCACCTGGATCCCCAAATTTAGCAGTTCTCAGAACGAGCAAGGTAATGGCCAGTATCTTCTTCTCTTTGCCTCAGCAGGGATGCTAATGGGTTCTTTTGTCAAAAGTAGTGTTTGTAGCAGTAGGGAATGCCTTTTTGCCCATATCATAGCTACTGGTCCTGCACTGGACAAACTCTGCTATTTCTTGTGGTTTGCAAGTGAGGTAGGGCCATTTTTTAAATAAGTGGTGACCAATCTCTTAACCTTTAATGGCAGGGTCTGAAAGTTACACTGTGGTGTTTCACAGAAAGTCATACAGTGGTGTGTCAAAATACTTTGGCTCTACAGCAAGTTTGTCCATGTGGGAGCTCCCAGCCATTATTACTCTGTTGAGCTACAGCAGTATTGGATATGTGCTAATATGCCAGTGGGAGCTGATAACTTTAGCTTTCTAATGAGAAGGGCACTTTCTTGAATCCTGGATCCATAACTACATATAGAAAACTGGAACATCTCTGGCAAACAGGAAGTTAAGATCTGTGTAGCAAGATAGATGCATGACTGAATCTGAGAAATGAGGTTGCTTCACTTCCCCAGTATCTAGCCTCATGTTTCTTCTGGTTTTTTTCAAAACATTTTTATTAAAAGAAAACATTGCCAAGGAAACTCACTACTTTGTTTCTTTTCTATATGCTGTGTGGTGTCTCGCTTGACACTTGCTAACTAGCTTCTGAGAGAAATCTGATTGTCTCTCTTTTCCTTTTTCTTTTTTTCTTTGCAATATTATAACAGTATAATAATGTAGCACCATTTTCACATTTGTCTGTATACTGCTTCCAGGTCAGAGAATTAGGGAGTGTTTTTTTGCTGATTCCAACTTGTGTTTAATAAAATGTGAAGTTTGAGAAGCATGATACAGTCTTCTTGCTTTAAACAATATTCTTCCCCCTCCATATCTTTCAGGTAAAGCACTCTGTCTTGTCCAGTCACACCTCAACAGAAAGGTATAACAGAAGTCTTTACTGTCAGTCTCTTTCTAATCTGTGTTTGGCAGTGTCTGTTCTTTCTATATTGCTACTCTACTCTTACTGGATGCAGGCAGAATTGCATCACTCTGAGCTGCCTACTTGGAAGCAGGTGAAACAAAAGGGATCTGGCTCATCCCACCTCATGTCTCTTCTGTATCAGTCCTTTCCCTTTCATTTTTCTCTGCACTCCACTTGGTGTCTTACTGCTCAATCACCAGCCAACTCTTTCCCACTTCAGTGCTCCTTCCTGCATTTTAGGTTCCACTCCATAAAGCTCATAAAAATCATTGATGGTGAGCAGACTGATTCCTGGACTAGGTGGGAAGGATATATATTTTAAAGTACTAATGAGGGGATATTCTAGAAATTACAATACCTGCCTGCAATTTTCTTTTCTGTAATCATATCTTTTGATTATGTACCTTTTTAATAAAGATCATTTTAAATGTACTTGAACTCTGTAAGCCGAGGTTGTCTTTAATTCTCTTTGCTGCAAAAAGCTGCCTCGTTCTTGTTATTATTTTAGACAAGTTCTTTGCTCAGGGCAGTCTGTGACAGCCTATAACTTCTGTCAACCATTTTTCTCTTGTTATTTGTGTGCTCACAAGAAGAAGCTAGCCAAGCAATGCTTTATGCACTAAATATTATTCTTTCCCTTTCTTCAGGCAGGTGGAATTGAACTCCTGTGAAAATGGCTGTGTAAAAGCAGAAATTAACCATAAAGAGCAAGCAGTTATTAAAAGTATGGAATGTTTAAACTTGGAAATGTATGAGGGGACAGGTGACGTTCATGTTGAAGATCATGTAGCAGAGGATTTGGCAAGTAAGTATATGCACAATCTTTTGTCCAGGATGATTATTCCATACGTGTAAACTAAGGAAGATGTAGGCTCCTTGTGATACTGCTGATCCCTGACTCTCAGGAGAGGAATATCAGTCTTTTAGTCTGATCCTGCCCCTTGCAAGTTTTCTCAGCATACCTCCTGCTGCCTTTGTTGATGGCTAGCTTGGGACTGAACAGAGAAGGAAATTAAAAATTTGGTTTTGGACAAGTTGAGGCCCTCCAGGTGCAGATTGACGTGTGTGTAACAAAACAGCCTGGCAGAGCTTGGGCTCTCCATGCACTGTGGGCAAACACATTATTCCCTGCTAGTTTGTAGGACTGCAGTGTCAGAAGGGGCCATGGGATCTTTGTCTGCCTGTCTGAGGGCTTGAACTCTTGATTGCTCTGAGAAATGTTTGCAGAAAATTAACCTTTTTTCTGCAACTGAGAGTATCCTATAAAGCATCTTATTTCTTCTTTTATCTTAGCAATAGCATGAAACTTAGATTTGTGTGTGACTTCAGTGAAATGCTGTTGAAAAATTCAGTATAAAATTCCCTCCTATATGGTTATATTGTTAAGGGCTGCTGAACTTAATTTGGATAACTCTTCATATAACATGATTTTTGCACATGCTGTTGAATGGACTGTACCATTCTTGAACAATGGATTTCTCTGCCTGGCTGTTAATCGAAAATATAAATATGCAGTCAGTGAGTCTGCAGAAGTTTTTAAGTGCAAGTTAATGATGATAGTGATTTTGCCCTCATGGGTTCTCTTTGGAGTTTTTCTCATTTTTGGGGTTGGTACTATGTCATGTGGCAAGTCCTTGCAGAGTAACACACATGACACCATTTAGCATAATATCAATAAAACAGCCCTAAAATAAGGACGTCAAACTAATTCAAGTTCTTGGTGTCACTTAGCTACTGTGGTTCCTGTGCACAGAATAGAAAAGGCTATCCCCTTTTGGGTACACACGTTTGAGCTGCAGAGTTTTGCTGTCAGTATGGGGTGCATAGCCATCCATAGAGGGTGGGCTGACCCAGCAAGCCCATGGGCTTTGTCTCACTGATGGCTGTAGCTGAGTGCTCCCTCTCACCCCAAGAGCTCTGTCTCAGATACTTTTCCTTCCCTCTCTCCTTTTTTAAGAGCAGTCAGTCTTTAAAAGTGCTTGAGCACTTAAGTCCCATAGCAAATTTCTCTATCATTTAGGACTTACAGTGTTTTGAGTTAGAAATTTCAGAGACCCAAGGTTTTTTGCACAGCACTGCTGCAGGGTGACTGCAGACTTGGGCTGTTTCTCTACTCCCCAGTCTATGTGGCTTAGTGACGGACAGGTCATCCCTCAAGGATAGAGTGGCATCACTCAAACCTGTGTCATTCCTTGGCAGAGACACTTTGCTTTTGAATGTCAGTGATGTCTGGGTATGAGGGGTTTTCTTTTCACCCAGCACCAGGTTTGTTCAGTGGTTCTGCAACTAACAGGAACTGCTGTAAGCCTGCTTTCAGTTGTCACTTGGAGGAAGAGAGTTCCTTGCAGCTTGGTCCCTTCAGCCAGAAGTTCAGTTCTGCTTCAGGTCTCTCTGTAATCCTCACTGACCCTTGAAAGTATTCCTTTCTTGGAAAGACAGGTTCCCTGGGTGCTATTTGACAGTCTGGCAGCAAGATGTGCTTAGCTATGACTTGTATGATGTAGATGCTGTGAATCATTTTTGCTTCTTTACTTGTTCTCTGAAGTTCTTCATGAGGTCAGAAGGTCTTACCATGTATGGAATGTATATGAAAGATTCTGTCTTCCCTTTGTTTTCCTGGTGCTGTATGTGAAACAGATGTACTTGACCCCAAAGAAAAAATAGACCACAGTGGGGAAGATGTACCTGGGTCTTTTTCTGGGAAAGTGTAAAGTTATTTATAGAAATCAGGGAGAACATAGCAGCCTTTGATACCACACAGGTGTCCATGTAAGCAGCCACTTTGCTTACCTATCAGAAGGAGCAAACACGTTGCTATTGTTC
The DNA here is from genome assembly GCF_052056855.1 of Sturnus vulgaris. Classification (NCBI taxonomy): domain Eukaryota; kingdom Metazoa; phylum Chordata; class Aves; order Passeriformes; family Sturnidae; genus Sturnus; species Sturnus vulgaris. The sequence goes on from NC_142243.1 coordinate 34,778,294, forward strand.
TTTTGCTTTTGAAAATGCACTGCGGCACTTCAACAATACTATGAAAGTTACAACCGTGTGAGAAGTAATCTTCCTTTCAAGGAAATGAGTCAGCTCCCTGCTGCACTAAATTGCTTCTTCAGTGCTCTTCTTTCTCACAAGACTTGCTTGTGTGGGCTCCCCTATACTGCAGCCTGATCCTTGGTGTGTCTGATTAAAAGAAATGGGAGGGTGACTGATGGAAATGTGGTCTGAGCACCGACCAAATCTCCAGTGACAGTAGTGGTGCTGGCAGGGATGCTATTAAACTTGCATTATCCAGATATCCAAGTGCCTTCTTTCAAATAGAAAGCCATATTGATGAAAAGGAATAACAATATGTGTGTGTGTAACTATTTTCTTTTCTTCGTTGTTTGTTTTTCTTTTGTTTACTATAAATGTTAGGCGTTAAAGACAATGGAGAGGACAAGCTGCAAGCTGTAGAAAGCTGTGGTGCCCACAAGTTGCTGCAGTCAGAAACAAATTCTTTAAGTGGATTGACTCTGTGTGAGGAAGAAAGAAACGAAAATGATTCTCCTACCTTCTTCAGTGTCATGAGCAATAGGTAGTACAGATTTCAGTTAAAAGGATTATTGCAACTTAATGTTAAGCCTTTAATTGACTTATTTTTAAGACTTTTCTGTCTGTAAAACTGTATTTACTGAGATTATTTAACAAGGCTGCCTACAGCACAGTAATTGGAAGAGGATATCTTTTGTAAAATTAGCTGTACAGAGTGAAGTGGGAGGTTTTTCCGTGTTTGTAATTGCAGGCCTTCCTTGCACACCACCCAATGTGTGTTCTCTGCAGTCAATTACCTTAACATAGTAAAACAAAAGCCATGTTGGTGGTTTCATATCTATAAATTTTACCTCTATGCAAACGACTTGGACAGGAAATCTAATTTTGCTTTTGGATGTTACATAAAAAGAATTGTTATGGTAACAATATTTTCTGCTTGTCCTGAACACCAGGTTCAGTGATATTGAGCTTCGGGAGGAGGAGGGCATACCAACAGAGGAGTTCCTGGAGTCGTGTTATGCAATTGTGCCAGTTCTGGGTAAGTAGCTTCTTTTCTTCTGCCTTCTTCTGACTGCTGCCAGCAGCAAGTGAAGGTGGAGCAGTTGGAAAACTTGTTTCTTCACTGAAGTGGTATACTAGAACCAGTATCAGGAAATCAGTTTGACAGGTACCAGAATATGTTTCTTTCTTTAAACAGGATCCACTCTCATTTAGATGGGACCCACATATAAGCTGCTTGGCAATCTAGGTGTCTGTATGGAACAGCAATTTCTCCCCCTCAGAAAAGCAGCATAGATGCCTTACAGTCTAGTACAGATGACAGCAGACCATCAGCTTTATTCTCTATTTGATTTTTCCAAAGACTTTGATCTTCACCTAGCACAGCCTCCCACCAGCTTGACCCCTGCATCTAGTGGATGTGGTGGCCTTGTGAGCATGCAGTCAAGAAGACTTCTGAACTGTAGGTCAGAGTATTTTAACACTTGCAGCAACTGGGATGGATTGGTTCTATACTAGAGAAAAATATAATTTTGTCGTTCATTTAGTATTTTCCTGCCATTTAGAAGGATTATTAAGTGAGTAGATGAATTTTTTGTAAAACATGACAACTGGAAAAAGACACAATTTTAAAATACAGCCTTTTTTTTCCCCCAGATAAGCTGGGACCAACTGTTTTTGCTCCAGTTAAGATGGATTTTGTAGGCAACATCAAGGTAACAACTTATTTCTAGCACTGATTTTTGTTTTTTAAACAAAATATCTACTTTAGACTAGTGCTCAGGAATCTTTGTGGTATGAGTCAATATTGGAAGGTTATTTATATTTGATAATGTTACCATCTGTCAGATTAAAGCACTGAAATGCCCCTAATTCTGTTCTGACAGTACATGCTGCGTGTAATAAATCCGGTTGTGTGCAAACTTACGAAATACTTGATTGACTGCCAAGTAAAACATCTGTTACACCTAATGAATATGACTTTGATTCTGAGCTGTATAGGTTATAAGTCATGGTGTGATGTTAGCAATATTGACTTTAACCTGTAAAACAAATGAAGGGGGTGGGGGAAAAACCCCTTTGCTCAATCAAGTAGGAGAAAGTTAATGCTTTAAGAAGCAGTTTCCCAGCAGACTGGGGCAGAACTTGCAGACTTGGTTCTTGTTCTGGGAGTTCTTCTAGCTTCAGGTACCTTCTGAAGAACCTTTAAGAAGCTTTGAAATACTGGTTATGAGACAAAATGTGTTCACAGGAAGACTTTTCATAGCATGTTCTTTCAAGAAAAAAATAATAAAAGCAAAACATCTTCTGAGTGTATGCTAAGGAATATTGTATACAATCAGATTTGTTTTGTTGCTTATCTTATAGAAGCTAGCTACTGGAAGATTGCAAATAGCAAGAGAAAAGAACGCTACTTAAAAACGTAAAACATAAAATATTTATTTTCAAGTGATAGACAGCTACTCCTCTAATGTAGAAGAAAAATCTGTCTGCCCCTTATATACTGTCTCTTTTGTTTGTGTGAGGAGTTGTGTATAGAAACTTGGGAATAAATTGAAACCATTGGCATTGCTGAGTGTCATATTGAGAGTTTGCAGTGGTCAGAAGGTAAATTTTGCTTGTAGTTGATGGGACTTTGCTTGAAGAGCAGTTTGAATTAACTCCTTTCCTCCAGTGGGGAGGATGTCATGGGAACCTCAAGCATTTTGTTGAACAGAAATGTAAATTTTTGCTTGAGATACTGTATTTTGGTTGTGTTAGCCAGATGGGGTGTGCCCTGGGATGGCATGCCTAGCATGTCAGAGCAGCCATGCCATGGAATGTGTGTGACATCCTTGGGAATCTGTAGTATCTCTTAGCAGGGAACTGTCATGGTAAAGGGGTGGTATTTATAGGCCCATGGTGAGTCTTAAAAGGCCTAAAGCTTTGCCTGTTATATTCTTTCCAGAAAATAAACCAGAAATTTATAACCAACAAAGAAGAGTTTGATACCCTTCAGAAGATTGTGCTCCATGAAGTGCATGAAGGTGTAGCACAAGTTAGAAACTCTGCTACAGAGGCTCTCCTGTGGCTGAAAAGGTAATGGCCTTGTATCTGCCTTCCTTTGAACTGCTGGTGCAGTGAGGAGCCTTTCACCAGTGCAGGCTTATGGACGTGGAGCAGACTGGCTGCTTCCCACAGGCTCCATCAATCCAGACTGGCCAGTTTCAAGATTAATCTGCTGTCTGTGGCTGTATCACTGCAACTTGACTAAAAGGCCTGAAAAAAACATTGCAGGCAAACTTTTTTCCCCTAGAAGTGAAGTTACAGTAAATGACTGACTGATCCTACTTGGCTAGGGCATCAAGCAGATGATTTCAAGCTGCAGCAGCAGAAGTGTTTAGCAAAGTGTTTTTCCCTTGGACTGGGAGAGAGGCTGGAGGAGGTGGCTGCAATTTTAGTCAGATTGAAATTGGCTCCTTAATTCTGAGTTTTATTGCACTTCGGAGTTGTATTGCAGCTTTGGGGGCTTTGTTATACTTTGGGTTACTTCCTTATAAACCTGGTTTCTTTTTTCCATGGGTTCATCCTGGCAGAGGTTTAAAGTTCTTGAAAGGGTTTTTGACTGAAGTGAAGAATGGAGAAAAGAATATCCAAACAGCTCTGAGTAAGTGCCAATTACTTCATTCTTCATGTGTTTCTAATTTTACATACTTGGCTACTTTCCTCCTTGTTTAGAACCTGTGTCTTCTTTTCTTCAGTGACTGAGGAGGCAAGTGATCTCTAAGACACAACATTTTTGAAAACTGCAGTTTTTTAAAATGACTGCCTAGAGATGGGTTGCTAGATAACTGGTAAATGTTGATTCATTAGCAAATAAAGATTCCTTTAATTGGCATACTTTTGGCAGAGAAGACAGTCATATCGTAGGGAAACAAGTGCTTTGACTCATTCAAATTTCTGTACTGGTTTGCAGTGGGAGTGTTCCCAAATGTATAATAGCTGTTTTGTTAGTTTTTTAATTCCTTGTGTGATTGGCCATCATTCTTTGAAATCACCTCTGCCAACATGGCTGTGAATTGCCTGCATCAATTAAAAGGGAGGTTGTAACAAAGAAGGATTTTTTCCAAGTACGCAATTTCTGACACGTTCCTTGTCAGGCTACTGGCCACAGCAAGTGCAAAAAAAAAATACAAAGCCCCCTTAGACTTGACTTGATTATTCCTGAGCAAGGCCCTCTCTATATGCCTGCACTATAATGTTGTAATAATCCTTTAAACCAACTTTGAAACAGCTTTTTTTAGAGCTTTTTATTTTGTCTTCTTTTACACAGCAAAGCAGTTGCCTCTTAGAATTAGTAAAAAAAGCTATATATGTAGCAGCTCTTGGAAGTGAGCTGTAGATACATTGCTACCAGATATGGGTGTTAAACACCATGGGAAGTGTTTAGGCACTTATTTGACCTTGTGAGTCTGAAGGCTTCGGCACTGAACTACTCCCTGAATTGTTCTGCATCTGCAGCAGAGTCATGCTGCTGGTTTTTTCTGCTTTTTCATTCGTTTTTTCCCCTGAAGAACTCTCCTATATCTGTACCACCACTGCAGCTTTGGTTTACTGTTGGAATTTCACTCCATACAGTATTTTCTTAGACTTTACATTAGCCTTCCTGTCTGTTAGAACACTTATTTGCTGTGGATGAGTTGAAGGAGATTTGACAGCGGAGCTGAGACTCCAGTACAGAACTCCCAAATCTGTCATCTCCTTTCAGTCATAACTTCGGTACTGAGAAATAGCCATTATTTACCTTGAGTGGCAAGAATATACCCTTGAGTAGTCATTTCTGTGCTCTGAGTTCTCTTTGTGATGCAAACTTCAAACTGCCATACATCTATCTCTTGGTTGTTTGTTTTTTTCCCTTCAAGACAATGCTTATGGAAAGACATTACGGCAGCACCATGGCTGGGTTGTCCGCGGGGTCTTTGCAGTAAGTATTTATCTTGGCTGCTGATAGAGCCGGGGGTCTTGTCCATGTGATCTTATGCTGCGTGTAACTAATAAACTATGTTAAAATTCTAAGTATTAAAATGAATAGATTCCTTTGCCAGACCTTATTTTCAAAGTGAGGATTGTGGTTTTTTCATGTTTAGTAGTGGACTTCTGGGGTGGAGCCTGCTTTCTACAGACAGATTGCACTTGCATGCACTATTTTTTAATTACGTGCTTTTGAGCACAATCTTACAGGGCTATTAAATGAAGAAAAGAGGATTTGAGGTTGCTTTTTTTGAAGATTGATCTCTCTTTGAATATGGGAGCATTCAGACAGGGTTAGCACAGTGTGTGTAGGGAGTTGAAGTAGAATATATTGGCTAGAGGAAATTTTTTTGTCCAGTCTGGCAGCTCCCCCTTGTGTCTGTCACTGGAAAATTATCACTGAAATTATGAAAGGAAAGAGGAAAACCTCATCCAGGCAATCATGACTTTGACTAAGTGAAGCAGAACTGTTGGAGAGAGCTTTCTAAAGAGCATGTTGAGAATTTGGTGATGGTCATTTGGTGACTGAGTTGGGAACTCCCCTAACAAACTATACTTTATTTAGGGTTTGTATTTGATTAATTTCTGATGTGCTCAATTTATTTATACAAAGTATGATACACAGACACTTTCTAAAAGGCATCTCTGAAGAGATCTTAAACTGGGGATTTACACAAAAATAATTTAAATATATATTTTTAAAAGTTAGTCTCCCTTCTAGTTTAAATTCTCAATATATGCATGTACACGTGATTAAATTGAAGCTATGCCATCTAAGTGCAAAGACAGAAGTCTTAGAAGTTTTTCATTGCTTTAGTTGTATTTCTTCTTTCATTCTGTGTTGCAAATCTAAAAGCTTTGTTTCCTCTCCCAGTTAGCTTTAAGAGCAGCTCCAACGTATGAAGATTTTGTGGCAGCTCTGTCTGTAGATGAGTGCGATCCTCAGGAAGAAACATTTTACAAAGGAATGCAGAGGGACCTCAACATTTACTTACCAGCCATGGAAAAGCAGCTAAATATCTTGGACACTCTCTATGAAATACATGGTTTGGAGTCAGATGAGGTGGTATGACTACAGCAAGACCATATCTTAAAAATTCAGGGACCGTGTCTGTTAACAAAGATTTCTTCCTTTTGGTTTTGGGACATTGTTTCTGTTCGTTGTATCTTTTCAGGTGGGATGGGTGTTGAGTGTTTTGGGGGAAGGGTATGTGTGATTTTTATCTTTTCATTGCTTGTGTTGCATTTAAATGCAGAGGTACTGTCTCTCTTTGGATCATAACTATGTCCGTGATGAATGTTTTTGACTGTTTCTCTTCTGCCTGTGCACCTCTTCTTCTCTTCACCTCATAAAAGTAACAGAGCAGAATTTGGCCTTTGCTGCTGTAGCTGAGGAGAGACCTGCTCATGCAGCAGAGCTGTTGGGTCACCAGCATGGCACCCAGGCAGGGTGCTGCTGCCTCTGGCTCTCCCATTCCCTGTGCCCACTCCCTACTATGGTGTAGGAGAATAGTGAGAGTTATTGTTACTCTGGTAGCAGCTAAAGGACAGCTAAACACCAGCTTATAATGCGGTGAGTTTGTCTCTCAATTTCAGTTGAAGCTCTTTCATGCAAATAATATGTTTGCATGACATAACTATTTATTAAATTAAATAAACATTTTAATCCAAGTATTACACAGCTCTTCACCACAGGTGCATGTGGCTGGTGGTCTGAGTGGCCCCAAGGTCTAGCCTTTGAAACAGGGTGTTGTGTTCCCTGACCAGCTCCCAGTACATGCTAAGGCTTCCCTGCCAGCTCCTGCTAGTGGACCACAGATTTGCTGACAGAGACTCAGCCCAGCTAATTTCAACAGTACTTTACACAAACATTTGAAGATTACATCCATCATCCTGGCTTATTAAGGTTAAGGAGGGTTTTTCTGTTTTAGGTTTTAGGGGTTTCTTGCATCAAATTCATGCAAAATTGTGATACTTGCTTTTCAGTTGAATAGAGCTAGCAGTTTGAAAAGCAAGTATCATTAAAATCCTTCCTAGACTGTCATTATGGGCAGAAACTTCATGAAACTGGACATGAAATGAGTAAAGTATAGGGGAAGCTAAAATTTGTAATGGAGCTATTAAATATGGGACCAATTAAAAATCTTGAATTTTGAAATTATTTAGAAGTGACTAAAAATTAAGAAAGATTTCCCTTTTTCCCATTTTGCTGATACAGATAAAAGCCTGTTCCTTAGCATTGCTGCTGTTAAAAATAATGAAAAAGTCCTTTTAGCTACTGATATGGTTAGGGACAAAATTTCTAGTTGTGTTGGTGACCAACCAGAAGGCTGTCTGTGACTCCAATTCAAGGCATAAGCAGGTCTCACTGTGTTGACCTAGGGCTTCAGATGGCTTTGTACAAAGAGCTGAGTTTAACTCACGTGCAGGAAGGGTGAAGACTGTGCTAGTGAGGGACTTAGTACGTTTTCATAAATACAGAAGGCAGTGTTGCCATACATAGAAGTAGGTGCTGGCTTTTGCTAGGCTAAAACCAGTGGTGTTAGTAAAATGAATGTATTGCAGACCTGCTGCCCTGCATTGCTCTATGATAGGAGCCTCTGCACACTGAATACTTGACCTTTCTAAAGAGCCTAGCATTGTGAGCTTTAAGAAAAGCATGTGATACTTGAAGAAAAGGCCAACATCAAACTTACTGTATAAAGATAGATACCAGATAGATAATTAGACATTCGTAGAGTCATAGAATATGCTGTGTTGGAAGAGACCCAGGGATCAGGATCATCAAGCCCAACTCCTGACCGTGCACAGGACATCCCAAAAATCCCACCATGTGCCTGAGAGCATTGTCCAAAAGCTACTTGAACTCAGATGGACTTAGTTCTGTGACCATTTCCCTGGGGAGTCTGTTCCAGTCACTCTCTGGGTGAAAAACTTTTACCTGTTTCCAACCTAACACAAAATCCAACCTAAACTTCCCCTGACTGAGCTTCATGTAATTTCCTTGAGTCCTGTCACTGGTCATGGGAGTGAAGAGATCAGTGTCTGTTCCTCATGAGGATGTTGAAGACCACAACAAGGTCTTCCTGCAGTCTCCTCCAGGCTGCACAAACCAAGTTACCTCCTCATAAGGCTTCCCCTCCAGACACTTCACCATCCTCGTGGCCCTCCTTTGGACACTCTCTACTAGTTTAATGTCTTTTTTATGTTTTGGCCCCCAAAGCTGCCCCCAGCACTGGAGGTGAGGCTGCCCCAGCTCAGAGCAGAGCAGGACAATCCCCTCCCTTGCCTGGCTATGATGCTGTACCTGATGATCCCCAGGACAGGGTTGGCCCTCCTGGCTGCCTGGGCACTGCTGATTCTCATTCAACTTGCCATCAACCAGGACCCCCTGAGCTCTCCATAGTGCTGCTCTCCAGCATCTCATTCCTGTCTGTGCACACAACCAGGACTGTCCTGTCCCAGGTGCAGAATCTGGCACTTGCACTTCCTAAACTTCATGCATCTCTAATTTGTCAGGGTCTCTCTGCAGGGCCTCCCTGCCCCCAAGGGAATGCCAGTTTAGCTCCTCCCAGTTTGGTATTACTGGCAAACTTACTTAGCATCCCTTCCAGCCCTGTGGCCAAATCATTTATGAAGATGTTGAAAAGCAGAGGGCCAAGGATGGAGCCATGTGGAGCTCCACTGGTGACAGGACACCAGCCTGATGAGTCACTACAACCCTGTGTGCCCAGCCCATGAGACAGTTGCTCACTCATCATGGAACATGGTTTTTGAGCTGTGAGCTGGACATCTTGTCCAGAAGGATACTGTGAGAGACTGTTGAAAGCTTTGCTGGAGTACAAAAAGATTACATCAGCTGGCTTTCCTAGATCAGCTAAGTGGATTAGCCTGCCATAGAAGGAATTCAGTTTTGACAAACAGGACTTCCCTCTCATGAAGCTGTCCTGGCTTTGACCAATGACTGCATTGTCTTTTGGGTGTTTTTCAATACCTCCTGGAATAATCCTTTCCATGATTTTACTTGGCACTGAAGTGAGACTGACAGACCTGTAATTTCCAGGGTTCTTCTTCCCCTTCTCGAAAATCAGGACAATGCTTGCCAGCTTCCATTCAGCTGGGACATCTCCAGATTCCCAAGAGACTTTGGGTTTAAATAGTGTGGCTTCTTGCTCTGTCGTCTTCTCCGAGTTTTACCCATCTGTAGTTCCTAGGTACTCAAGAGGGATCAGAAAGAATCAGGTTTTAGTTCTGTGGGTTGTCTTCAATTAAGTAGTGTATATATATGAGTACAAAGTCAAAAATTTTGACCAAAGCTCTATTTAATAATTTCACTACTCACAATGCTAAAAATGAAGCTGAGAGCCTTTGGGATTCAGTTTTTTGCTGCTTCTAAGCATGAAACCAAAGAAACCACCCTGTAGGAGAACAACGAACTTTCCACTCTGTATGGTTTCCTCAGGATTTTCAGCTGTTCTGTGGGAAACTTCAGTGTAACAGTTGTAGCACTGTACAGCTTCACTGTAGCTGAATGATTTGGAAAAATAATGGAGATCACATTTCCACAAAATATCAGCTAGGTTACAGGAAGACCAGGAAAGAGATCCCTCTCCTCTAGAAAAATTAACTCTCAGATTATAAAAAAAATGGAATTTTTTTTGCTCTAAGTTTTTCCAGTAGTAGTAGGAAAGCATGTTCAGTTCAGAGTATTTGTAGGAATTTTTGGAGTTTCTGTTTTGTTTTGGTTTGTTTTTAACTAGCAGGAGAACCACTAGTTTGTTGGGTGTGCATCAGATGCAAAATTGGTTTTAAAAAGTTAGGAGGCTTTATTTTGTAGGCAGACAACAACTTAATTGGGCCACTAGCTCCAGTTACTAACTTCTACCATTCTTCTGTCATCCAACAAGCAGGGAGAGCATTCCACATTACATATTCTCTAATCAGCATGGCATCCTGCCTCAGAGCAGGCTTTCTCATCTTGCTCTTCTGTGTAAAGTTGTTTTTTGTTTTTTTTGGAACTCTGGAATTGGTGCTTGAGAACATTTTTAGGAGACCATGGCTTCAGGAGACCCCTCTGTGCTTGTTGTTAAACAGGGCCTTGCAGAGAAGGAATTGAGCAAGGTCTCCTTGCCTTCAAAACTTGCACTTCACCATGCACTGCTTTTGCAGGGCGTTGAGCACTTGTAAAACTTGTGAATGCTATCTTTGCAGTCAAACCACCACTGAGAAAGAAACCCATGCAGCATGTTGCAGAGCTGAACTCCAAGTTACACCTCTCAGGATGTAATAGTCCAGATGACCAAATGGAAGCAAATACACTGGTAGACAACTCACTGCCTTTTTCTGTGGTGTCGGTTTGGCAAGCAGAGAGGATGGCATTTTGTTAGAATAACTGTAGAGAACAAGCAACTAATTTTTGGCCTTCAAATTTAGAATTAGAGAGAAGGTCAGTGTTTTCTGTTTCATTTGTTTGATTTGTTGATTACTTAGCGTTATTTTCTTTGTTGTGTTTTTTTTTTTAATGGCTGACATTTGTGAACAACTGACCTGCACACTGATAGAGATCCACCTGACTCTCAGATAACAGCACTCTGGCTCTGGATACTTTACATGAACTTCTTTGGTTTCTTAAGTTGTGCTAGTCTGAAGTTTTGCATCCCTTTCATTTAGAAATGCTTTTGGCTGTTTCCTTCAATGTCTAGCAGTTGCATATTCTCAGGGATTTTACTTACCCAAGGTGAAATAAGAGTCATCACAGCCTTACCCTAGGGGAGACTAAGGCTGCTTTTTGTGAAGTTAGTATAGCTGAGCATAGAACTCTGATACAGCATATGAGACAGGCAGTGTCCATACAGTGTGCATCCTTGCTGAGACATGGTAAAGCCCAAATCTGATAGAAGTGCTATCTAGTACTGAATAATTGCGGTCAGCATATTTGAATAGAGATCATGAGCACATCTTTGTTATATAATGTTATTGGCATTAGAGCAGAGCTCTCAGTTTCAGTCGTGGTCTGCTTAGCAATCAGACACTTTATTTTATTTATTCTGTGGGGGGGTTTTTGTTGGTTTTTGGTTTTTTTAAACAAGATATATTCTGGATCCCTCTCTGCTATTTAAAGACACCATGCTCAGTTCCATATTGAAGTTCTGTAACATTAGAATTGTAGAATATGAACTGCATTCTCAAGTGCTTTAGTGTAAAATGTAATGAGTTGTTGAAATTGACTTTAAAGTTAAGGGCCATGTACCTTCACTTACAATCTATTTGTAAAGCATCATCAGGATTTAAGTTATAGCTGTTTGCTTTTAAAATCTTTCCTAGTTTGAAAAGTGTTGCTTGGTTGGTTGGACGTGTAAGAAGTATGCCCAAAATCTGTCCCAGGTCTTTGCAGCCTGCTTTGGCAAAGGGGTGTGTGCCATGATAGAAAAGAGTTCTGCATATGTCCATATGCTGAACTTTCTAACCCTTTCTTTTCATTGTCACTTCAGCTTTTGTGAAAACCTTTAGGGAAGCTTAAACTGTCTTTCAGACAGCAGGGGAAGATCATTAGCATGTTCCTACCTGGCTGTCTTGACCTTTTTCCCTGCCTGGTTCTTCCTTTCTATCCATTGTCATCTGTTTTGCTATCAAAGCTGTTGCTGTCAGAGCAAAGCAGGATGTTTAGTATGCAAATATAAACTCGATATTCAGAAATGAATTCTTTGGCAGGCTATGTAAATTGGGACATTTCAGACTTGGGTGTTCTGCCTCATAGGAATGAAAGCACAAGGATTTTTTATTTTGATGTTTTATTTTGTTGTTTAGTTTACTTTTTTTTTTCTCTTGCCTGCATAGCACAGACAAGAAAACAAAAAAAATCAGTGTGGAAATAACTGAATTCATGCCTCGTTGCTACCTTCTGAACCCCCCTAGTGAACAAACCGTGTAAACTTCTGCTTTCTCCAAGCAATATAAAACCTCCCTTGTGCAGGAGGGGTGTCATAGTGCACTTACTGGCTCTGAGCAAACCCAGGCCATAGCTGATCCTGCTCACAGTTGACACAAGGATTTAAGCACTTGCTTTGAAGTTTTGACATAGGCGTATGCTTCACTTACACACACATGTGCACCATCCCACTGGTATGCAGTTCTTCAAAATGCAGTCTTAGTTTGCCATTTTTAGTACCCTTTTCTTGGTGTAGGATTTCTCCCCCACATACTTCAGATGTGCTAAAGCTGGATCTTTTAAATACGAAACTTCCTTGTTTTCATTTCCTTATTTCTGCTTAACACTAGGTATGTCAACTTTCTTTTGTATTTCAGCATTCAAGGGGTCCAAAAGTTATTGATTCCTTTATTTAAAGCCATGTTGAAAGTTTGCGATTTATGTCTACTTGAAACTAATTTAGTAAATTGCATTCCAGAATACAGTAATTAAACTGAAAACCAAGGCAGCTTGCTTTTATGGTTTTCTTTCCTATTTTCTTTTTTTCAAGCCAGTTTTGGGCATATATCTTTATCAATGTCAAGCTAAGCTTAATGTAAGCCTTACTTTGCATACTAAAATATATACATATTGAAATACTCAAAGACAAAGAGAAGCTATGTTGCCTCACACTTCAAATTTACTGAATTCTAAGGGCTTGTTCGTGCCCCCCAAATCACCTCTGTCAGTGTAAGCTTTGCACAAATTGTGCTGTCAGTTCAGTCTGAAATACTCTGAAGTTTCCAGTTTGCATCATTTCTCAAATCGTACAGTGTCTGTCTCTTCTTTTGGAGCATTGTTAAGACTTTGACAGACTTTTATATTATTTCATTATAATAAACTTATTTTAAATAAGCATGTTTTTAAATCTCGTTTTCTCCTTGCATGGATTTTGTTTCTTTTATTACAATATTGGGCCTAAAGTGCTCTTCAGGACTCCATTTGTTATGGGTACTGTGTGAACAGTAGAAACCAGTATGTTTCTGGTTGACAGAAACTGCCTGTATGTATCTTTGTGTGAAGAATGTTAACACACATGAAGCCTGTTTAGACTGCAAGAATAAAAGCTGTGTCTGGCACATGGTTGTGGGTCCTTGGCCAGTGTAAATATGTGAAGGTTGTAGTTACAAAACCCATCTGGGCAGTGTGAGAGGAATTTGTATTTTCAAATTACATGTATTATTTGTCCTTGGTCTTGAATCTCTTCCATAGATAATTCAAAGACTTCGGAAACTCCTGTGTGGTCATCTCGAGATGTGGATAGTGCCTGGTGCTCCTTAATGTGGATGGAACATACCCCTTCCCTCTCCCTTTTCTTTCTCCATCTGAAGACAGCAGAGCTGATACCCAGCCGTGTCTCTTTAGTAAGGGCAAGTCCCTCTGTAAAGTGACAACAACCAGGCAGAGAGCTGGGCCATAGCAGAAGCATTTTCTCAGCTGCAGAAGAGCCCTTGCTTGTGCCTAACCAGCCCCATGGCAGGGGTGGGATGGGGTGCACATACCCCGTTGCAGCAGCACTGCTCAGCCAGAGCTGCCTCCTCCCATGGGATACAGCAGATTTTGAACCCTTCTAATTGCAGTTGGCCCCAGAGCATCATCCTTGCAAAGGCCAGGAGTTGTATTTGCTTCAGCAAAAACTGAGCATAAGTCCTCAGTCCCCTCTGCAAACTACCTCATTGTCCTGAACAGCCAAACACAGACCAGCAGCACTGCACAGACATGTTCAGGTAGAAATCCCATGCACAAAAAGATACCTCCCAGGCAAGTGTCACCTCACTGCAACTTCAGTTGATTAGAAAAACGAATATGTTGCCATTACAAGATCCCAGATGAACTGCAGAAAGAGTCCCAGTTTTGACAGTTTGCTATATTTGTTAGTAAAGGTCAGGGGATGTGATACTTGCTGCTAAATTCCTGTCCCTGCAGGAATCTAGATGCATGGTTCAAAATAAGAAATTGGTGTGCTGAGCATGTAGGGTTTGTAGGAGCACACAGGTGCTGCTGGTAAAATGGGAAGGTCAAAGAGGACTCATTAGATTCTGTAATAACCAAAATATCCTTAAATATTCTTTTTCCATAGGGTTCATCTGTATGGATAAAAACAATGTTTTCTGATTTTAAGAGGGAAAGACAGTGCAAGCTCACAGCACCAAAGCCATGACCAATGCAGTGAGGCAGACTGCAACCTTCAGTAGGCTGCTTTTCCTTTTAGCATGGGGCTGGCATGCAGTTCTGCTAACCTCTAGGAAATAAAAAGCTACTGAAATGCACAATATGGGACCAGAACTCAGACTACAGCAAAACCTGGAGTTCAGTTTTAAACATCAGTTTAATACGTATATGCAAAGTTGTTCCCTAAATTTTAGCCATGAGGAGAAAAGTTTTATCATTTGAGTACTGATAGAGTAAGAATCAAGCACAAGAACTGAAAAGAGGAATTGCAGGAGATGCTGCAATACACCAGACATTTCCAGACATTGGTGCAACCAAGCTACGTGTCTGTCCATTTGAATGCTTTTGTGCAAGATGTCACCATGTGTTTTTTTGTAATATTTCAATACATTGACCCAAATATATTAAAGAGCAGATATTTATTCCACTCCTGTGTCTAACACAGGTTTTAGATTTGTTTCTTGTGTGTTGCCAGAAAAAAAATAAAACAGCCGTAGAAATCTTCCAGCTTCCCTACCCTGCCCCTGTGAGGGGATGGTTCTCAGAGAAGCTGCACTGATGGCACTACAGGCTCAACCCCCAGCTTTGGAGATTAGGGGAAAAGGCTTTTCCAGCTTTGGTTGTGGTCTGGCATTCCCCTAGCCTTCACGTTTTACCAGCCTGTATTTCGTTGCTGATGTCCTGGCTTGCAAGGTCTGGTAAAATTTCTGCAGGGCCTTTCATTGCTTACCCACAACTCTAGGAAGGTGTCACCATGAGTTCTGCCTGCAGCAGGAGGAGCTGAAATTGGTGACACTTGTGTCCTTCCAGAGCTGTCAGCCAAGGAGCTTCACTAAGATGCTGCTTGTGGGTGCTGGTGCCAACCAGCAGCATTTGGCTGCTTTCTCTGCCTGCACCTCACTGCTTTCAGCTAGATGCATTGGTGTGTGGCCTGTGCAAAGCCCTACGGCCATGCCAAAGAGAGAACAACTCAACGTTGTCCCAAAATCAAACAGATCTGAGACTTTGAAATGCATCTTGCATCAATTTGTTTGTACCAGGGCTCCTGCTCCAGCTGTGGCTTTCTGCCAAAATAATTTCCAATCAGTTTAGCATCTGTTTTCAGTGTTGGTATTGCCAGCTCATCTGTAGTCTTCAGAGACCAGACGTGCCTCACATAGTTTCCTATAGGTCAGAGTTTTCCACTTGCTTTCTTGCTTAGCAGCTGGTACCCAACCTCTTCCTGCAAGCAGGAGGAGCTGGGCAGAGTTCTCTGCTCTGCTGCCACCCTTCACCTGCCTGGCTCTCTCAAATGTGACATGGGATCTGTGGCCTCAGGTACTGGCTGAGCACAGCTCTCCATGTAGCACACAAGGGAGCAGCAGCCAGCTTTCCCAAACCAACCAGCTCTGCCCCACGAGCAGGACATGGCTGGGTGCAGCAGGGTGCTCTAGGTGTCTGAAACCTGAGCCCTGGGGCAGCTGGGAGAGGCTTTCTTGTCAAAAACCCCCTCATCAAGAGCCAAGAGCCCTGCTCTCCCACACAGCTTCCTTCTGTGCCCTGGGCAGGGGTATGAGGCACTGACAGTTCTGCCTCAGCAGATGTGCCAGCCAGGCACAGGAACATTCTTTCACATGCTTCTCTCCTTGTCAGGATGTACTGAATGTCCCAGTCACTCAGTGGACCATGCCAGGACATTTCACTCTTTATTTTCTTCAGTCTAGCTTACTAAATTCCCTCTCCTTCCCCACGAGTCTTTTCTCTCACCTTCCACCTAGAGTGCACCCTCAGTGTATAAAGAGTCATTGTTACTTATCCCCAGTCACTCACACTTCACCAGTCGCCTTGAGCAGAATGCTCTCCCCTGGGGCTCAAACCAGCCCCTGGGCAGAATCTGGGGAAAACCCTGGACTATTTCAAAGCACTTGGACGTGCTTCTTGTCAGCCAGCCCAGAAGTTTCTTCATACAGCACTTTGTTTACTTATGTAAGTCTTGTGTGGAGAGTTCATATAGCCAGACTACACTCCTGAAATAGGATTCCCTCCCGACCAAGCTCTTCCGCTTTGGATAAAGTAATTAAATATTCATTTACATTTTCTTAACCCTGTATCATCAGGCATTGTTCCCAGCCTGTGAGTATATAGCTGTTATCTGTGCAGGAAGAAGATTTATCTGTCCATATTTTATTTGTCTACCGACCATGTCAAATGGAGTCCTGCTTTCTGCTCTAATGATGGAGATGCCTAACAGATAAAACCAGGATATTCCTACACCAATTGAACTTTTCAAAAACAGCGATTTTTTTATCACCGTTTTGTTAAAACAGAGACAAAAAATAATCTGCTGAGGGAGTCATGCCTTAAAGAAGTTTCTTACAGGCTTCAAAGTTCAGTGGAACCAAGGAAAAGTCTGGAAAGCTCAATTTATATCCCTAAATAAACAGAAGATATATATAACCACATTGGTAAATTACAGTTGATGGGTGTGTTTTGAGCCACAGGTGCTGAGGCTGTGGAGGGAAACTCCTTCCACTCCCAAATCCCAATGTAATTAATCTGCCGTGGTTACAGCAGAAATGAAGAAGTCACCAGCCTTCACATACAGATGTGCTCACCAAGCACATCTGCCGGGAAATGTGGATGTGAGTGTTGCAAGCCAAGAGAGAAACCGGAGCCACCCGGCATCACTCCCACAGTGCTGCAGAAGCCCCTCCATGACCTTTTGGGGGGCTTTGGCAGGAAGATTTAGTTCTGTTCACCCTGCAGCTGGAGCCCCGCCTTACTCAGGGCTGCAAAATACAGCGGCAGTACTGGTAGAGAGAGCAGGGCATTCCCCTTGCAAATGGCCTGACAGATACTTAACTGCTGAATGCAGGAGGAATAAACACATTATTTGCATGTCCTTAGGGCTCGCTTCTTCCTGGCCAATACCCGGTACAAACTCCCTGATGTCAAGCTATTTTTTCCATAGGCCCATCTGCAGTTTAATCATCCCTGCCCCGTGGTTACTCCCTGACAAACCTACAGTACATAATTGCTCATCAAATAATGTGTTAGTGTGGAGCAGAGGACATATGTCTGACATCTTTAAGTCAGCACAGCAGCTCAGTCGCAGGCAGCATAGGGCAGAGCTTGCTGACCCCAGGCAGCAACAGGTACAGCTCTCGGAGCTTTATTTAGAAGCAGTAATCCTGCAGCTTTTCACACCAGATATTGTCTTGCTCAAAAAGTCCTGGCACAGAGCAAGCCTCTCTGTCCTTCACTGCACCCCCTAAGACCAGTGAGATTGCCAGCTTTTCCCACTGTTCCCATGCTTCTGCTTTGGGGCTGCTGCTGGGTTTGGCAACCAACCTCTGCTCAAATGACAGCAAAACAGTAACTTGTCACTGCGGCACTGTGTGTGGCTTATGATGGTTTATCTGAATGTACTGGGACATCAAAGTTTAAAATTTTAAAGCATTTTTTTGTATTTCACAACCAGTCCCCCTGTGAATCTTGGCCCATAATACGTTTCAACCAGCCAGTTCTGTACAGTTCAATTGCCTGAACTGTTTCTCACCTTTCACCCTCCCCTTTAAATCTGCTAACAACTCAAAACCTGAGCAGTCTTCAGTGTTCTCTCTCTTGGCACATCCTGTCCTCAGAGCAGTAGTGCCAGGCAGGTAAAATGTCAAACCCAGCAGAAACGTGTGAAAAGAATTTGCATTGCTGTAAAGCATCAGGGTTGCCAGGCTCCTCGATATCCCCATTTGTCCATCAAATAACCTCTGAGAGGAAGGCATGGGAAGCACCAAACACCCTGCCCCAAATGTCTGACTGGCTCAGCACAGCCTTTTCCCATGCATGCATGATGAGTTTTATGGGGGTACGTGGTTAGTTGAAATAAACAAGGCAAGGAGCAATGGTAGTTCTTCTCTTCCAAACAAAATTAGTCACTAAAGAGTTTCTGGGATCCCACAAAGGGTTCAGGGAACACATGGGGTTCTCGAGCGGTTCTCTCCTTGCTCCACCAAATTGAGGGTGTTCTGGTTAGGAGGGCAAAGGAAAGTAAGTGTTACATGCCTGCATTTCCACGGTGTAAGTCAGCACTCCATAGTGGCTCAGTGGGGAATTCCACTGGGTGTCTCTTCCTCCCTGGAGGGAGACGAATAACCAACAACACCCCGTCCCCTGTTTACCCTACAGAGGATGCTACAGACCCTGACAGGGCTCTGACTGCTCTTCAAGATGAATTCTGAAAGCTTCCTCCACACCTGGCACAAGGGTCAAAGACACCTTGCCATGGGCTTAAATTTAATGCTGATGTCAGTTTATTCACTCATTGAACGGTGACACTTTAGACCAGCTAAGAGAGGGTCATCAGTTGCCAAGTTTCTAAATATACTAAACATGCTGCTGTGTGAGTAGCTCATGTTACCTTCTCTTCCTCCTGGCTGATTTATTGTGCCATTAACTCGAACCTCTGTGTTTGTGTTTTCACAGACCAGCCAGGCGGGCTCCCATTTGCACCTGCAGAACAGCTCAGGGAGTGCTTTGTCCTTCCCTGTGTCCTGCAGGAGATCCCACCAGCAGCATTAGCCCTGGGGACAGCAGTGCAGACAGCTTTTCCTGAAGGACATGAGATGCTCTGGTGCATGTGGCAGCACGATGCCCCTTCCCACCCCAGCCACACTGGCTGGAGTGGCTCCTGCTTCACGCAATGCCCAGCTGCATCCCTTGGCTTTGCCATCAGTGGCTTTGGAGGGTTCAGCTCCATCATTCTCCTTCCCACTCCTTTCCAAAGAAAATCCTGAGCAGCACTCCATGCAAGAGGGATACATGCTCAGTAGTGTGTGGGAAGGCTGCAGCGAAATATGTCTGTTAAAACACTCATCTCTGTCATTGGAGAAGATTATGCATCCAAACTGGACTCTCCCTCAGATGCTCAGGGAAACTGTCAGAGTGAATTAAAAGCTGTAAAAGGCCAGAGCTATAACTCAGTGCCTTTTAAGTCCCAAGATTTTGTCTGGGACAGAGGGAGGGAAGTAGCCACTAATGTAATTTCCATCAGGAGTACACTCCTCTAATATAATTTGGCCTGGCCATCCTTTCAAATACAGCCTTTTCTGGCTGGGCTGGTTCAGGGCCATCCTCCTAAATGCCCCAGTAATTACTGATGCAATGAAAGCATATGCCCAGGCTTTGCTCTGGCCTTTCCAGGAGTGATATCTACATAGAGCACATTGCTGTGCATGTAACTGCACATATTAATGTTGTGGGCGTTTTTCACTGACTATGTTCATTAAAGACACAAATGGCTCATTTGCTTAAGGCTTTGTTCCTTTTCTCTCTTTGGTTAAGGCCTGGTGGTGCTCTAATGGTCTACAGGGTGTATGGTCTCTTACCAGATTAATAAGCAACAGTTACTCTGATCCGAATTCCTGATCCAAATTTTGCATTCACCAGTTGTCTGTCCTTTTGCCAGTTCCTTATGCTGCCTGTAGCAGAGTTCAATAGCCGATTATTCTGTGCTTTCCTTGCAAGGGAATGGTTTCCAGGGAAGGAACCCTTGCTTTGCCATATCCATCTCCTTAGCCAAAAGCTATCAGAGAAGGAACTTGAAAGTGTTTTAGAAAGTGGTCTCATTGCCTCACCCTTTGTGAATTAAAATGTAATTTTTTCAACAGCTCTTTAAACATCTCCTTGCAGCATTGTGCGTGATAGATTTAAATATCATCAAAGAACCACAGCACAACACTGATTTCCTTCTCTTGGGTTTATTTTGGTCATCTGTTTAAAATACATCTCCTGATTGTATGTGGCAGCCAAGTGTATTGAATTGTCCCCAAATGCAGCTAATTGGGGACTTAGTGCTGTTATTCCTCATAAACAGCTGGTGCTCAAGGACAGTTCTTGGGGACTCACAGTTTAAGGATAATCACCAATCCCTTCTCTCCTTGTACAAAGGAGTGGGGCTGAAGTGGGAAATGCATCCTAGGATTTTTAGAAGGTAATGACCGTGAGCAAGGGGCTTTGCTGTGACATATGGCAGGGCTGTGACAAGCAGAAAATGTTAGAAAAGGGATGGTGTGAGAGACTGAAAGAGAAGCTGATGAAACCCAGCAGAGCAGTAAGGGCATTGCAGAGCTTTCAGGAGGCTACAAAGGATATGAACTTTAGTGTCTTTAGAAGAAATAAGAAGAAAGAAGGAGATGAGGTGCATGGACAGATATACGGGCAAGGACAGCCTTGACAGCTAGGATTTTGAACAATTTGCAGGGAAGGGAGAAATAGCAGAGGCATTTGGGTGCTAGAGAGGTGAGTGTCACAGAAGCTGAGTTTTTAGAAAGGACAGGCAGAAAATAGATTCACTTATTCTCTGCCTGTCAATACATTTCCCCTGGGGACAGGCAGGACTGCCCCTCTCTGGAACTCCCCGTTATACATTAAAACCTTGGGACAACAGACTCGCAGTTTGCTACTGCAAGGCAGGATCCTCTTCTCAAAACCAGTTTCTGAGAGCGTCCAAATCTCTGGTCCAAATCACCATTCCCAGTGTCCATCAGCACCCGAGGCTGTTGCTTTCTGTTTCACAGCCGTCAGCTCAGCCTCTGATACAGAGTTACAAAGCAGCCAGCAAATACATTATCAGGTAGCAGGAGATAATCCCCCAAACCAAAGCCTTATTAAAAATAAGTACTTTACAGACTCCAGTCAGAAATCGATGGAAGTGGAGCTGTTCTGGCCATGGGGTGTTGCAGGGGTCAGTTTGGGGAAGAGGCAGCAGCAAGGCTGGGAGCAGGGATGCACAGTCACACTCCCAGGCTGTGCTCACATCACTGCCCACACAGAGCGGGATCCCAGGGCAGGCAGGGAGAGGCAGCAGGCATGGGAAAAGAGGTGCTTTTTCTCTCCCCAGCATCTTAAACTAGGTAATTATATTTAAAAACAGTGCTTTTAAACCCAAAATGAAATAAGTGAAAGTAAAAACGTAAGGGAACTAAGGTAGAATGATTTATTGACATGAGCTGCTAATATATGCAGTAGGTAATTACATATATTTCATCATATATTATGTGCAAGCTGGATTTTTTTGTGTACATTAATACAGTGCATGGCATAATGCTTTGTACTTGCCTAGAGTTGCATACTAATCATTAGAAAACTCTCCCACAAGCGTATGCTGCTACAAAAGTCAAATGAACTGAAATATTCCAATTAACTTTTGAACCAGTCTTGGCACAATGTGTTGACTTCCCAAACTCAGAGGAGGGAAGACAATTTGCAGCAGACCAGGCATCACCCAGCTGAAAATGACCCAATTAATGATAAATCAGGTATGTCAGAAATGAGGGCAAAATATTTCTTTTGCAGCAGTTTAAATCACATATACTCTACACCTTCCAGGTGTCTTTCTCATGCTTTATTGTATGAGGGTACAAGACAGTAATGGTAGCATGAAACTTTTTTTTGTTTCCTTATATTTTACATTGCTTTGTCCATTTAAAATCCATGCTTTGCAAGTGTTCCCAAACTGACAGGCCCTTTTCTGAACATGTGCAACACAGTAGTTTTACCTGGGTGATCACATCTCCTGTTTGCTCTATGATCCACGCACGTAGCTTTGTTATTTCAATGTCCTTTGGAGGTAGGAGCTTTTAATGAAAAACGATCCCGCTGAAAAACTGAAGGTGAAAGGCCACTGGAATTACCAAGCTTCTCAGAGACTCCAGCCATTTGGGGGGTGGAGATGAGCTCTTTGGAGAAGGTGAGTAGTTCAGATGAACAAGCCCAGGATGGTAACACCAGCAGATGCTGCCAGAGGTTCAGCTGGAGGGATGTCAGCAGGATGTGCTGCTGGGAGCCTATCTGTCCTCAAGAGCCTCCCAACAACCTGAAACCTGCTCCTTGTGGTGTGATGCTGCTGGAACCTGCTGCTTGCACAAGCACAAGAAATTAGAAAGGCAGTTGTGCTAGTGCCCAGATTTCCAGTTTGTGGCAATTTTATTGTCCCAGTGGTTCCTGGACCTTTTATTAAGACCTCAGTTAAGAAAAAAAAAAAAAAATTAAATAGTTGAACTGGGCTACAAATGCTGGTAACTTGGCTTCATACCAACATAAATAGCCCAGGTAAGTGACAGCCATGAAGAGTACATGAATTTTCTTTCTTTTTTTGTTGCCAATTGTTGATTTCCAATATCACTTTATACATGCATAGTTAAAGTCTTCTAGACAGGTGGTAAAAGTTGCATGTGTTTCTTGATTGCTTTAATGCATTATCATTATAACACAACATCCACCTTTATTTAACCTCTATAGAGGTGCCAATGTCAGTGCACATCTTGCAGTGCTGTCACTGGCACAGATAACTCACACATTACACACAGTCCTGTATAGTATTTACCACAAAGCAGGAAAGAGTGACTTGTATGAAAATAATGCCTAGTTTTAAGGCTTTTAGTCCTGAATTCTGTACATTCTTGGTTTCATTTTCTGTTATAGACTCTTTGTCACGTAACATTTAATATGCTTTCCGTGTGAAATTTGCTCTATATTACTTGCTAATAATTAAGTGTATAATTACCCTGACTCCAATCAGAGCTGATATAGTTGAGAGACCTTCCCAAAAACCAAAACCCACATGTACATTGCACAGCATGACTGAGCATCCACGAACATGCTACACCACGATCTGATTTAGGGCAATGCAGAAGTGAGCACACACTGGGGTACACTGTAGTGGAAACAGCCACTGGCAGAGGGGGAGGAGCACAAGGGATAACTGGGAATTGAATGATGATGGTCGGGTGGACAAGGGGTTGCAAATGCAAAGACTTTCCAGTGTGGACACCAGAGAGAAGCCAATGTGTACATGACCACGGTTTCAGGCAGGAAAATGATGCTGTCCCAGCCCCTTGGGGTCAGGCAGAGCCCAGTCAGCTCAGCACAGAGGTGAAAAATACAGAAATATGTTCCTTATCTTCTCTCCTTGTCTGATTTTCTCCTGGGAGAGAACTTCTTGGCTATTTCGCAGTTTATTTGTCCAGTTTGTCCTTTCTGGTGTGTTTTTCACGGCTCCTGTGACTGCTTGTAGTGCACAGACACACAGAGACAACCTGAAGGTGATGTTAAGCAGCTTATTTGGCTGATTTGCTGATTCTGAAAGAACTTTAACTCCTTTGACCAATGAAGGAGCACTGGTAACTTTACAGTTGCTGAAGTCATCTCTTGTGGATACAACACTTGCTAAGTTCACATTATAATAAAAGAGAAAGTCCCTCTAAACACAGCATCGAAGATATGCTTTGTGTTTATGCAGAGAAGGGTTAAAGACAAAACCCCTGAAGAGATTATATTTGGGTTTAACAGTGCTAAGTCGAGGTAATGGTTACATGACAGACATTCCTGGTTAATGAAACTCGGCTTCCAGTAGTTTAATGTTGCTTTTGTGATGGAGAGCAAGTTGCCATCCACATCCACAGCATGGAATTCTCACTGGCACACACAGTTTGACATTTATTTCTCTATTAAGACAGGATGCAGTGGTCCTATTTGTCCCTATCTGACAAATTTATACTAAAAAAAAAAAATCTCAAAACGGCCATCAGCAGCATGATGTGTCTTTGTTTTCCCAGAGGTGGGTGGGGTGTTTTTTTGTCCCAGTCCTTCTTGGATAGGTGATAGTGTAGCACCTAGCACCCGTGGGATGCTACCCACCTCTGCTCCCCTCATGTGAAGTATCGACACTGTGTGGAGTCAATGTAGCAGTAAGAAGTGCATCGCAGTTTTCCATAAGACCTAGAATAAAAGAGAATATCTCAGTTTCAAAGCATGGGATAGTTCATTTACACGGTTCCTGGATCTAACTCTCCGTAGGAGTGAAGAGCCTCAGAATATGCATATGTAGTAACATATGGGAAACAAAATAGGAGGGCAATTTTCATCAGCGCTTGACTGTGCTCTCCTCTGTCAACAAAACAGGAGTCCAGGAGAAACTAAGAGTGAAGACTTAACTCCCAGTAATGTCGATTAAAAAAGATAAAATCCCTACTGGCATCAGGACTAGAGCATTTCATGGGGGTGGATGTAAAGGTCCTGGCGCTCACCCACAGGAGCTGTGCAATGAAATATCTGAGGCTCTAAGTTAAGTGTTTTTCCAGTAACTCCCAATAGCTTCAGCAGGCGTGACTGTGCCTGTCCTTTAACTTATTTTTCATATACTTGAAATAATGAGAATGACACATTCCCACATTTGAAATAATTTTTTTAAAAAGTAAATTGAAGAGTGCTTGCAAAACAAGAAAAAACAGATTTTGTCTTTGTACTGACTTAGACTGAGCAGTGACTCCTCCACATACTGAAGACTTGACCAGAGTTGTTAATAAAAATTTAAATGAGTTTTTATTGCTATGAATGTCTAAGTGAATAACGCATCCACAACATCAAGCTGTAGACTAAGCAGCTTTAAAACTACGTCCTAGAATAACCCACATTCTCAGACTAACATGAAATCTGAAGAGAAGGTGTGTGAAACAGGAGGAGGGATCTGTGGGCTGGAAGGAGTAAAAAATGGGAAAATCAGTTGCAGCAGAGTTCTTGGAGTAAAGGTTACTTCAGGGTAAAACTCCCATGGGAATGTCATACTCATATACTCGGCCCACTTTCTCATGATTCACAGCTTTTTCTTTAGTTTGGCAGACAATCTGCAGACCACACACAAAAATAAAAGATCTCAGTTGCTCTTCACAACTTGAATATAAATGCAAAGTGAAATTTATAAGATTTTCCTCAAGCTTTTGTGGTGCTATCTTGGGCACCAAATTTCAGACTCTTAGAAGGGAATCGTTTTCACAGTAGAACAACTCCACACTGTCTGAAGATGAGGTCTCTGTAAAATGTTTCAGTTTTGCCTGGATTTTAGTAATCTCTTATACCAGAAGTGCTCTAACAATTACAGTGGAAGGATTAGCACAGCACTAGATTTACAAAGACGTCCTGTGCTTTCTTATTCCTGTCAATTAGCACATTATTGTTCCCTGAATGATGAGGGCTCTGCTCATAATTTAATTTGCAAATTAAATGTTTCCTGTTAGCCAGTAACAATATCTGACAGCTAAATAGAGGTGCTGCTGTTGGAGGCAAAACTCTGACCAGAGGAAGCTGCCTAAACCAAGGCAGAGAAGGCAAGTCAACAGTAAGCAGATGTTTTAAATTAAGGACTTTGCTATGCAGATGCATGGCTTTGCATCTGCTGGTGAATGAATTCCCTGGGCCTTGGAAAAGCTGACAGATGACTGCTTGATTCAGAAGTAAATACATCCCTAGAGCACCCACTAATGGGAAGGACAGCAGGAGGTCTGTACGAGCCTGTGCTTTGGATGTTGTGTTTTTTTCCTGCAGCGTGATAAACTTCTCGTGATCTTTCCTGCTCTTCTTATGTTATGGCTGGACATTAATGTGACCACATGAGGAAATCTTGGTAAGAAATGGGCAAACATAAGTCTGTGTGACCTTCATTCATTTTGTACAGTAAGAGGCATGTACTTCTTACCATGAAATGAGATTTAGACCTGAAGTCAATGATATACAGAAATAATTTGATAGACTTTTTCTTCCCTGCTGCTTGCAGTGGGTGAGACTCCTCTGTTTTAAAGCTGGCAAAGAGAAAAAAGAAAGGAAACACACACACACACACACACAAAAGCCCCCATAAACAAACCAACCAAAACTACACCAAACCAAAGTGAAGACCTCCTCTTACATACCCAGGAAGGTATGTTCTACATGTCAAATATCCAAAATCCATCCCATCACAGTCTTCAACCCCCTCGTGCTTGTAGCCATCTCCGCAGTAAGCGCGGCGGCACCCTAGTGAAAAATAAAGAATGAAACACCTTCCAGACACCTCATATGTAAAAGAAATAGGTAAAGCAAGCAGAACTAGAATTTTAAGGGTTAAGGATAAAGCAAGATATTTTGGGGAAAGTATTCTGTAAGGACTGTCTTAGGAGAAGCAGTACTCTTCACTACAAATAATGAACCTTTTTTAGCCTAATTTCAGTGACAAAGGGATAAATACTGGATAAATATTAAAAATAATTACTAGGGAATTACTAATTACAACAACACTTATTCTAAACTTATTATTGCCATAGATAATTACCATCAAAACAAGTTAAGGGAAATTTAAAACACAGTTAACATAAATGATTTGGGGAAGTCACAATCTCAAAAACAAAAATCTTAGGTCGTTAACTGGTTTGAAATTCCCAACCTAGATCTTTACTCAATTCTGTGCAATATCTGTGTTTGCCTGCTGTGAATTTCCACATATGAACGAAATTATGCAGCCTGTCTATAAAAAAATAAGGTATATAAAGGTGGCCAAAATCATGTTTTTCACACTGCTGACTCCTACTGACTTGAGCGTGAGTGGGACTTGTCAAATTTTTTTCATGGTGACTGACATGTAGGCTACAGTAATTTGTGGGATTGTTAGTCATTTTAGCAACTGGACTTTGATTTTGATATCTTCAGCATATTGAGAAAGACTTTCTAAAATGAACAAATTCATTTAGTTAAAATCCCTTTGACATCTTCTGGGAGAATCCATTGGTGTTAAGCAAAGGTTTAAACAGACACTCAGGAACAGGGAGTTTATAAGAGGCTAAAGTGGTTTATTTACATATAGAAATGATTCATTAATTGCACCAAGGATATGTTTGTCAGAAATTGATGTTTCTAAGACAAACAAGCCTTTTTAACAATAAAATCCATTTAACTTTTTGTCAGCCTTTTCCAGGAGAAGAATTATGACAATGTGCTCATTTCCAAATTTCTCAGTGATGCATCACATCAGTGTCAGAAATCTGTGCAAGGCCTGCATTGAGGCTTTGCCCAATGCACAGCACAGAGAACACGAGGTGCCCTCAGACACAGAGTGCACAATTTTGCAGGCACTAGAACTAATGAACACTATCTTCCCACATGGTTGTTCTCCATGGTTGATTGCAAATTCTCATTTAATCATTTGCTCATATCTGGAAACAGGAGAGATCTTGCTGTCTCTCTGGAGTACTCTGCAGTCAGCAAACTTAGAGGGGCTTTTATTTATATGTCTCCTAGACCTGTTGAGACTGAATTTTCTCTTCAATCTCTTTCCTGTTGTCATTGAGAAGTTGGCTGGGATTCCTAAGTTACAAGGGGAAGGGTGGTGATGGACAGGTAGATGGAGAAACTTGCACAGGGCATGGCTGCAAACACCCCATTTTCAAAATCAGGCTGAAAAATGGAGGGCTCCGTGAATGAAAAATTGCATCTTTCAGTGTTGGGTGATAGCGTTCTGAAATGTGAAAAAGCATCCCTTTGCTGGGAACAGCAGAGCACCAAACCTACTATGTGGAGATGGTGTAGGGCTGTGCTCTGGGGAAGGATTCAAGCTGTGAAAGTAAATGGGAGGGAGAAGTGAAGGTTGCCACAGCTGCTTGAATCTTTATAATTACTCTTTGCTATCCACAATCAGCAAAATGGAAGGAAGATGGAGTAGACATTAATTAAATGTTACATAAACCTAGTAGTGAAGGTAGTGGGTAGACACCTTCCCTAGCAAGTGAAAAACAAATCCCAAAGTGGTGTTTCTGGACTAGGAAACAGCAAGCTTCAGTGTCTATCCCAAGAGCTGTGCTGCACTGCAAAGGTGTGCTGCAGATTTTAGACAGAGAGCTGGCAGCCCCCGGGAAACCAGCTGCTGGATATGACCCCCTAAATGCCGTGGCTCTGACTCAGCAAGGATGCATGAGAAGTATTGTTGTCACCTCTGTCCTGTTCTGGTGTGTGCCATCCACATCCTCAGTTTTCACCCTGTGGCCATTGTGCCTCCCTTTCCCCGTGCACTTGGCCCACAAACCACACAAGCTCTCCTTGCTCTAGAGAGCAGTGTATACCCAGTGTATACCCTGTGGTACAGCTAATGCAATCAAAAGCAGCCACTGCAGCTGAGCTTCACTTACTTATGCAGTCATCAGTCACAACTGCATTGCCATCGTCGCACTCCTCCCCGTCCTGCACGATCCCGTCTCCACAGGTGCCCCCATCCTCGAAGCGGTAATCCACGGGATACAAAGGGGTGAGCTGACCAGGCAAACACACAGAGGTTACTGAACCAGACCAGCAGCAGCCTGGATAGCAGGCAGAGGTGAAAGGCTCTGGGGGGCAGACCCCACAACCTGGTTTTTATGACTTTCTTATTTTTAGATTAGAGGGTTTATACAGTGTCTGATCCAAAGTCCAGTAGACGCAACAAGGATCCTGCTGTTAATTTCAGTAGGACTCATCTTAGGTCACTGAAGCAATAAAGAGCAAATATATAAATATATATAGTTTGGTTTGCAGGGTTTTAGTTCTGTAACTTTGTACCCTGGTAAGTTTTGCCTTATTTTGTATTAAATGAAAAACTCTCTTTACTATCGTAATTCCCTGAACTCTGCTCCTGTTTGTTCACCAGTGGAACCTGGTTCACAGGGAGGTTAGCAAAACCTGCAACACTACTGAGTTAATTCCTCAGTAATTAAAATTCACAGAATTATGTACAGTTGTGGCAGTGCTCAAAAATGAACGTTTCCCCCATTTGCTTAATTGATCCTGTATGACACCTGAAGCACAGAAGTATGTCTTGTATTTCAAAATGAAACATACACTCACAAGTTTTCTGAGACCACAGTCATATTTTCACCTGGACTGGGAGCCATCCAAAGGTATCCTTGAAATACAAAGATCTCTGATCTCTTCTAAAAGCTAACGCATTTTCAGTGTTTAACCGGTCCAATTCTTCTTGATTGTTCACCACAAAAATCTGGGGTACAGAAAAAGAGGTGATTGGTAATCTTTTGGAGAAGTTTTTTGGATTGTCACAGAATCTAGTTTGGCATTTGTACCTTCATAGAGGTAAATAATATGCAGAAAATTGGTTCAGTTCTTTTCAGAAGGAGGTGAGAACCAACACTCATGGAAAGAATGGTGTTTCCTGGGCCCCTATTTTGAAATGCACATTCTCAGGCAAAAATCATACAAATACTACTGCACAATCACTGCTGAGAAGAACTTTCTGATGCTCAAATGGTTTGATGTTGAAACAATTGCAAAATGTAAATGGGCATAAGTGCTTTTTGTGGATTCACTATAACTTTTTAGGTATGTTTATGGCTACAAAATAAATAATGCATGGCTCAGTACAGCCTTCACTTAACTTTTACCACTTTGTGCTTTCTTTAGATTTAATTGGCACTAAAATGCATGTTTTTGTATATGCATATATTATGGTCTAAAGCCAAGTCTTCAATTACACTGAAAAAAATTAGTTCAAAATGGAAAAATTAGGACAAGCTGCTGTCTTACCCATTTTTTTAATGCCTCGGTCACTGAAATTTGATGTAAGAGGCATTAGGATATAATCTCTTCCTTCAGCAGCTTAATCCATTTAATTTTTGCAAGATTCAAGTAATTTTTAAATTAAGAAAAAGCAAATGGACTGCTTCTGAGCAAAATGGATTTAGGGCTGAGTCTGATTCTCACCAGCATAAACAGAATTGGCTCTTTTAAAAACAAGTTTCCTTGAAATTTTTACATAGCAGAATATTCCCATAACCCTGGAAAAAAGCCAATTCAATTAAAAAAGCATTGAATAAAAATGCCTTCAGCTTGAATGAAGGAAAGCAAAGAAATAGGAAGCCAGCACAGAACTGATTCTATAATTGTGTTCAGGAGCTCAGGGCCCAGCCCCAGGGCCCCAGTTTCTCTTGAAATCAATAACAGAACTGTGCTGGCTCAAACCATTACAGATATGAGCCTCTAAAATTGCACAAGATTTTAAAAATGGAATTAATCTAAGCCAGTGACAGAAAACCAGCATTTGTTTCCCAGCCTCTGCCCTCCTCTGGAGGAGCTGCTGGGTGCATGGGTGATGGCACTGAGGGTGTGCTGCTTTGGCAAACCATGGAGCCAGGGCACAGAGCACCACCTCTGGGTCTCTTCCATCTGCAGCTATAGACCCCTGACAAGAGCTTTCAAGTGGCCCAAGACAGGCTTCAAAGCTGCTACATGGGGATCTGAACCAAATAAACAATGTGATGTTTAAGCACCTGCTCTTTACATTCGAAGGAATAAAACAAATGGGGTGGGCAGGAATACAGAGATTGCTGCTTTGGAAGGGCCCCATTTCCAGAGCTAAACCTTATCTTTTTGCCATCCCACACTCCTGGCAACAAAATGGCACTTGGGGGCTCATAGTGATAGTGTATGCTACTTTAGGTATTTGTCATTACTATCTTTTACGATCTGATATGAAACTGTGCCTGATGGAGAAGGAAAGCAATAAGACCTACACATAGTGAGCCTTAAAGCTTCTCCTGTGAGTGCTCCAGGCTGCCAAGTACATGATGGGGTTTTTTGCACACAGTGTGGTGTGATATACATCTTTATTTCAGCACATTCATCTCTCACCATTATGTTTTCAAAACACCAGGGGGCTTTTTTCTAATGCAACACAGTCAGGGATGAGCTGACACAGCAGACAAGACCTGAAACACACTCGTGCAAAAGGCTGAGCTCAGTAGCCCAGTTCGATGGTGTTGTGTGTCCATTCCACACACTCTGACAGCTTTCTGACAGTGTGACAGGTGGGGCTTTAACAAAGCTGAGTGCTGCTCACTGACATTCAGAGACAGCCAGACCTCACACCATTTCCAGTGGAGTGGCTGAGTTATGGTGTCACACTGCAGCAAGGCAGCATCTTCATTACTAAGTGCTAAACTGCACAGAATAATAAGGCAGGGCTCAGCAGAAAGAGAAGTACATAAACAGTAGTTACAAAGCCCTAAGAAATCAGTGATGAAAAATTGCTGGGTCACATTTCACCAATGTCTTGTCCTTTAAAGTATTTTGTCCAATTTGCTCATAAAATGCTTTCAAATGCTAGAGATGGAAATTAGCTATAAAAGATGCATGTCTGCAGACTGGAGCCCAGACATTTAATTTTCATGGTTTGTGGAAAATCCTGTTGTTGAAGGTCTGTGCTTTTGGAAAAAACTCTATTGCATATGTGACATGCTTGATCCCAATATTCAATTCTGAAGGCACTGTCTTTAAAAAGCCCCAAACAAATAAGAGATGTTTACTTTACTGACCAACCTGAAATGTATTTTGATTTCATGAAATAAAAAGAACAGATTATATATTTACAGTAGTAGATGAAAGAGAGCATCCTTGAAAAACATTTCCAAACATGTGCTACCTTACTGATGTTTTGGAACAGCTGCATTTCAGCACATCAATCACACAACAAATTATGAGACTGAACTCTTTTGCACTGGCTGGATCTCAGAGGTTTTGGGTACTAAAAATCGCACATTGCCCATATATCTTCCTATTAAATAAAAAATATTAGCGAGTACAACACTTTTCATAAAAAAACACTTAAGAACTGCTCACATCCCCTCCCAAAAAACCTGCTTACCGCGGGAACCTTTGGGTAGCTGTGTCCAAACACGGATTCCTCATATGATGGGTTACTCATATGCTGTGGGGTTCTGCAGAGACATCTCCCTGGAGGCCCTGGAAGTCCTCTTTCTCCCTTTGGTCCTATTGTAAATTGCCCTAGGAAGCAGAGTACCAGCTTGCCTTGTTATGAAGTTACTACACAGCACACAAACACAGCCTTAGTGGGAAAAGTACAGATCAAGTGGATATATGGATTTACCCAAGTTTTCAGACAGGCACATCTCCCACTAAATCCACTGGGAACTGAAGGGGGGCACTAATTCCAGTACTTCAGGAGAAAGATGCCAGCTTTTTACCACAGTCATATTATTTCAGATTGCCTTTTGAATTTTTATATCAGTTTTACAGAGGAAGTCAGAAACCATTTGCTTAGAATAAATGTTAGCTTGTTTGAAGCTACAGAAATTCAGGACAGGGTGAACACACAGATCACTCTCCAGCACTTATGCACCAAGTTTCGTAGAGTCAGTCTCTGTATATGTCCACAAAACATTGGACTTGTGCCTCTGCACAAGCACTTGAGCAATGCTGTTTCACAGGTTCCTATACAGAAAAAAAAAAACAACTAAAAATACAGGAGCTCTTTGATGTTTTAATTAAGCAGTAAAAAAAATACTGTCATTTGACTTTCAGACTTTGGCAAGGATGCACTGCTCTGCAGATTTAGATTATGAGCCACCATGGTCATACTGCAAGCAGTGGCATCATTACAGAAATGTCTTTTAGGACCAGAATTTATATTCTAGAGGAAAAAGATTAATAACCCTGACACATAAACTTTCTGTGGATGGAATAAACCCTTGAAAAAGTAATCTCAAGGTCCTGACTGCTTTCCCATCAGCATGGTGACAATTCTGCCTTCTGAAAACTTCCAGCTAATTTACTCAAAGGTGCTTCTTAATGGGAGACATGAGATACATGAAGATTCTGATGCTATGCCCATCTTCACAGATGTTCCATTTCCACACCACCACAAGAAGAGACCTCCTGTCCACTAATGCAAGCAAGGGAAGGAAAAGAGAAAGCGAAATGGAAAGGGACATTG
Organism: Sturnus vulgaris; assembly: GCF_052056855.1. Classification (NCBI taxonomy): domain Eukaryota; kingdom Metazoa; phylum Chordata; class Aves; order Passeriformes; family Sturnidae; genus Sturnus; species Sturnus vulgaris. Next base: position 34,811,038 of record NC_142243.1, read on the forward strand.
TATATTGTGGGTCGTGTATTGTCCTTCATGTCCATGTCCATATCCAAGCTGACCAGGGTTCATGTGCATGCACAGCTCTGAGGATGTACAATTATGCTATTAGAAGGTTTTTCTCATTATTTCTACAGCACACACAGTTACAGTGAGCATAGATCTCAAGCACTTAATTATAGAGAGTTTTTCTCCACCTCTCTTTTTTCCCCTGATTCCTATCCCTTTCCATTCTCTTCCCTTCTTTCCTTAATGACACTGTAACTCGAATCTCATCTGTTTTTCTCTTGCAGAGCTCCACAGGGTGAACATGTCCTGGCTGATTAGAAATCACAGTTTTTCACTATAAACCAGGATATCTGGAGAAGCAGACCTTTGATGATGGAGATTACCTAGTTTCTCCAAGGCTGCCAGATGGCTTTTCATTGTCCCCATCTACAAAAATCCCTCAGGGACCACATAGGCTTTAGTTTTGGTTTTATCTGAAACATCAGAAGCCATAAAGCTTCTCCATTAAAGCAGGCTTTAAGGATATAGAGTCCTTATAATGGACGAGGACAGCATGATCTGCCTCCAGGAGGAATCCTCTCCTTGCCATGGATGGAGAAGCAAACAAAGCCCTGCAGCACTTTGTGCAGAGGGGCCTTGGGTACCTGATGAGCCAGGAGGAGCTGGGGTGCAGGGACACTTTTGGGGAAGTCACCTCATTTTTGGCTTACCTAATCCTGAGGGTCCAGGGGGCCCAGGCTGGCCAACAGGACCAGGCCTGCCGGGGGGGCCCATGACACCCGCCGGTCCAATGTCTCCCTTGAGGCCCTGGAAGAGAAGTGACATCCATTCCTTGGCTGAGCCATTAGTAACAAACAACCTCTTCCAGCCAGCACTGGCTTCCCATTTCAGAAGGCCAAGACATTTGCCAGAAGAAGCATGAGCTTCACAGACACCACCCCAGGGAGCAGGGGCTCTCCTCTCCTATATGGAGACAGAAAGGCATGCCCAGGACTTCTGATCCCAAATGGGAATGGCCACAGGCACCTGCTCTGTGCAGAGTCAGGAATCACCCTGCTCTGACTTCAATCATTTGATAGCTTTTCTTTAAGGGTGCCTTTTTAACCCCTGTGACTCTCTAGAGTGAGTGCTGCTGAGAAAGCAAGGGGGAAATCACCGAGGAGTCGTCAGGGGCTTCCACAGTGACATTTCCCACTCTCAGGGTGCAGCCTTTCAGAAGCTCACTAATGACTTTGACACAGTATTTTCAGAATGTTTAAGGTGCCTGGATTCCTGTATCTCCTTGACTTTTCCCATGGGTATACCTATGACAACAATGGGTATATTATGATAACAAATCATCACAAGCCAGGCAAGGGCTTGGCTTTACAAGTGCAGATTAATGTTTAGCAACACCATGCTGAGAAATGGTGTCCCTCTGGCAGCCAAACAAGCAGTAAACGCTGCAAAATTATCTGTGGGAGAGGGGCTCACACACAGTTAACACACAATAGCTAATATTCTCTAAAATCAGCCCTAATTTCCCTCATGGGAGCTTGTTTGTGCAACCATACCCTTAGGCATTTGGAAGTTTCAACCTAGAACTGCTTGGCACCTTCTCATTTTTTGCTCCTGAATTTAATACAGTGACACTTATTAAAAATAACTATATTTACCTTCCTGCTCATATACTCTCCAAGGCTTGGATTTCTCAGCTTTATATTTCAGAAGTGTATTACATAGCTTAAAGTTTAAATATCTGGTTTGATTTTTATGTAACAGCAAATGTTATTTAGCATAATAAAAACGATGTGTACTATGTAAGCTTTCTTTTAATGACAAATGAGGTTATTTCCTTGAAGATGGTGTAATTTCAGGTTAATGTGCATTCAGAATCACACAATGAATGGTTGCATATCAAATTTAAGAGTAGCAAAGCATATATATAGATATCAGCATATATATAGTAATATATGCTGAAATAAGTGTTGTTATATAATATATTACATCCCATGGATATATTTGAATGTCATTTGCACCACTGCAGCAGAGGAAGACTGATTTTGCCATGGCCTATAAAGAACTAATTGAATATTTGCTTTGTTTAATCTTATTAGGTAAGCTCTGAGCCATAAAAATACTTCAGGATTTATGTGAATGTCAGTGATGCTGATCTCTAATTACTTCTTACATTATGCAACACAGAACTAGCAGACCAGGATTTTGTAGCCCCAAAGAAGACTGTGGGAAATCTCTTTCCCCCACCACAATTTGACAGGGGCAAGGTGGTGCCAGGCAGACGTGTACTGGCTGAAAACAAGCTGTTTTCTGTGTCCCCTGCTTTGGAGGGATGACTGCTTAATGCTCTCCTGCTTAGCACTGATGGATTAAATAATAATGGCAAGAGTTGATGTTCAGTGTTTTTGCCTTGTTTATCTTTCACATGAGCCCACAGCATTCGGAGAAACTTTCCCCATTGACAATATTTGTATTTGTGTCCTTTCTTTCAAAGCAGCATTACCTAAAGCCCTAAGTCATTCTTCCTTCTCAAGACTGAAACTCTAGACTTGGGTTTGCTTGGGATCAGTTCCCAAGTTAAAAAGCTTTGGGTGTTACATCTCGGTCAGCAGCCTAAGGCTGTGACTTGTGACTCCCAGCTCCTGGCCACCTTTCAGGAAGAGCCTGTCCCGGAGGCAGGGAGAGCTGAAGATGTCAGTGAGCTAATCAAGACATACCTCGAAATGGAAGTGGAAGTGACACCTGCTTAATTTAGCTGCTTTTATCTAGGCATGTCAGCTGGATCAAGAGACAGGAAATGGCCCCATGCTGGTGGAAATTATCCTCTCAGCTGAACAAACAGCCAGACAACTACAGCACTTCAAGGTGGCAGCCAGACCCACAGAGCCTTAAAATGCCACTCTCAATTTTTTCAAAGGATTAGAAAAGAAGAAAGGAAAAAGAAAATTCACAAGTTACAGAAAACCTCTTTTTTCATGCTGAATTAATGCTAAGATTGCTTTTAAGGCACCAGAAAGGGGTTTGTGTACTGAGCCTGGGACTGGAAGCACCAGTCTAGGGCCAGACTATAGTTCTTTTAGTCACACTGATTGTTGCTTTAAATTATGGTATGGTCATGTCACCACGTTTTTATTAAGCCACTGTGTAAGGTGACAAAATGTGTAAGGTCAAATAAGGACTGTGATCAAGCTGATCTGCAGGCACTGCATCTTCTCTTGCCACATAGCTCTGTGTTGCTTAGGATTTAAAGGAAGTCTTCAAGATCTGCTCCAATTGTATTAAATGAGGTCATTACCAATCCAGGATGAAAAAGACTTTTCCCATGCTGCATGGGCAGGGAGCTGAATGCTGCAGACAAGACCCAGCCCTAAAGCTGAGGCTTTAACTCCTGGGTAGCCTGTGCATGCCTGTGAGGTGTCCCAGGGCTCACAGTGCATGGCACAAGGGCTTAGACCACACAATCACACAGATGCCATGAGTCACAGCAAGAGGAAACACCGTGGTCCTACTTGTTTGCCTCGTTTTCCAGGTCTTCCTATGGGTCCTCTGTGTCCTGGTACTCCAGACTGTCCCTTGGGGCCCATCTCTCCCTTGGTGGTTGCAAAGGGAAGGAAGCAGGAGGTAAGTATGTGGTTATACCTGCCTCGTACAAGACAGCAGATGTACATTGCTTTCATTCACATGATTCCTCCAGATAATGCTGGCACTGTTTCTTTCATAGAAATCCAAAATTATAATAAAATATTTTAAAACAAATATAAAGTTAAAAGAAGTTCATAAAAATTACCCACATATTCCTGAAAAATCCTTTCCTGAGAAAGAGGCCAAATGAGATCAGACACACACTTAGGGATTTGGAGAGGTCAAGGCTGGGAAAGCTCTCTGACCCCTTTGCAATATCTTGCTTTGCTGTTAAGATGCACATGTGATGAAAATACTTAGGGAAAGGAAGGTGAATTCACTCATCTTCTAATCTCTCTAGAAGCAACTATTAATTCCTTTTCTAATTTCAGAGACTTGATTTGATTGTGTCATAAAATTATCCACCTTTAGGTTTTCCATAAGCCAGCACCTGAATTTTAATTGTTTTTCAAGTACAGAATAATGAGGACATAAAAACTGGCCAGGGTTATCGCTGCTATGTACAGTATTGCCATTTTGTTTCAGAGTATCAAGAAGGAAATATTTATTAGTTTCAAGTGACTAAACCCTGACAATTAGGACAGTTAAACAGGAGGAAGGTTATGACTAAACAAACAATCTGGGGAAAAAAGAGAAACAATACCGAAGAGCTGAATCTGAATTTTCTCTTCAGCTAAAAAGCCTAAAGAATTTGATCAAGTCCAGGCAGTGCTGGTCACTGAGTTAAGCAAGACCTTCAATGTCTTACACCACCCAGGAAGCCCCTGAATCCACTCACTGACCCTGTCTCAGCATTAAACACAACTCCCCAACATATCATGCCCACTTACTTTTTGTCCCAGCATTCCAGGGAAGCCTACTTCTCCCTAAAAGTCAAAGGACAAAAATAATCAGACAATGTATAGTGATCTTTGACAAAGCAGCACCTTCCGTGGAAGGAGGAAAACAAGGGCCATGTGTAGCTACTGATTAAAAACCTCTGCAGTGACTCAGCACTGCAGGTAATGCAGCAGGTGGAGATTTATAAGCAAAATTTTACTATGAAGTTTTTTATATAAAACTGCTGCCAGTTTCTGTTTCTCTGGCAAAATCATCTCTTGTCTGCAGGCAGCTCTGCTACCTGGACAACTCCCAAAGCCTGCCTCTGGGAATGGCATTTCTCCATTTGCACCAAGAGAAGTTTACTTTCCCTTTCTTAGTCAAAAGAACCCCCAAGCCACGAATCTCTCCCCCTCTTCCTCTCCTGGTATTATCATATCACAGCTGAAAGCATTTTGGGAACTGCCGCGGTTCTGGGCACAGCCCAGGAGGGGCTGGGGTTCTCTCCAGGGAAATCCTGCTGTGACTCATCACTCCCCTGCACTCTGGGCTGGGGCACAGGGACATGGAGCTGCCCCACCACCCTCACAGCAGGTGGGACCCTGCTCTCCCTCACCGCTCCTGCCCTCCCTGGAAGATGCTTTCAGGCTCCTTTCCTCCAAGCCCCTCCTGTTTTCCCCTGTCAGAAGCTCATTGATCCTCAGATGCACATTCACAGATATCTGGAAAAGACAATTACCGGGTCTCCTTTGACTCCTTTGTCGCCTCTGTCACCTCTGGAACCCTGAAGAGAGATAACAGGGGAACAACAGCTTAATTACTACCATTTCATGAAGAAGAAAAAATATTTTTCCTATACAATGAGTTATTGAAGTCAACAGAACACAGTAATATCTTCAGAGTGAGGGACATGCTTCCTTACTGATATTGTACCAGAATTGATGCTAAGGACTGTAGGGACTCATTCTACCCAGATAATTACTTTAAATACGTGCTTTTCTGGGCATAACACTTTCAAATTTGATTTCTTTTTTCCAGTTAGCTTCTTTCCCCAGTTCAGGTCGCACTGTAAGGTCTTAGAGTACAAATTGTCTCAGTGCCAAAGTGTGTGTCACCTAACTAAACCAGACCAACAATTAAGCATTATTTTACCCATGCTGCAGGTGGGAAACCTGTAGTGAGTTTCCCTGTAACAACTTGGTCACGAGGATACAGGGTGTAAAACTCACTTCTTCAGCACCCCAGCCCAAGCCACAAGACTATGTTCCCTCTCAATAGGTGTTTTTCTTTCTCAGGGGGACTTCTAGACTTCATCAAAATTCAGTCACTTTTTTACAGTAACCTTTCTTTAACATGTTTCCAAATGTCAAATTACACATTATTTTGTTGTCACACTGACCTTTTCTCCTCTAGTTCCAGGAAAACCCTAAAGGGAATGATAGATATTTTAATGCTTCTCGCTTTCAAGATCACCCAAGAAGCCGGACTTTCAAACTTTGAAGTGAAGAAAAAGAACGAAGCACAAACAATTAATTGCATCAACATGTAAAGGCAAATGAATATTTACAGCTCCTAAAATTGCACTGAAACAGAACTTTGAAATGTGAATTCAAAGCAAGACAACTCAGACCAAAAGCCATTATGAAAAAGCCAGGTAAAGCCAGCAGCTTTGATTATGCTATGAAATTGAATCAAGTGAAATAAAATGTAACTGAGAGTAAATAAAGCTTTAGATGCCACAAGTAATAATCTAAAATAATTTTAACAATAATCTTCTTCTTCTGTTTTGTTTGTTTGTTGTCTTTTCCCCCATGGAACATACTTAAGCTATACTTAAGTAATCTAGTGTGATCACTAATATAAAACTGAATTTCTCTTAAAGAAATATAGAATAAACAAAGATGTTCAGTTCTTCTTTCCAATCCTTTATTTGAATAAACTGATTACATAATTTATTTCAACTGTCAGTGCATATGCCTAGTTCCAGTAGGGGACCAAAATGGTCTCCAGTCTTATGAGGCGGGTGGAAAACATTGCAGACATGATTTAATGCTGCAGATATGCTTAAGAACTCCATTTCTCTAGTGGATGCAGTTATATCTGAGCTTGCTTTTAAAACAAATTACAAAAATTTATACCAAAGCATTTTTATGAAAAGCGAAAAACACAGCCAAGCCCAAACAGACAACATAACCTTGCTTGATGTAGAACATATTTTTTTATCTCTATTAGAAACATATATCTTGACAAATGCTTTCCAGAAAATTCGTGAGGGAAGCAGCTGTCAGCAGAGCGTTAGAAACCAATGTCTGAAAATGCAGTGTTTGGTTAACAAACCTTGGAGCCCATTGGTCCTCTTGTACCTGGCAATCCCATCACACCCAACTCTCCCTTTTCACCCTAAAGGGGTCAATAAAGAGAGTTATTGAATGTGGCTCTCTGATGAGGTCACACTTGAATGTCTGATAGTTCAGTGGTTCAGGTTTTATGTCAAACAGTTAAGCCTGACCTTGGTGTAGCATTGTGGACAGGGGTCTATATTCCAATTGCATTCCAATTGTGGGTCTATATTCCAATTGTATTCTGCCTGAGCCCTCACTTGTTATTTTACTCTTCTGTTTGCATTTTCTTGTGTGGGTAACTTTTGTTTCAGCTTTCCCAGATGTTATTAAAGGACGTGCAAGCAAGCCACCATCAGCAGTGCATTGTCTCTACCCAGCATCACCTCCACTGAGCTGCAGAAAAGCTCATGGCTTGTGGAGGCACAGTGACTGCTTTTATTGTGGTTCTGAGGCACTCTGTGCTGAACAGTCATTTGGAGCCAGTAAACCATGAAAAAATTTTACAACCACTTCTCTGGCTGCCATCAGCTAATTATATCTAGTGTGAAATACAGAGTAGACCCCCAGACATGCAGCAGTGCTATCAGCAAAATACATTTGGCTCTTACTCTCCTTTGGCTTTCATTGTCCAAGAAACAGAGAGGATTTTCCCATTTGCTGCTGCCCCTGCAGAAGTCCAGACAAGACTTGGGGGAATGAAGTAAGACTGAAATAGGGACTGAAGTAAGGCTGTGTCAAAGTGAGAGAAGACAAGACCAATCTGAAGAAATGGCAAATATCCACAGAGGTAGGTATGAGTTTAAAAACCTGAAACAGCAGCTTACTGAGATTTACAGCAAGATGGGGATGCAGCAAATATCTGTGGTGAAGAAGAATATTGGAAGTTCATGAAGATCAGAGATGGGGAGAAAAGAAAGAGAAACACAACCCATTGAAGTGACCACAGAAATCTGCACTGTATTCAACTGGAGCCTTCACTGACAGGCAGGAAAATGAAATTTATAAAGATCAGAAGGAATAAAACTGTGAACCTACCTAAAGAACAGAGAAGACCAGTATAAGAAGAGACAATAAAAGCAGAAGAATCATAATCAAACAGCAAGTAGGACTTGCAGTTTAAGTATAGGAAAAAGGATTACTACTGAATATGAGGGATGCTTCTAGGAGTGGGATGAAAAAGCATAGTAATAGACTAATCAAGACTAATGAGACAAAGGAGATTAATCAAAATTGGAAAGACTACATAAATGAAACTAACACCTATGCAAGGAGAAGATTGAGTGTATGAGTTTTCTGTCTGCTTTGCTCTCTTCCTTCACTAGGACTGTGAAGGAAGGGGTTGATTGAGCCTTTCCTCTGCCCTCACTGCTCCCACTGTGGGAAATCATAGCACACAATGTGTTTGTGGGGGGAACCATTTTCCATCTCACAGTTCAAAGTGAACATTGATTTATTTTAAGTACATACTCATTTGCTGCTTGCCTACATTCCCACATACAATAATATGTTGTTCTTCATCTAACATGGCTGTGAAGATCTTGAAAATCTGCTTCCCAGGTGTGGCTTCAATTTACAAGTCACCTCCCACTATTCTTGCAGTATCAAGAGCTAATGAATCACATCCTCTGGGGTGGGGGCATCAACCTTCATAGAGCAAATGAAGAGTCAAAGATCTACTGGAAAAAGCAGTTTCAAGCTAGGAGTTGTGTGCAGTCCTTTAGCCTCATGAATCCTGGATTGAAGAAAGGCAAGTTGTCTCAAAAGTCCCAGGAGAAGCTTCATAAACCACAGCTCCTATGAAGAGCTGTTACACCTTTTGCATAAGCCAGTACTTACTAAAGGACTATCCTGAAGCTTTTTTTTGTAACAAATGCAGGTGAAGCAGCCACTTTGCAGCAGCAAAGTGTGTCCTGTCATTTCTTCTGCTGTTGGTTAATAAAAATAACAGGAATTAAAGTTTGTTTGTATGGGAATAAACTTCAAAGACATGATCAACCATTCTCATGGTTTGCCATCTCTTTCCCTTGATGGTGGCCTGGTATTTTCCCTCTGATCACATGAGCTCACAGTACATCTTCAGGCAAAAGGATCCTCATAAGGAATAGTCATAAGGATGGCAATCAGTTTGGAAACACTGGTTCGTGTGATTGTGAGATAGCAGTGAGACATCAGTGAGTCTTCATTGTATTAATTTTCAATTTCCCTTTGACATGTTTAATCCACATAAGAAGTGCTGCAGGTTCTGGACTGAAGGTGGGGTAACCTAACCCTGGACTTTGCAGAACAGTGTAAGAAAGGGGACAAGCACAGAGTGTCCTTGCACTGCTACAGCTTCCCAGCCTCCTGCAAGTAGCTGCTTAGAGATTTCCCAAGACAGCTCTTCTGCTCAGATTGTGATGTTGAACAGTTTGTTCCATGTGAATTTTAGCCTTACCTTGGGTCCCACAGGTCCAGGCCATCCTATCGGTCCTGGCATCCCAGGGACACCCGGGGGACCTGGTCTGCCCTTGAACAGAAAACATCTATTACAATGATTCATAAAACACCATTCCTGCACAGGTCACTACTGCAGGCAGGAGATAAGAAGACCTACATGTACTTACATCCATACAAATCCAATTTATGTTGAGAGCAGAACCAAACTTTTAACTGTTCCTGTTACCATGGTCTTTGTTCTGAACATTCCTACATTGCTAGCTATAATTGCTCTTTATTAAGTACTATAGGACTGGCAATAACTACATATGTACATACAGTTATTTATTTATTTTAATTGCTGCCTGTAAATCACTCTTTGAATATTTCCTAAAATGCTGCAGATAAATGCTATTCCACTGCATTACACTGCTTGGCAATATGATGTCAGAAATGTCATCATGACATTCAGGGCCAAGAGTGAACTCTCAGGGGCCAGACAGCTTTTGACAAGAATTGTACAGTTTTATTTCCAACCTGAGTGACTTCTCTTTCAGAACCTACTTGCTTTTGTCAGAAGAGTAAGTGTTGATGTACTGTGTTTAAAGTTTAGCACTTTTTTGTAGGTTGGTGTGCTACTCTCTCAAAGACATTGCTGTTTTGAACCCTTGAATTTATATTATTAATATTTTTGTTTACTGTAGGGCATTTGAAAATAGATTAAAGAAATTACCTCTTCTGTTTATGCGTTTTATATTTATTTGAATTACTGATTGGTAACTGGTGTCAAAATCCTGGGTATATTATTAGAAAGGTGTCAAAATCCTTGGTATATTATTAGAAGGGTACTTCTTTTCCTAGTTAGTGACCACCCCCTGCATAGCTCTGATTTCATCCTGCATTTCTGTCTTCTTTAAAGTTAATTACATTAAATGGATGTACTTAGTGACTGAGATAACATATTCTGTTTCATCACATGTAGGGGCACATATTTTTGACAATATATCACAGCTCATATGTCACCAAGCATAGGATTGTAGTCAGCATATTGCATTGGTGCCAGAGGTCTGGAAGGGTAATCATTAATGGTTGTTCCTCCTTCAGGGGTAGCTGGCTGAACCTTGTTTAGACTTTGGAGGAGTAAAAAGTTTGATTTTGCTTTGAGGGTTTTTTAGTACACCTTTTATAATAGCTCCCATAGTCTGCTTCCCCTGTCCACACAGACACTTCAGTAATGTCCCAGTCTGGCTTCTCTCTGTGCTTTTACTCAGGGAATTTGTCAAATTCAAGCCAGCTGGGGCAGCTCCAGCCCTGCACCTGGAGATCCCCACCATCCACTCTGGGTGCCAGTGACAGAAGCACAAACAGGCTGAACTTCCACATTAGCTAATTTTTCTTCAACTCTTGTCTGCATCCCTGTCTGGCAGCTGCTATTAAATATTAGATGAATTTCTGAGACAGCACCTTTGTTCATACCTTTCTTCCAGGCCTGCCAATCTCCCCCTGCCAGAGAAAGGAACATGTCAGTCTTGTAGGCACCACAAGAAGCACAGTGGCTCTTAAGGCATTTCCATTTAAAAACAAACAAGCAAACCCACAACCCCTCCCCAAACAAGCAAACAAACAAATACCACCAAACAAAACACTGTGAATATCTTGATGCTCAAGACTGTGCTTACAGAGGTAAAATGAGAAGAATTATCAGAGTTCCTTGGTCTTTCCTGTGTTCTCAGCCCTAAATCTACGGTCAACCCCTTGTATAACATAGCACACAGTTAGGTGCTCAGCTTCAGCTAAAAGGCTCTTTAGCCATCATTAGGGAACAAATCTTTGCACATCTGAAAACATAACTTAACATATAGGCCAGCTCCAATACCTGAGCTGTCCCATACAATTCACACTGCATGGGAGAGCTCTGCTCCTCACATTCTCCCAGAGGATTCTCAAAGGGAGCTCAAAGGCCTCCAGGTCAGTAAGACTGATGACTTTTCACTTGAGATGCTTTCTCAAAGCATACTCTAAACAGAGGTCAGAGCCACAAGAAGACATAAAATATATTTCAAGACTAAAAATGAACACAGAAGGACTAAGTTTTAAATTATAGCTTCAAGCCAATTCATAGCTTTACATTAAAATTAAAGCTAAACCCTCCACCCATAAGGCTCACCATCCACTAAAGACAAAGAAAAAACTGAACACTCTCCCTTGCTTCTTTGCTCCTCAAAACCACAACAAACTCCACAACAACAGACACTTACTTTCTCCCCTTTTGGTCCCATGATACCAGGAATTCCTTGTGGACCCTAGGGAGGAACATGAATGCTATTATTAAACTGCATTAGTGAGGTGCTTGTTTTCCATCAGCTCTTGACCTTGTATGTGTTTCCTGGGACCTGAGGTGTTGCTGTTGTGTTTGAATGTGGCCTCCAAACACCAGGTCTGTGCCACTGCTGAACAGCAGGATGGAGAGTTGGACTGACATGGGAAAAGCAGAGGAACCTCAAAAATGAGGAGAACCCACAAGAAAAACAAGCCTGGGCAAATGAAAGATGAGAAGTTACCAGTGTCCTGAAGAATCAGCAACCAGGACATGGAGACACCACATCAGCTGGCAAAAGAGGTCAGCCCAAGGGGTGGCAAGGGAAGTAGCATAAACCATGTGGGATGGGCTCTGCAGGGTGGGAGGGACATGGAAGATTGCCACCTTTTCTGAATTCTGGAAGTATTTCTCTCTGTCAGACAAGGCTGAGTCTCCTTTCTGGAGACTTCTTAATCCAGGGAGACCTTGAACACCTTTCTCAGAAAAAAACACCAAAAAACATTTTAGTTTCTAGAAGGCTTTGGTTCACAGATCACCTTTACTTTTAAATGACTAAGAAAAAAATCTCATGGGCCTGCATCAGAGAAGCATTGGATTCACTGTAAAAATCACTCACTCCAGGTTTGGATCCTGCCTGCCTTATACTGTCCAGAATGTGATCAAATTATACATGAATAGGAGCAAAATCTACCCTCAGACACAAGTTACTCCAATTATTTTAGTCAGTAGAGTTATTTTAGGTTTTCAGTAATGAAAATCAATGCACTCTATTAGAGTGAGAACCAAATCTTATTTATTTCTTTTTACCTTAGGAAACGCATGGGAAGAATTACACTCAAAGTTATACCATTACAAATCTAATTCTCTTTCTTATGAAAATTTATTAAAATTCAGCTATGAGTCAACAGTATGAGCTTCTGCAACTCCTCTGAAAGCCATGCAAGCTAGAGAAGGATTCAGAAGTAGTTACTAGATGTCTCTTTGTAATAGAAGTACTTCATTGCAGATGGCCATTGTCACAAAAGTATTTCCCAAAAGACTGCTGGTTCTAACATTGTCCCTGTACAAGACACAGTCCTGTAATTCATAATTAAAAATTCCAAAGCTATGTTATACCCATCCTACTGTCTGCTATTATGATAAAACCTGCCAGCCTGCTCTATTTAAAAATGTTCTTGGAGTCATCATAGGTCATTTGGTTGCAAAATTAATATTATTTATAGCAATGGACTTTGTAGAACAATGGAATTAAAATTACTTTCTTGCAATTTAAGTCAGAGAGACTATCAAGGAGATTTTTTTAAAATACAGTCTAGCAAAGACTGAAATAACAAGGTTTTTTCATATGAACAGCAACTCTGGATCATGGCCAATCATCCTGCAAGGCTGTTTCATAATGCAGAGCAGACTTTCCTCAAGACAGAACTAGGCAAACACTGGGCATCACTTCTGACCATACTTTTCCACTCTCATGAACTAAATGAATCTTCCTCATCCTGCACCTCAGCAAAGACAAAATGGCAAAACAATAAAGACAAAGTTCATGGGGAGTTGGAACTAGATGTCCCTAAGGTCTCTTCCAACCTAAACCATCCTATGATTCTATAAAAAGAAATCTTTGTGGCTTTCACCTTGAAACTTCCAGACTCTCCAGTCATCTTCTGAAGTACTGACTTATAAATAATTAAAGCTAAGCTTTTTGCCACATAACTGAGCCTTTACTTTGATGTGTTCTCCATACTTTTTAAATAACATTTGGGTGCTCGTTACCTCCTCAGGCTGCCAAAGCCTGGGTCACAGCTGTGCTGAGCACAGGCCCTGAGCCATGTCTGCCACTGCTGCAGGGCAATAAAGTGGCACCCAGGGGCTGGAGGAGGGCAAGCATTGTCCCAAGGCATCAGGCACAGCACATGGATTGGGACTGCCTGTGCCCCAGCAGGAACTGGGAGTGCCTCTCCACAAAAATTCTCCATTTTCTTTGGAGGGAACTGGAATGGAAAGGCAAATGGATGATCCTCTCAACAATACCGAGACATTGATAAAACAATTCCCTCTAGAGGTGGTTCATTTCCTCAGAAGAAGGAGCAACCTGGTCTAGTTGTACTGTCTCTGTTCATTGTAGGGAGGTTGTACTTGTTGACCTTTAAAGGTCCCTTCCAACTCAAACTGCTATGTGATTCTAAGATTTCTGACCTTTCTCTGAAGATTTCTGAAAGAATAAATTATAGAAAATGAGGTGTGAGGTCAAATATACTGGTCTGAGGGTATCCAGCAAGTCAGAGACAGAGATGTTGCAGGTCAAGCTAGGACTTGCACCTCCTGAATCCCACCCCACTGCCCTGCTAAGCCCCTCCTTGCCCTGATTTTACTGTAGATGTTTGCCTTCTCAGGGATGTGCTTCACTAACATCCCAGTCCATTTTGTCCCTTGCACATCCACTCCACAGGCTCTTGTCCTCACAAAAAAGGAGAACAGAGTCTAAAGCAAAGAAAAAACTGACAAGGAGCCTCTGAAGGAAGGGATGACACATCTGTGATTTTTGATGGGTGCTACCCACTGTAAAACTCCACAAAAATGAAAGGTGAACTTGAAACAGAATGAAGTGTGTAAGGCAGGGATGAGAACATAGGGTAAGAAACATACATGATTTATGCAAAGTCATATCAAAATGAAATTAAGCCAGAGCTTGGCATGCTTATTGAGTGGAAGAAAGTGTTTTCACATATTTCACAACTTTGTAAGGACTTTGGAACACGTGAGAGAACGATGTGGTTTCAACACACATACATCACTCACCTGGGGGCCAGGAGGCCCTTCAGAACAGTGTGATTCAGGCAGAGAGGAAGCCTGTATTATCTGGAGCTCATGACACAACTCTTCCATATCCAGCTTCTATGAAACATCAAACATATGAGTGAACATGCAGCCACACGCAGCCTGTTGGAGAAATGCATAAAAATCCAGCCACCATCCACTACAGCCTCTAGAGAGTTTATTTACTCCCTTTGGGAGAAGTCTGGGGCTTGTCTCAAGGCTATCTTCATGGATGTTTGAACATCAGCACTTCAGCATCCCTCCTGCCCCATGCTTCCTTCCCCTTCTCCTCCTCTTCCTCCTCCTCCTCTCACAGCCAGGCTGCCCCCCTGAGCCAGCGTGGGACCCTGGCCTATTCTTAGACCTGACCCTGCCCTCTCTGTCCACTTTGCCAGCAGCAGCTCCTCTTCAGGAATAGCATCTTTGTTCTAATAATAGAGACTTCACTCAGGGAGGGCACAGGCAGTGTGAACTTCACTCCAGACTAACCCAGAGGCATTCATTCACTGCAGAGCAGAGCCAGTGCCTCAAATGATCAATGAATGTCTGATCCTTTGGCTTCAATATTAAGCTTTCATGAGTGAAAGGCCTTATTTATGTCCTGTGACAAAAGTGATGTCTCCTGGAAACACAGATGAACACTGAGCCAGAAACACCGGATTAAAACAATTCATCTTCAGCTTCCAAGAGAAAGGCCATTTTCCAGTAAAGCTTTGATTATAGGCTCCAAAGAACAAACTTCTCATAGTTTAATTCACGTGACTCCACCCTGCTCGTAATTGCTTATTTTCATATCATGTTTTTATGGGGAAATGGTGTGAAGGGTGATTTTAGGCTCAGATTACTCTCTAAGCTGCTTGCAGGAATCTCAGGGACCCTGGTCCCAGTCTCATTCTTACCGAAGGAGTTCACAACATTCTTAAAGAGATCTTATCTTTGGATCTCCTTTCTGTGGCAATCAAGGCACGGGCAGGGGACGTGACGAGGAAGGAAAAGGCAAGTGTATTTTGGTCTGGAGAGACCAGCATCCTGAGTTCAATCCTGATCATTGCCCTCTGCAATGGAGGATTTTACACTGTACTTTTTCTTGGGTTACTTCTTGCCTGACATCTTACTAATCATTATTTACAGAACACTAGCAATAATTGCAATGTTTGTATATGGTAAATTAATATTATAATTAGGGAATAGGAATTACTGGATAGGTAGAAAAATTCTTTATGCTGGGATGAAGAATATGTTGTAGTTAGTAGAACCTGTCATAAGAGTACTTGGGCAAATAGCTGTGTCATATTCCCATTGTATCCTGCACTTGCATATGTCAACATGTGTGTATGGACATAAATCACACACAGCAGGGTTGTGCATAGATGGGTGAGTGAAAACTGCATACCAGCATCTCAAACACATATGTGTTTCTGTGAAATGAAATGCTGGGGAATAGATGCCACAGGAGGATTTCAGGACTTTCATTTCACCCCTTAGGTAAGGCAAACGTGCTGCAGAACAGGACATATACCCTGAAATCATTGTGCAGCATGGAAAATTGCCTTTCTGTCCTTACTGATTTACTGCATTGCTGTTTCCTCTGGTTCAGGATTGCCATACTCTAAAAAGGTTTCAAAACAGAGTAAGGAAAATACTTTAAGTTAATTGAATTAACTGCAGGAACAAATCCAGCCTCATTTCATTCCTTGATTGATTTGATATTTACTTCAAGCCCCAGTCTGAGATGCTGTGTGATTGTCCTCACAGAGCCATATCAGCACAGCCAGGCATGTTTGCTGAGTGACACCATGAAGCAGTGCCTGAGAGGATGCTTCATTCTTTGTCATTAAAGCTCATGTAAAAGAAGAAAAAGCCACACTTACAGTGCTCCAGCTGTGCCTGAAGTACGGTGGTGGGAACAGGGGTGGTGGAGGAGGGCCAAGGAGGCAGAATGCTCTGCAGTTGAGCTGCTTCTTCTGTTCCAGGCAAGGGAGATCTGTTCAATACAAACACCCATCTGTTGTCTTGAACAGAACAATCATTTCTTACAGACTAAGAGAAATTTCCATTTCACAGTATTGTCCTACATCCTGTATGCATTGATTACAATTTATTGTGTTTTCTACCCTCTGTTCCAAAGTCTGTTCCAAATAGCATTTTCTGGTCCCTGTTACAGCCCACTTGCCACCAGGAAAGCACTCAGTGCTGTTGGCCACCACCTTCCCTGTGAACTGAATCACTTCAGGCACTTCTGTGATAAGTGGGAAGTGGGAAGCTGTTCCACAGCACATTTACTTGTATTTCCTCTGGAGCTGCAGCCAGGTTGCCACATTTCTGTTTTGTGCATCGTCCCTAAGAATAAACACCCCACAACCCGAACGTAGCTGACAGCTTTGTCACCCACTGAGTGGTAAGACAGGGCCTCAGCCGTGTTTTGGCAGAATATTTAACATTTTCGAAGAGGTAAACGTCCATCAAAATATGAGAAGTTGTAACCAAAATTCACAAAAGGAGATATTTAGATGGTGCATTTATACACTGTATTTTTTTTCCCTGAATCCTATTTATGTCTTAAGAAATACATCTCTGATCAGAGTGAGAGCTTTCTTCAAAGGCTTTGCCAAGGACAGCAAATATTTATTTATGCCTGTTGGTTTCTTCCTCTGGATAGTGGCAGCTGGAATGGGTGTCTGTGAACTGAAGGGTGGCAGGGAGCCAAGAAGAAAAGCCCATGGTAAAGTATCTGGTATTAATAGAAAATCTCTAAATTAAGTTTCTGGGAAGACAAACCTGATGAAATTGCTAGATTTGTGTGCAAATCAATTGCAGGCTGGATATTAGTCACATCTCAAGGTAAGGGAAGAACAGAGTTACTTCTTTCAAATGTCTCAAAAAATATATTACCTCAGTTCTACCATCCCATGTTAATGGGGAGGGCATTTTCTCAGTCTCCATGCACAGACAAGAGCTGCCCAGAGGAGTGGGATTCAGCAGCATTCAGGGGTAGTTCATGTCACCCAGATTTTTTCCTCTATTAAAACACTATTTGTGATGATACCTTTGAGACCCGAGTCAATACAGTTCTGGAAGGGTCCATAATGAAGACTCTTTGTCAGCTTTTCCTCACAAGTTTGAAACTCAGTTGAAAACCTCAATTTAAGAGAAAGGCAGAAGATTTATTTAAAAATATGTATATTGTTTAAATTAAATACATACTGAAATGCCAATGTCCTTTAAAAAGTAACAGAGCTATGAGTCAACTGTCTCCAGCACTAACAAATGATAAAATACAAAGATATGAAGAGTTAAGTTATATATTGCTTAGCTAGAATTCAGTCACTCTTAATGCAGGTGTAAACAAGTTTTTCAATTTTTACATGACTTCTGTGGTTGTCTGAGTTTCAGGATCGTGTTTGAATGTATTGCATTGGAACAAAACTGTGCAGTATTAAGGTAATGGACAGCTGTAATTTAACAGGGTATAAAGTGTGATCATTATTTTGGGCCACATTCCAATATAATCTTTCTTAGTATCACCTCATTTCACAGTCTAGATAAAATTTCAGTAGGATTATTATCATTCAACATATCAAAAATATCAAAATTAGCCTGATGTGGCTTAGTTGCTAAGAGATCACTACTAGCAACTCTTTTTCTGCAGAAAAATGTTTACATTACTGCAGTTGTACTACTACTTAAAAAAAAGAGTGTTGTTCTTTAAATATTTTGAAAATATAAAATTAAATATAGATGCACAGCTATAGTTCTAATATGATACTTATAGCATCCTCATGAATAAATTCCAGTATTGGATTATAAAAATAATTGGATTATCTTTTTTAGAAGAAAAGCCTGAAAATCTGTGGAATAGCTTATTGTAAAAAACACTATACCTAACCAAGAGGGTAAAAAAATAGCCTCTGATTTCAGTCTTTATCCTCTTGTGCTACTGTAACACAAGTCAGGTTGAAGCCCACTCTGGGTTTGCTGGTATGAGCAGTGACAGCATGTACTGATCTCAATGTGGAGACAAGCAAAATCTACCAGTAACAGCAATAGATACCAGTACTACAGATATTATTAGATACTGTTGCTAATAGATGCTATTACTATAGATAGATACTAAATTCTGATAGACACTATTATTATATACCAAGCAATTATATGCCATTAATAGTAAAGGTATTGCTATATAGGACAGGTGTCAATTATGTAATGACTTGGGTAGTTAATATTTCAGGAGCTCCATCAGTAACCCTGGCTGTGCTCTGGAAGGTGCATTTGTCAAGCAAATATTTAAGAAAAGACTGATTCTAGACCCAAGAACCTTCCCCACCCAGGTATGACAGGTGATATGACAGCAGAAGGAGCAAAAAATGAATGCTTCACAAAGGGACTGCAGGTGTGACTGCTATGATCTGATCTTCCAGAAAGCACCACATTTCTTTGGTATGGATTTCGTCAGTAACTGCCATAGGTCCAAGATGTACAACCTTACAACAACATTACAATATTGCCTTGATTTATATCACAAAAAGGTTACCTTGGCAGGCTTACAGGCTCTCTGCAAATGCAATGCATATTTTTAGGCTCCAGGTTAGCTTTGTTTGCTAAACACAGCTTCAGAATACTCCAGCCCCCATCAGTGGAAAAAATCTCAGCCCAAGAATAGGCTGTCATAGTTTTCTGTGAAATATGAAGACCCTGCCTACACAGAGCATGTGTTTACATATCTCATACAGAAGCTGCTCTTTCAACAACTTCAGTGCCAAAGAACATATTCAATAAGAAAAAAAAATAATACCAAATGAAAAAAATCCTTTTAGGACTTGTCCAAAAGGCAGTTGTTTTCAAAGAACAGAAAAATTAAAATAGTCACCTTTGAAATGGAACATATTTACATTCTTAGGTTATTTTTATGGTCAAGACTATAAATTAATCCAGTTCAAGAAAGTGACTTTATAAATCTATGGGTTTATCTTCAGAAAACAGCATACTTTAGATAAAGTGTGATGTTTCCTTTTGTTCCTGCAAGTTTCTTGTGACCATAGCTGGAATTTGGGAACTCTTATTCAAGACAGTGTCACGCAGAGCCAGAGAGAAGCCTTCACCCAGGCTGAGTCCCCTGGAGTGAGGCTCATACAAGGTCTATGAGGCTTCCTATGGCAGATCCTAGAGGAATCTTCAACCCTACAGCTGCAACAGAAATACCAGAGATATTCTGCCCTGGATTCAAGTCAGATTTACAGGATTTCATTGAAAAAATCATAAACAAACCATGAAAGTGACTTTCATCCTAAAATCACAAAGCTGTAGGCTGAACAACAAGAGGAAAGGACAAGAAAGGAAAAGGATACTTAGCATGTGTTTCCCTTCCTATTTATGACCACATGGATCCAGCAAGCCCTGATGGGAAGCTGAGCTGTTATGCAAAGTCTTCTCACCCTGGCAGCAGGGTTGGTGGCTTGCCCAGTTTGTGACAGGCAGGGCTGTGCTGGATGGAGCCTCTGAGGGCTGACACCCATCACAGATGCTTCTCCCACTCAGATGGCACCCAGAATTAATAACAAACGAGCTGGTCAGACCAGCCAGTTAATGAATGTGGGCTTGTCTAGCTGAAATTGAGCCTTTCATCTGCTTTGTTGTCATTTATTCAGGCTCCTCTCAGCCTCCTTGCAAAGACAGCAGAGCACCACAGGCCACTCCAGTCTGTACATCCACTGAAAGCAATTAGGGCACATTTTCCTCTTAAATTAGAAAAATTTAAGACCTTGTTAAAGATGAGTTTATTTACAAAGCAGATGCAGGTATTAAGCTCTCCTTCAAAATGCCAAAGCCAAGTGCCAGCATTATCAATATATGCTTCTTTAAAATGTTTTAGGAAACTTTTTGACCTATGTGTGCTTTAAGGACATCTAAACAGAGATGAGAATATAGCTTGTGATTTGAGCTGGGTTGAACAGCCAAGTTAGTGAATTGTCTGCATCTCTCAGTACAGTTTTGAACTTGGACCTTATAGTTGATGGCCTAAATATATCCTTTCCTATCAACCAGATTAAATATGCCAAAGAAATATATCAAGCTTAGATAATGGTGGCTGTGTGGAGGAGGTGGAGGAGACCCATGAAATTCCCGTGGGAGTTACAAGATGAGACACAGAGCTGCAGCTCTCCCCTGCTACTAGTTTCCTTTTGCTTAAGATGGGCTTAAGACTAAGAAACAGAACAAAGCAGACCAGAATTTATTTCAATTAATTTTAGAAAGTAAAGAAATCCAGAAGAAACTTTGCAAGTTTCTTTTAATAGATTCATAGCATTCTTTAGACTGAAAAACACCACTAAGTTCTAAAGGTTAGCCTAGCACAGCCAAGAAGATCTCATAAAATTTTGAAAGTGCTCCATTTTTAATTTCTGAAGAACCACAGGCTGTGGCAGCAGTACTTTACCAGCTGATACACACCCAGAAACTGCAATAAATAAACAAACAAATAAAGAAATGTGTTTAAAAACAGTCAGTGCTCCCAAAACTTGACAACAGCATGATCCCTGGCACACTGCCTGGTTGGCAGGTCTGGATATTCACCTGGCCACAGGAGCAAGGACACTCTGTCCTCCATCCCCATCTAACATTTAGCCCACGTCCCTCAGCAGCTCTGGCAGCCTGGCTGCATCTCTGAGGTCAGCCCTGGAAAACACTGCAGACACGGCAAGATGTGGGAAAGCAAAGGAATGTGGGATTTTTAAGCAAAGGAAAGGCCTTTTATTCCCTATAGGTAGACATTTTGGACATTTTATCTGTGTGTATGTGCATGCATGAGGACAGCACGTATGCCAGAAGATTATACACTGTTCTCTCAAACTGATTGTGGAAGGAAAATTCTGAGATCAGTGCAGGGAGAGAGAGGAGGATCTGCTTGTGTTGGCTCTGCATTCTGTTTCACAAAAGAATGAAAAATCCCAGAAAAAATGTGATGGGTGTAACATTTCAGTGGGTTATAAAATGGGTTTGTAAAATAAACCCGTGTCTTATAAATCCCAATAACCATGACAGGGCTATTCTGTGCAATTTTCCTTCTATTGCCTTTCACTGGCAGAGCTCCAGAGCTCTAGACACGGCTAAAAAATGTTGACAATTCTGTGCATTCTGTGCAATTCAATTCTGTGGATGAGAAACTGAGGTACAGAGGAGTTAAGCAAGTCCCCCAAGTCCAGGGATAACTCAATTACAGTACCAGAAGCAGATTTCCAATCTGGTGAACTACAGTATCTCATCTCAATCATGCTATGACCCAGATCATAAAACTCAACTGCTCGTCACACCAGAGCAATAGTATAAATACTCTGAGTATTAAAGCCTAAGAATTTACCATCATCTGTAGAAGAGCCTGAAGCCCTAAAATTAAAGCAGGATGGCTGCTGTGTCAGCCCTCAAAGAGTTCTGCATGTCATTCACTGCCACACAGCCCTCTCCCACTTCGTATAAGATCAGGAACAACAAAGCTGAGAGACACCAGTTCCACCCTTCTGCAACTGCAAAATCATAATCTGTCAGTGCTGGCATAGATCAAACATGTACTTGACTTTGATGTTGCTCCACCATATGTTCAGACAGCCCTAGACAATCCCCATGAGACTGTGGGTGTTGCTGTGTGCTTAAAAAGACTTAGAGAAAAGCCTCTCAGTTCTTCTTTGAAAGTTTGTTGCCATCAACTAGATTAATTCCTGGTGTCTCCCTTACTGCAACAGATTCCCAGGCCAGCCGAGTTTATTCTTCTGTCTTTGACCAAAAAACCCAAGTTTATAATGACTTTGTATTGTAAAAACCTGTTAACTTTGTAGCCTCAACAAGCTGACAAAAATACTTCGTAATCACTTCCCTGGGCAGAAGAAAACCGAAATTGTAGCACTGCCTTTATTTGTGTGCATTCCCCATAAACCTACATTTATCCATTTCCTCTGGCTAGCTCCTGAAGAAAATTATTAGCTTCTTTTCCCCACAATGTCTCAGTTCTCCTCTGTGGTTTTCCTACACCCATCTTGTCTTCCCAGATGCTCTTTCACCATCACAGCTGTGTGACCACAGAAAGAGTCCCCACAATTTCCCTTCCATAAAAGGAGTGATTCCTTGGAGAGGAGAAGGGAAGAAATAGAACACCTAGGCTGGGGTCTGTTAATTCCTGTAGAGTTTTTCCTCTCTTATTTCTGATCTTCCTCAAACAATTCCTCCTGGATTTGAAGGTCTTTGCCCTGTTCTTTTCTACCTTCTAAGCTGCAGTGTGGGACAGATCTCCCAGCCGTGTCCTGACTGAGTGCTGTGCTGCACCACAGCTGACTCTGCAGCCACACACCATCCAAGCACCAGCAGTTAAAGACTGCAGGGTCTATTCTGATAAATGTCCTCCTGTCTGCACACAACTGATGCTTTTCTATGGTATTAACTAAGATTAGCAGTTTCTTTTGCTGCAGTCACACTGACGGTGTTTCTGTGCCAATAGCCCACCCATGGGAAGCCTCAGTGTCTGATAAGAAACAGATTGTCAGATGCAAGGTGGCTACAACATGAAGTCACAGACTGTTCCCCTCCTGTGCAGGGGTTTGGAAATATTGACATAGCCACAAATGAACTGTCTGGACAAAAGGCAGAGGCCTATAAGCACCATCTGTCGACAACTACATAGGGACTAAGCTGATTTTGCAGCACTTTGGACTGCTTGTTGTTGGAGTTTCTATCCTTTCAGTGAAAACACCTGATTTTCAAATAGCTTGCTTTGCTATGCTAGAATTTAAGCCTCAGTTTTCAGTCTGTTCGTGACAAAAATCTAGTATTTACCAGTATGTCCAATGCCCACAGACTACAGGCAGTGCTATCCTCATTCACGGCAATGGTACAGCATGGACAAGCTTGGACCAGCTGGATCTCCATGTCAGCTACAGATCACTTTCAGCTGAGGTTCCCATTTGGGAAATGCTGCCTGTCAGAAGCATTCATAGATTATAGAAAAACCTCCAGATCAGCTCCTGCTTCCTCTGCTGGAAAACCAAGCTAGCATGGCCTCGGCTCCTGTACCAACTCTGTCCCTGGCAGCTGGAGGACTTCTTCACAACCCAAAACGTGAATGCCACGATATTCAGCTTCAACAGCATTTCACTGAACCCCTTCCCTTCATCTGCATTATCACTGAATGTCTTTTGACAAGACAAGCACCTTGTCAGCCAGTAATGCCATAAACACCTCAGAAGCCTCTTTCTTCTCCTGCATGCAAGACCAGGGCTGTACTCAAGGAGCTCTGCTGCAAACAAGTTCCAGTTTCCTCACTAGAGGGTATGTCCTCTTCTGATTTTTATTTACTGCTGCAAGGCAAATGCCCAACCTCCTGAACTGCCTCTGATGTCCTTTCCTTGTCCCTTACCCACAGGATCAAGTGGGCTCCCACTCACTGGTTTACTGTGAATTTCAGAGCACCTCTGGAGGACCTTGGCTACTGTGGATGACATCAGTGTTCCCTTGCCCTTGCTGTGGAGAAGGTGGATGCAGGCATGGAGTCACAGACAGGCTGTGCACCAGTGTGGCTGCTCTGCTCTCACCTTACTCAGCACAGGTGTTGCAGCATACACCACCAGAGAGGTCTGTGAGTGCTAAGGTGATTTTTTTCCTGAGTGCCATTTACATTGACCTGAGCAGGACACTCAGTTTGGGATTTTCACAGGTCATATCTACCAGGGGAGAATATACAGATAAAGTCAAGTCAGGTGGTTTTTAAAACTCTGCTTATTTAAAGACCCATTTACTCGAAGCAACAGTAACCACACCATACTAGGCTGTTAATTTGCTACCAGTCCAAGCCTTTCCCCAGAGGCTTTCCAGGAACTGCCTTTATCAGCTTAGAAGGGCAGCCACTATGCCTTCCTTCTTTTGGCTTATCTTTCCAGCTACCCATTTGGGCTATCAAGTTAAAACAGCCAATCCCAAAGTTTTTTCTTCTCTGAAGCTGAAGAGAGAATCTACTGAAATAATATTTTGGGTCCCTTTCAGGCTCGTATGAGTCACAAACAAGACAGAAAGCTCTCAAATGTCCTACCCCAAGACCTTTGGCTATTCAGCTCCAAGCTAGGTGACTGCTCTCTCATGGCCAAAGATACTTCACTTTCCTTCTCCTAATGAAGTTGTGACCTTTGCCAGTGGCTCGTTTCCATCAGGAATTCTAGTGTAACCACAGCTTTCCTGCTTATGTTTCCATCAGAAACCCACTAACCAATGATGGCAGGATGGTCAGCACCTCCTGGGCCCATGGTGACTTTACAGAGCACAGCCAGGCTTCCTTCCCTGCTCTGATACTTTTGCTTGCTAGTCACCCTGGGGGCTATTTTCCCAGCACGCTCTAGCTGCTGCCTTTTGAGGGTGTTCAAGCTTTTAATTTTGATCTTGTTTTAAATTCCTTCTGCAACTTTCTTTCTCCTGCAAACGCTCTGATAAGTCATTCTCTTTTGATTTTACATAAATAAATATTTACAATTACTCCCTTTAGAAGCAAAATACATCCATCTGACATCTTTGCTGTCCATTATGACAATAGTTAGGGCTCCTGCAGGGAAAAGAAAACAAAACCCTGATGATGGGGTCAGATATTCCTTTCATAGAAAGACAGCCCTGATCCCAACTCCCTCAGTGTCAGGAATCTTCCCTTGTTGCTGTGTCCTTTCTCTCCTGCTGTTTCTCTCACAAACGCACAGTGCCCTCTCCCCACAGCACAGCACCACAGTGGCTCCCAAGGTCCCTTCTCTGTGCTGCCCAGCCACAGCTGTCACTCCTCACAACTCCTCTTCCCAGCCCACCTTGCCCATCACCACGGCTCCAACAATGCCAGTCCACAAGGAAACTGAATTCTTTTCTGCAGCTCTGCCACATGAAGTCTGGTTGCAAATATTACACCTTCCTGATTCAAGAAGGATGAACCTAATGCCCAGTGAGATATAATGTTCCTTGTCTTCAGGAAAATAATAGGACAAAGGCAAGGAAACCTGAGGAATACTGCCAATAATGCTCTGATATCCCACTGAGTTCTTTTAAACTGATCCACTGTAATATTTCCAAAGGTCTATGAATCAGTATTGACTGTAGGAGCCAACTGTTTCAAGGGATGCACTTGTGGCATGCATAAAAGGCCAGAAGAAGCACTGAGATGCAGTTCTTTTTCTCCAGATGCTTCTGGTAATTTAAATATTGTCCCATCTCTCTGCAAAACCTCAGGCCTGGATGAGCAGTAAAGGGGAGTAGAAGAAATGAGAAGGAGATTAAGAGAGTCTTTCTAGTACCTGAATTTGGAAGGTGGCTTCCTTCAGGCTGGTTCTTACAAGGTGCAGACTGGTTCATGTAGCCCTACTAAAAATGACTACAGAACTCATGGCTTCATCATGTGAGAGCAGCAGTTCAGGAACCTCAGTAGGGCAGAGCTCTGAAAAACAGATGTGAATGACACCACAAACACAAGTGGTGTAAGGGTGGGATATTACAGGTACCCTGAAAATAACCTGCTGTCTCCAGGGAATGAGCTACCTGTCCTGGGGGTCTTCACTGCCATGTGGAACCACAGCCACGTGCTGTTATAAGATGTTATAATATTATTCCCTGGAACACTTTCTGCAGAAATGACCCTTCAGCACCATGAGACTCAACACTTTGGAGCTGACATGACACTCAAAATACTTCTAGAAACAAGGATGCACTGTTGCTTGAGGCTGATGGGACTCTAAGGTGGAGTTGGCAGAAAACAAAGATCCAGATTATTCTTCTTTTCCCAGTTATTATACAAACACTTTTTCACCCTACAGGCTGTTTCCCCTTTGCTTTCCAGTTACTGCTTTGTGACATGAAAGCCTTTTTATTTGTGACCTGTTGCTCTCTTACATGCAAAGATGTGTGAAAACAAAAATAAAAGCACTTGTAGGCCAGAAGTTTTCAGACATACCTGGAAGGTACCCAAATGTTTTTTCCCAACTACAGGAAAGAGAAGTGATTGCTTAAGAACATCCTGTCTGCTAAATGGGATTAGTTTCAGAATTTGAAAGTGCACTGCTGAAATTCATTCTTTAAATGTGGAATTGCATCCTGGTGCCAAATACAAATAATTGACTCAGCTGACAGTCAGAGAACATTTGAGAAATCACTAAAATAACTGAGAATGTAAGTGGAATTAATTCTCCTTCAGTGTAAATGGAATTAATTCATGTTTCGTGCCCACTCAGATTTCTACCAGAAAAATCAGAACTTACTGTTTTTTTCTTAGAAGTTTCTTAAAACGCAGATGCAACCAAAGCACTAAAGGAATCCCTCACTATATAATTTTTAATACTAAATAGCCCTGATTAGGAATAATGACACACAGGTATGTCTCAATCCTGCCCTGTGGCTGTGGGATTATGACAGAACCTTTGACCCACTGCTATTTTTTCCACATATTATTAAGCAAACATTGACGATACATACATGGCAGGAGCCTCCCCAAGAGCTTGCTGGGTATAAAGGTGATTTTCAGTGTCTTGGCCAGAAGAATAGAGAGTGGACTTTGCCGTGGAGCAGATTGTGGGGCAGGGATCTGCCCAACAGGGTCTTTGCAGACAAGACCCTGGGACTCCCCTGTGGAAAATGCTCCACTACAAAGAGCAGGCTCTGGCGTTTTCCTTCATGTTTACCTCTTCTACTATGGTTTCTGTAGAGATGACAAATCTTCACTCTTCTTTGAGGCAGTTAATTTGTTGAACTGTTATTTCTCAACAGGACAGCTCAAATATCTTCTGTAGACACACAAATGTGTGCCACAGGAGAAGGCAATGGAAACATCACATTCTTGTTTGCCTATGTGGCATCTACAAGCATCAAAGAAACAAAGTTCTTCAAAACAAATTTTGAGGTCCGATGTTATTGCAAAGCAATCTGGAGTGTGTCAGGGAAAATAAATCCTAGTGATTGCTGTACCTCACCGTTAACTAACCTCAACATAATGGAAAAAGCACATCCCAATTGAAAAGAAATGGTGACAAATTTAATGTCTTTTTAGCATCTTAGAGAGCTTGAATGTAAACCATTTGGCTCCATGGGTACAGCAGAGGGATTTGAGAGCAAGAAAAGCTGTGTGCCTTTAAGTCCAGGTCTAGGGTTGATTTTATGTACAGATTTAAAATACGCACCCCTTTGATCACTGAGAAAGCCATGGGGAGGATCTGTAGGTATAGCAGGCCTGACCTGCCAGCCTCAGTTGAACTATCTCAAATCTGACACTGAAGGAACACAGGACATTAGTTAGAAGCATCTGTATTGATACAGAATAGCAGACAGGAGGTGGGAAACAGCAATTTGCCATAAATTGGTGAAAGTTCCTCAAAGAAGATGGAGTCAGAGCTCTCGCTGGCTTTCCCCTTCCTTTGCACACAACGTGACTGAAGGAAAGTCATGTTGCTGGAACTGTAAAATCTATTAAGAGGGATTTCCAGTGCCCCGGCTCAGCTGGCAACTAATTTGTTTTGTCTTTGCCTAGCAGGGATTTTCCATGCAGTGGACTCTTGTTTGCTATGTGAGCCATCCGAGTATTTGTTAGTGTCACAGCCAGAGCCAGATGATGTTTATTCTGCTAGCATCCAGTCGGGCTCCGGCAGCGCTCATTGAGGTCAGGGCTTTATTTATAGAAGCAGATATACATTGAGATTCGTTTACTTTCCCTTGCTGTATTCTACCTAAACTCATCCAAAGTAGAAAGAAACATGCAGACATGCAAGTAATAAACTAATTGGGCCAGATCCACGCATTAGCACAGCACCACAGAGGCCAATGGAAAAAAAGCATTTTTAAACAGCTGAGGATCTTGCCCACTATTTCTCGTGGGGAAGGGAAGGGAGGGGTTTAAAACCAGAAATTATAAAGCAAAAAGCAAATCTGACTAAGCAACAAAATGTCCTGGCGTGTGGCAGAGCAGGTCTGCAATGCAAAATCCCTCAGCTGAGATCTGCAATTTGAAGTTTTTTTTATTTCCTCCTGTGTTCCCAATCACCAGAAAGTGCAAGAATCAGAGTGCTCCAAGCAAGGAAAAGTAATGACTTAAAGCAATTTACCTGCTGAAAGTGAGAAGACATTGTCAGCGTACGCGGTCTGAGACAAAGCAAAGCAGGAGAAAAGCAGCAGGTAAGATCCCTGGACAAGCAGGCTGAGGACCAGCATGCTGGCTCTGCCTGGCAGATCCCAGCTCAGAGGCGCAGGGCTGCTTTGGGGCTCTGTCTCTGCCCTCTCTCCCTCTCTGCCTTGCCTGCTCTCTGCCTCTGCCCTCACTATGGGATGCGTGTGTGTCTGTGTGTGTACGTCTCTCTCTCTCTCTCTCTCTCTTCCCCCTCCCTCTCCGTGCCTTTAGGAAGAAAGAATGCCAACCATTTCCCATTAAATCTTCTCCTTACACTAGACACAGTTATATTTAACTCCTGTGCTGGATCAGTTGCCCCTATTGTGGACATTAGCTGCTAAAACTGAGGCATGGGGGATTCTGGTTTTGCTAACAGAGGCAAAAAGGCACTTTGGATAATAATAATGATGAGCAGGAATAGGAGAAATTAAGAACTGGACTGTAAACAGAATCCTTTGGTACAGGCAACCAGACGTTGGCATCGAGATGGATAAAATCCCTGATTGATCATCTTCTACAGGTCACTAATTGCCTTAATGAGAGAGATGAGCAGTGACCTAACATCTGCTTATCCCTGGCAGCTACGAGTGTTGCATTCATGTACAGTGCAGCTCAAGGTGAGGGATGCCACAAAGGCTTCACAAACCGACAAACACATTATTATTATTTTGGATTTAAGTGAAAATGACAGTATCACTGACAGTGCCAGACATTGCAGAATTGCAGAGTTCACTGATGGAGTGCAACAGGGGGAGGAAACAATACATAGGCCATGATGGGGTAAATGAAATGCTATCAACTCTGGGGGTGGAGAAGGTCACACTACACAGTGCTATGAGAAGAAAACAAACCTCCCACTCTCTGAAAAGCAGCAGGTGCCCTTGTTACCTGTACACAACTTTGAGGTTTCTGTGTATTATTGCTACATGCAAGGCATTACAGACTAATTTGTGCCCTCTGAATAAGTAGCAGGGAGATCTTCCTCTCTGCCTGGAATCTGACAGTGGTTTCCATGAAAATCAGAGATATATAATTTGCTGTGAAAAACATCACTCTGTCCCAGATGGAGATAGTTTTCTTTGCCCACTGAAGAAAAATGTGAAAATATTTTGGATTAATTATAGAATTGATTTATTTTTTTCCCATTTGAGAAGAGTTCTCACTGACAGAAATGGTGACATGTCCCCCGGGTATTAATTCCACCAAAGAGCCAAGTGAGATATTTCCACAATTCTGGTTTAACAGTATTGGCTGTTATTTTCAACACACTGCAAATATATTGACAAAATCTTTCTAAATGTAATGGCTAGATGGGAAGAATTACATCTACCTTATACATTTTTGTCCCTAAAGGACAGGTTTAATATAACCATAATGCTTTCTGAAATCCCTGAAAGTACTGCAATATTTTGGATAACATATTTTCTACTTTAATTTACTTTAATTTAATCTTATTTACTTTATTCCACTGACTGTTACTTTTCAGTATTTGGCTTTTCTTAGTGAAGATAATAATTTGGTCTCTTTCTTCTTTGACCAAAATAACCATGGATTAAGTGAGTGCCATTAATTCTCTTGGCATGCTACATCTCAGAGGGAAAGGAATAGCTCTTGGGAAGTTTATCATGACAAGCCCTAAGTACACAAGATGAATGTCCAGCTGCAATGCCCATATTAGAAGCCTGCTGGAAAAAAACTGCTCAAAAATTAAAATGTCAAGATTGCATTAAAATATTCACCTCTGAAAATATGTGACCAACAAAATAGTTAGTCAAAGGAAGAAGTGAATAATTTCAAATCCTGCTGAAATCCTTCTGCAGCCTTTTAGCAAATGAAAATTTGGTAGAAATTTTTAGTGCAAAACAAATTCTATTTGATAAGGAAATAATTAATCCAAAAATATTAGAAAGAACTAAGATCATGCAGTAGGACCAATATCTTTCCCCTCCTTCTATGATTCTATATCAGAGGTAGCTAGAAGTGATACAGAAAGCCAGGGCTGGTTCAGAGGTATGAAAAACACAAAGTTAGCTTTGCAGTCAATTCTTAAATAGAGACTTTTTAATCCACTTGTTGCAGTGGAGAACCCTGATTAAAATGGAAGTTTTGTCAATGTTCTCCTTTCTTTCAGCATAGCATCTCCTTCACTCTGAGCCTGTTTGACCTGAAATGGCTCTCAGCCAATGAGAGAAGAAAGCTCTGTGGGCACATCCTCTTCTATGGAAAACACACCAGCTTCCACAAAAACTCAAAAGGAGATGTTTGGACTTACATTCATTTGAAGAAACCTCTTCTTCATGATGTAGTTCTATTCCCTCTTTAGATTTTAGTGCAAAGTTCACAGGGCCATGTCAGAGTGCAAGTCTCGTGTTCTGTTTCCTCTGATTTTGAGGTGTTGGCCTTACCAGCTGAGACTGCTGGCAAGGTTGGTAATGGTTTCACGAGGGAAGAACAAAGTCCAGTGGAAATCAAATGGACAATAGCTTGGCCTTATGTTTTGACTTAGGCAGGTGCCAGTGCAGCAGACTGATATTCCCTGCTCCAGGCTGGATGACAAGGCCTTACACCTGGTCACACAGCTTCTTTCTGACCTCCATGGCATCAGTGCCTATGGCAGAGAGAACCCTGAGGAGGGGAAGTGTCACGTAGCAGGGGAAGTCTGGCATGAGAGACTTGACAAACATTTGTTTTCCAGGCCCTGAGCCCTGTGAACTTGCTCAGCCAAGCAATGCATTTCTCCAGCTATTCCTTATTATTTTAGCATTTGTGGCCACAGCCACCAAAAATGCCAAAAGCCAACCAACACATAATGAAAAAAATAGCCTGAAAAGTTGTCTGTTCAAGGAGCTGTTGCTTGACCTTTTCAGCCCAAACTTGAGCTCTTAGAAGCACATGGAGGAATCTGCTGATGGACAGTACCAGGTAAACAGAATTTACAAGCCTTTTTCTATGCAAGAATTAATGAACACTTGTTAAATAGAAGGCTTCTTCCCAGCCCTGCTCACTTTTGGTTGGCAGGTACTGCATCAACGAGACAAGGTAAAATGAATATTCATTTATAGTTAAAATACCATCAATCTCAAATTCTTTCATGAACACCATTCTAGTTAGAAAGACAAAGATAATTATGGAATAATTTGGGTCAGATAGGTCATCTAGTCCAATCCCCTGCAATAAGCAGAGACATTTCAACTAGACCAGGTAGCTCAGAGCCCCACCCAAGCTGAACTTGAACGTTTATATGGAAGGGGCATCCACCATTTCAAGGGGCAAACTGTTCCACTGTCTCACCATCCTGACCACAAAAAATTTTTCCTTTTATTTAGCCTAGCTCTACCCTTTTTTAGTTTAAAACCATTCCCCCTTGTCCTGTTGAGATACTCAATATATAATTGAGACTTTCTAGTCGAAAAGTCTGAAAGCACTTTTGCTGAGTGGGGCAAAGGTAAAACAGCAACCCCAAGTTAATGCAGTAATTCAATAACAGCTTGTGTCTGCAAAGTAGCACAGAAGAATCCTGTTCATTCAATTAGAGCAGGAGCTGGAAAAGAATCTTCATAATTCAATTTTCCTTGTGAGATAGTTATTTAGCAACAATTGTTTTTCACAATAAAAATACATGTTCAGTTTTGCACACTTGCATCAGTTATGTCCAACACTTAGGTTTAGTGCTATGACAACACAGCTAATGTCACCTTGGAAGATGGTGTTACCTAAACTACAAAGGCAGCAGCTGAAGCAAAATGATAATAAGTGCAGAAAGCCAGTGAGTGGCTTCACCATCTCCTTGCTGGTGTGTTTAAATTTAATTCAGAAACCCATATAGGAACAGACTCACTAACTGTGCAGTGAATGAAATCCAAGCACATTCACACTTGATGAAGCTCTGGCTTACCCCACAGCTCCAGCCTCGCCAGTCACCCAGCTGGATACCAGGACAGGAGCAGGTGGTTGGCTAAAGGCAAGCCAGCACTAAGTCAGTCTTCAGATTACCACCCACTGCATGAGCAGGGTGAAGGAGGGCATTGATGGCAGGACATTCATGACTAGCAATTTCCAAAAACAAACTCCTTTATGCAAATTAGCCACTTAATGGACGCTATACATTTCACAACAAGCAGCAGCCTTCTGGCCTCCTCTTTTCTCTCTACTCTGGTTTACAGAAATGCAAAACTGACTAGGGAAACAAATTCATCTTTACTTTTTTCAGAACATATTTGTTTACAGAGCAGCCCAGCTCTCATCTCATTTCACTCAGAAATGTTAATGATTTAGAAACATTAATGTTGCACTTTCAGACTTAATTCAAAGGCTTAGTCCTTCAATTTTTTCACTCTTACATGCAATCCCCATGTATACATTTCTTTTTCTACTGAAGACTATAGAACAAAGAGTTAGGGACATTATTAAAGTTTATGGGATAATTCAAAGTGACTTCCATCAAAGCTACCAAAACCACCCCACTTTTGGCTTTGTATTGTTGGAGGGCACAACTAAGTAGAACAACTCAAAAACAATCATTCAGGTGCTGACCTTCATAAAAGCATTCTTCCTCCTCTTTTTCACTTCATTTTTCTTTCAAACCTCACCTTTCAAACTGCAGAACACGCAAGGCTTACTGGATGAGATGCACTCATCATACATGCTCACATATGCAGAGAATAAAGATATATGTCCAGGATTGACAGGTTTTGAAAATCTGGGGCAAACATGCAAAACCTCGGAATGATTCACAGAAAAATGTCCTACAGGACAAAGAAGATGGCCTTGACTGCCATAGTTCCAGCCAACTGAGGTGTCCCATCACCAGTATCTAAGTAGATAAATTGTCTTCAACATCCTTAGATGGTGAACCACAAACAAGTCACAGCTATAAGTCTGGTCTGGTCTTGGTACTTGCAACTAGAGATGGAAATAGTGTGCAGGGTCATTTTTTTCATCATCTTTTCATTTGGATTGTCTACTGCTATTTACTTCTATTAGTAAATGTCTGCAGAACTCCCTGCCTGTACCAGTATTGCTGGTGTGCTGCTGGAGGCACAGAACACAGGAATATCTGGCAGTAATTTGCTCCCACAACTCCTAATTTAAGTGGTTTATCATCTAGCTTGCCAAAGAGCCCAATGAATTAAACACCACAAAGCAAATCTTCTTTTTTCTCTGTTAACAGAGAAAATTAAGTATTTTTTTTTCAGAAAAAAATATTAATGTCATTATTTTAATGCTCACACTAGACTCAGGACTTTTCATTCCAGAGAGCTTCACAGATGCCTGGCAAGGCAGCATGCTGTTCCTGAATTTCATACTGCAGTACAGCCCATTACACCATTGAGATGTTAACAAACATGGATCCAAACACCAGTGCCTAGGAAAATGTCCCCAGACACAGGGATCCTCTACAGAAGGCTGTAGTGTCCTTCAGACGAGTGGCCAAAGCACCACTAATTCAGGAAAACACTTAATCGTGAGTGTAACCACAGGTCTGCAAGTGAAAGCCATGAAGGTGCTCCTGAAATGAAGCATATGCATAGGTAACCTTGCCAAATCAGGGCCTGAAAAAGCTGCAGATGCTTTGTCTTTTAAATAACATGAAGCCTCCTTTTCCTATGGCTCATTTTTCTCTGTCCTGGATACCTCTGGGCACTAAATGTTTTGGGATCCTGTGACTTACAGAATGTAAAACCAAGAGCAGAGCTGCTAAACCCACTTGGGGAGCAGTAGTAGAGGACAACATCCAAGGGTTTACCCAAAGGCTTGACAGAAGAACCAACATTTTACAGCTGGTAAGGTAAAGAAATAGGTCACAGCAGAACAGCAAGAAGAAATAGTGGAATGTTTTTGATTTGTAGGGTGTTTTAAGCACACGGATGGCTACAAGTGCATGACACTACAGCAAGCAGGACTCAGTGAGAATCCTCTGGCACCATAGCTGTTGGGCAAGCCATGTCCATGTTGGAAAATTGCCCTGGTTTTGTAAGCTGATAATGAATTTCAGGCTGATTTTAAAAGATGCTGGTTAGGGTTAAAGGTGGAGGGGATTTCTCTTTTTACAGTGGTTCAAATTTTGAAGCCCAGCTACACAGCTACCATGGCAGCCATAGAAAATGCCTGGGCACTGCCTGTTGCCCTGTCATTCCAGGATGCCAGGGTTATCATCTTCCAAACACAGGATAACTGAACCTAATCAAATTAGAAAAGTGCATTTTCCTAGCACTCTTTGTAGAATCAGAAAACTGTAATTAAGGCTACATTAGAATTTCCATTATAAAGTCCTACTTTTGAAGCTTCAGTAATTTGTATTTAAGACATCCTTACCAAATGGCAATTTGGCACACAGAGATGAAAACTTAGAGGAAAAAACAGCCTCTGCACCAAAATCATTAATAAGGTCTCACTGATTTCAACTACATAAATGAGACCCAGCATTAGGTGGGGTAGACTTAAATTCCTAGCAAGGCTGAATTATCAATTTTACCTAACATAGTTTTCACTTATTTTCTGGGCACTTGAATGACACCCCTGTTTTTGCAGAGCAAGCAGGTGGTTCATGGCCTGGCTAAGGAGACTTTCATGCCCCAGTCCCAGAGCCATGTCTCCTTGCTCTAAGAAGGATGCACTGCTTTGGCTGGAACCTGAAGTATGCCTGCATATCCACCAGTTCTGGCATCAGCACCTCCCAGCACCAGGGCTTATAAAATGCCATATATGCTCGTTATCTTAATGACAATGTCAAGGAGACAGAAGATGAATCCTTCAAACACTTAGGAAAGAGCAGCCTTTAAAAAAAATGTTTTTAATGTGAAGATTTCATTAAAGAGGCACTTACATCCACACTTTGTGGAGCTCTAGCTTGGATCACTGAGTGTCAACACCACATCACCCCTAGACCTACATGGTGATGCAGAGGTAGACAAACCCACACAGAAGACCTGAAAAGCCTCTCTGTCCAACAGTTTTGTTCCCAGGTAGGCCTGCAGGTTATGACAAGTTTCATACTGCAGCAGCTGCAGGTAGTCACTGCACAAAATTCATGCCCAGGAACAGCAAATGCTTTCTGGAATTAAGAGTCACAAAAACTTAGATTGCTGCATAGGCTGGAGAGGTAAAAAGGCTTATGTGAGTCTTCCATTGTCTTCCTCACGTGGTAACATTACCAGCACTAAGTACTAGAGGAGATCTCCCATCACTTATGTGCGAAGATATTCTAAGCTGCTTACATTTATCTGATCATGGCCATTTATACAATCCTAGATAAGATACTAATCCATTTCTCCAACTCTCAAGTACAGCAATTCAGATCCTGTCTTCAAAAGCATTCCTTCTCTGCATCCAGTTTAGAATTTGATCCAAGATATTATACAAATAATTGCTAGTTAGATTGCTCAGACATTCTATAGGTGACAAAAAGAAAAATAATTCCAGATTAAAATATGCAACATTTTCAGTAGCATCCTTCCTTGCTTTTTCTATCATCCCCTAGAAAACACTGATGAAATCCAAAATTTCTTAAGCATATTGACTCAAGCAAGCAGACTGTCATTTTATTAACTTTTTTTACTTATTTAATCACTGCTTTGGGCATCTTAGAGATTCCTGGAAAGAACAGACACTAAAATAACTCTCATTTATATTAGCGTGTGCCATAATTTGCTGGAAGGGTCTGCTTTGCTGAGGGCCTCTTTAAAGCTTGTCCATCTGGTTTCAATCACCTCATCAAAAGAAACAGCAAATGTCTCCTTCAGAATAGCTGTTTCTTACTCATTTCAATATTCAGTTATAAGTAAATCAATTGACAGAAGTCACATTGCCAGTTTGCCATACAGAAGAGCACCTCTGACATCTGGTCTGACCTCAGAACATTACTAAGTAGAGGAGTGCCAAGCACTCTTTCCTCTCAGCACAGTTATCAAGCTCTTTAAACAGCCTAAAAAGAGCTATGGGCAGAATTTTGGTGACAACATATAAAATAAGAGGTAGCTAGTGCAGAAGACATATTTCTTAATAAGATTTTACCACAAGTTCCAGCCAGTGTGTGCTTGCTCCTTGTGGGTCCAGAGTGGCCAACCAGAAGATGCATTGCTGCTTGTTTTATGTGGACTTGGGCTTTTGAAGGAGTGCTTAAAATCAAATCTGGCCAGACCAAACCTACACCTGATTCCTCATTAAAATGGATATGTGCTGTGTGGCCATAACAACTGAAGGCAAGTGGACACGTCGTACACCCAAATGCTCACAGGGCAGAGCCTATGGAATTCACTGCACACTGAAGGTGGAACACAATTACTGAGCAGTTTGGAATTATTGCAAAGTAAACCTGTTAGCAAGCTGAGCACACAAGGGGCTGCAGGAACACATACTCAACACCTTCTGCTATTTTGTGAGGTGCTGAGACAGTAACAAACCTGACTCTTACCTCAGGTGGATGGAGCATGGTGCTAATAATGCCAAGGTTGGATTCTTGTGGGCCACCCACTTAAAGAGTTGGACTAGATGAGCCTTCTGGGTCCTTTCCAACTCAGAATATTCTGTGATTCCACAGTTCTTATTTCTCATACCAGGCCATTTTTTTGTGGGTCCCAATGGTTTCACCCCTGGTCCCGTAAAAAAAAATTACCCACTGGGTTTTGGACATCTCTTTCCTGTACCACTTGTTGGTCCCATGTTTCAACCCCTTTGATGTCGTGCTCCTGGACTGAACTTTGGGCTTCCTAACGCCAAGAACTGAGCAGGCTCCTGTTAGAAAACTTTTCACAGGCACGGGACTAATGATTAATGGAGGGCACCCATAACACATACAGCAAGTATTTCAAGTATTCTTGATTTACCTGAAAACCATTAAGAAAGAGACTCAGACCTTCATCTTATTTAAACATGAGCTTCTCCTGGCATGTCCCAGTAAATTACACTCAGTACCTCTTCCACAGCATCTTCCCTCAGCTGAGGCCCAGATATTTTCTTCCTCTTGAGTCTGTTCAATACCTTTAATTCCAAGTTCTGGCGTTGAAGGAAAACTTCCAGTTGGGTAAAGCCACGTGGGTCACAGCATTCTCAAAGCTTACAACATATGTAATTTTTTGGCTCCTTTTAATTAGGACATTTCAGAGACAGTTTATTTCTGTCTCATCTTTGAAACTGCTCTCTTTCATGCAATTTCATCTGCCTAACACTCCTCTTAGATTAACTCCATGGTGTAAAACAATACCAAGCAGGTAAGCTCTAAAAACAAAGCAGCAGAGATTTCACTCTCCTTGGTTTTACATGGAAATCATGCCCTCTCTCATCTCAAAATCCAAAATCATTACAATCTAAGAACTTCTATCATATCATGATATTATATCTATTTAAAGCAATAAGAAATGCAGTGTTAATTCTTTCTTAAGCTTTTTTTAAACTTAATGAAATCCAAACTGATGTTATCAATTATGTTACCACTTCCTCACAGTTTCAAATTCTTTGCTTTCCATTTCTCCACATCTTGACTTATTAAAATATTAAAATAAATTATTGTAGTTATTCAACATTTTAGGAAATCAAATGTAAGCCGACTTCCAACAGCTGACACCAAATGCTGACATAATTCAAATGCTCTCAACAAAGGAGAAACACATGAAAATCACTTTTTATTAATTTTCAAGTATAAAACAGTAATTTCTACATTTGTTTATCCAATGTAAATTATCTCCCCTGCGGTCACGTCCAGCATTAACTCTTAGAGATTTTACACCATCATAATAGATTGTGTTTAATCACTGAAACATATCAAAATTTATTTGTGAGACAAGAAGAAGAATGAAACAAATGTCAAGATTCAACACTGTTCCACCTTCCTTGCACAGTACCCCAGAGAATGCAGCAACTCAGCAGCCTTTCATTTTTTGTGAGCTGCATCTATTCTAGGATTTTATCCTTTTGCACTTCAGATGATTTCTGATATTACTTCTTTCAGATATTATCTCCCTGTACTAGTGTGCAGAGACATTCCTACATTCCTCTGCCTAACAGTAACCCATGGCCTTGGGCCAGACCCAAACTAAAGTGCCACACCCAACAAGCCAAGCCTTTTGCAACAAACCTGACTGTAGGCCAGGATCCCCTGCCAGCCCAGTCCTCTCTCCTTAGGTCATCAAGTGCCTTCAACTAGATAACTATCACTTACTGACAATGGAATTACAGAAAATAAAGCAAGCAAAACCCAAATCAGAGACAGAATATTCCCTTTTGTGCATATAACAAATGACCTGTGCATTTAAGAACAGATGTAAATATAAAGTAATCTGTTTAGAGTATCCTGTGTAGTAGCTGCTATAGGTCATGACAGAAGCATAGACAAAGAGCTACTTCATTTTTAAAGTCTGAACTCTAAGTCAGATTGTCAGATGCAGCAACAAATGACAAAACACAATAGACAGAATGCCAGGCAGGCCAAATATCTGCTTTAAATGTTACCTCTGCATCACAGTGCAGGTGGGACTCTAGGTTCCTATACAGTTACAAGAAGAACCTTTTTTCTACAATTAACCAGTCACATAACAGACACTGGTAGTTGCTTTGTGATGCCAGCCAAAATGAACATTATGCTCCAGTCTAACTGTTTTTACTGTTGTTGCTCTGGTGAGGGATTTTTTAAAATTTTGCTTTCATTTGGGTTTTTTTTTTGCAGACTTCGTTGGTGTCACTGCTGATATT
The DNA here is from genome assembly GCF_052056855.1 of Sturnus vulgaris. Classification (NCBI taxonomy): domain Eukaryota; kingdom Metazoa; phylum Chordata; class Aves; order Passeriformes; family Sturnidae; genus Sturnus; species Sturnus vulgaris. Next base: position 34,850,225 of record NC_142243.1, read on the forward strand.
TCAGTGATGGTGGTGGTAATGTTTTGTTTAAGATGTTTCTGATTATTAAGGTTTACAATCTATTCAACACTGGAAATCTCACTAATAAATATGGCCACGTTTTCAGCCTACAAACATGGTGGTGTCTATGAAGAGCTAAGCTTCAAACAAAAACCCAGGATTTTCTTTTCCTACAAACACCATAATTTCCAGTTAGTAAAAACAAATTCAGTAGACAGAAGCTTAGCCCTCGAGTAAGTCTGCATTTTTAATACACTACTACATTCAGAAGAAGCTGTAAAATCAGTCTGTAAAATTAGGAAGCTACTACCAATGCAACGGGCTTTGATGCATAATGACGCCAATCAGGAATTATTCACAACAAGATGCTTTGGTTTGATCCTTAGAGGACAAAGTCTTTAACAAGCATAATGGTGGTGTGGTTGGTTAAAAATCAAGCTACTATAATTGCAGACTGTCAAACACTTCAGTGTTTCAGACAGCTTAAAACCCTCACCTTTTTGTTTTTATCCAGAACATTCAAGATTTTAATTCACAAATAATAGTTATTACTCTGAGTAAAAGAAAAAGCATATAATTTTATCATCAGTGTTTTGTGTACAATCTGAAAAAAGGCCTGATGTAGTCATGTGTGTCTCTCATTTTACAATTACCTAATTTCATCATTCAAAGATTCCTCTAACAGCAGTTCTAAAACCCCACTTTGTTCCAATGGCTATGCAAAATACAGTTGTACCAGTTCCACTTCCAGAAAACAATTCAGTTTTGTTTAATGCGCTGCCTTGCACCACCATCATCTTCCTCTTCTACTACAGGTTAGAACGAGTCAGCCAGGGGAATTCCTGGAAGCAAAAAAAATAAACCAACACAGAATAAAAATCACATCAGAATGGGCAAACAATAAGAGGAACAGTTAACAGAGGAAATCCAGAGGATTTAAAACTACTCAAAAATGTCTCATCTCCTTTGGTCTAGAATGAAAAGGAATAACCTTAAGTTCTGGAAATAGTCATTAAGGACACTATACATTGACAACAGCCAGTGGGGAAAAATCCCAAACAAGCAGATAGCAAGAAAAGCAGATGGCATGGTGTAAAAGAACCTATTTTCTCCATGTCCCAAATCTAAGAACAATCTTTCAGCTTTGCAACCATGTCTGCCTCCTCTGTGCTTTAAGTGATAGTCCCTAAGGTTTTCAGAAGCTTACCACCATGAAGCCTGCAGAAAAAGAAAGGAAAACAATACATACCTGTTTCTTTCTCTCAGATTGTGGATCAATCATTACATTTATAAGAGAAGGTGTTTGCTTGTCAGTCACACTTGCTTTCAGAGCATTCTGCAATTCTTCTGGTGTCTTAACAAAGTATCCTTTACCTCCAAAGGCAGACATAATTTTCTCATAGTGTGCATTTGGCAGGAGAGAAACAGGAGGTACACTGTAACAGAATGGAAAACATGATTAATGGCATGGGAAAATTGCCAGGCTAATTCAATTACTTTAGCACCAATTTTAAAGTGCGAGATGATTACTGTGCTGGCCTGACGTGTTCTTCTGGGCTGAAAGAACTATGGTTCCTGCATCACCTAAGATGTGTTCATAGGGTACTCATTTTTATCTTGTGGAGACATTTCTCAGCAAAGCTTTAGCCTAGCTCTCTTCATACAGAGATTGCAGCTCAGAAGCAGAAGTCCTGTGAAAACTCAGAACTCAAGTCTCAAGTAATTTTGGAGAGTACCAGGATTTGGAAAGTTAACCCACTGCGAACTCTGTACTGTGTGGGCTGAACTGCTGCAGGAACCTGAGAAACTAATAGAGAATCATCTCTCTGCTGCACTATTGTGCAAACAGTAGGCTGGAATTAGACTGGCTGTTTGCTTTTGGTAACTGGTTCTTACTTACATGAACTTAGCCCAGGACTAAACTGATTTTATAAATGTAATTTTAATCTGGATAACAAAGCATTAAAAATTAAGAGAATGACCATTTTGGTAACTTCTTTCACAGTTAACAGGACATACTTTGAAGATGCTTACCATGTAGCAGGGTCACCAAACTTTAACATCTCCTCCCAAGAACTTGCATCCAAACCAGTGTAAATCCCATTGTTGTTTACTACAATAATCAGGATTGGCAAGTTGTATCTATAAAAAGACACATTTGGAAGAATTATGAAATACTTGTCCCCTTCTGTAAGATGTTAAGAGTGTAATTTCCCTTACAAATAAAAGGAAAAATAAATCACTTCCACCTGAAGTATGATTTAATCATCACTGGTAAAGCACTACATCACAACAACATAAAAAATGAGCATGTATGTTTTTTGGCTTGTTTTCATGGGCTTTATGGATACCTCAGCAGTTAAAGTCATTTAGTTAAAGTGACCCTGAAGAGCATCTTCTTGAGCCAAAAAACCCCAGTTACCTGCAGATAGTCTCCACCTCCATTCCAGAAAATCCAAAAGCACTATCCCCTTCTATGCAGACAACTCGCCTTCCAGGTGTGTGGTCTCTGGCTACCATGGCAGCTGCTATAGCAAAACCCAGCCCCACTCCCATGGTTCCAAAAGTACCTGCATCAAGCCTAAAGGGAGAATACAGAATTACTATCCCTTTATTTCTACTCAATCTACTCTTCCATTAATCCACGGTGCCTTACTTTTAATACTTTGCCATATAGTATTCAAATACTGTTTTATAAACAATTGGAATAAAGAGATACCATATGTAGAGATTATTATACTCAGTCAAACATTTGATAAAGCTGCAAATGTTTTAAGTGATATAAACATACTGGAACTCCAATTAAAATGAAAAACTCTTCTACACTAGTGCTACAATAAAGAACTTTTCTCATATGCTTTTAGCTTGCATAGTAACAGTATTTCAAAAACATTCAATTACTGTAGAGACAGACAACATGAAATATTTCTATATTTAATTTCTTGAAAATATGACTATTAGTCTGAAAGCCATTGATTAAATACTGCTGCCCAAATTTTAGTCTTCTGTTCAACCATTTGAAATCAAATTGAAAGCTATAATTTAGTTAGATCATTTCAATCAGAAGCACATAATGGATACAAAAGTACACAAAGCACTAGATTATTCTAGGGTTAACTGCTCAAATTTGCTTTCAGATATGTGCAGTGCGGTCTGAAGAGACAACCAGCAACATTACTGTGTCCCCCAACTCTATTGGAAGTAAATGGTTTTCTTGGTTGTTGGTTGTTTCGTTCACAAAGCAATATTTTGAGTACCCATATCTTAGGCATGCAAATTTACATGAAAGCATACCCAATATATAATCCAATTTTCAAGTTTTCCCTATTTTAAAGTGTTTCACAGAAAAACTCTTCACATGAATTCTTTTCAACATAAGAATCCCAATGATTGGTTTTTTTTTCATCAATATTTACCACAGACTCTGAACACAGAAACAAACATGTAGGTCAGGGAATTGAACACAATGCTCATCACTCACTTTCCACGAGAGAGAGAGAGAGAGAGCAACTATCACCATTCTGCTGCAGAGCATGCAGAGAACTGTTAAAATCTATGGCAGGACATCAGTATGTGAGTGGAAAACCTTCCTTAATCCTCTCTCAACATATTATACTTCTGTTTTCCAGACCATTGTACTTCTTAAATGAAAACATTTATGCAGAAATGTAGCCTGTTGAGTCAGAACAGAAGACATCCCACCTTTGACGGGGATAGAAATTTGGAAGCATAGTTCGTCCAATGTCCATGGTATTTGCTCCCTCACTTACTAAAATGCAGTCCTTGGGTATCAGCTCTCTGATGTGATGAAAGACTGTATAATAATTCATAGGCAGAGATTTCTGTAATGCTAATCCCTTAAAAAGAAAAGATATTAGTTACTCCCATAAATAGATTTAAGGTGCAAAACAGAGACACATAAATAATAACGATGGAAATAAAAATACACTCTGCTAGGTAAGGCTGAAGTATTTGGTTTTCCATGCTCTACATCAAGGTCATTCCTTTATCTATCCTGGTGACATAACATATTTATCAGAGGCTCAGCAACCCTTCAATGGCCCAGCATTGGCAGAAGCTATTAAAACTCAGTTTAACCCAAGAGGCACATGAAAGTTTTCTGCACCCAGGTTTGACTATTGACAACTCTAAGTGAGCTGTCATCTGTGTGCTGGGAGGTAATTCAAAACAGCAATCTGCTAGAATGAATTTATTTTAGATCCCAATCTTGGGAATAGGCATCTGAAGTTGCAGAATAGGAGTTACATAAAGTTAGGTATATACCATGCATCTGTGGTGTCTTGGTCTTAACAGCTAGTTGCTTTTAGCATAGATTAAACCTAGACCAGCATTGCTAAACTGCAAAATTACAAACAGTGATTACAATTAGAAGAAAACTAAGAATGCGTCCACTTGGAGTACCTGGAGTATCTGTCCATGGCCTAGAAGTCAGTGCCTAGAACACAGCAGCTCTGGCTGTGGTCTTCTACTAATGGCTTTAAGAATCCAATCTCAAAGAGTGATGATTTCTACACAGTTTGAATTTACACAAAATCATAGAATGCTTAACCTATAAAGCTTATAGTTCCTAAGTATAAGAAGAGTAAGCCTGTACCAGAATGGTACAAATTTTCTAAGTCTGGGCGACTTAAATGAGAAATAACTGAGGAGTTTGGATATACACCAGTTATAAACTGACAATGCATCAGTGCCAGTTACAGCATAAAAGAAACCTTTTAATTTCTTTAATGTCACACTACCTTCGACCTTTCCTCGTTGTTCTTTATTTTCGCTCTTAGCTTCTCCCACCACTCTGAATTAGAAGGGTACTTCCAAGATCTTTTGCTGAATTCTTCTAAGAGCTGGAACAATATTGAAATGTTGCAGAGAGGTCTTTCACATGTTTAAAAGACAACAAAAGCATCTTTAACATATAATTTGAGAATAGACTGGGTATACAACATGAATATACTGCCTGAAAAATGGTTTTCCTTGAACAGCTGGAGTTTTTTTCCTTTTATTTTTAACTGGCAATATACTTCACATGAATCAGAGGAAATTGAGGTCAAGATCAGAGGACACGGGACATTACATACCTGCTCAGTCACGGCATTTATGTCACCTAATAAAGTTGCAGCTGGCCTTACATTATTCCCCAGCTCTTCTGCACAAATATCAATCTGCATTTTAAAAACAAAGACAATCATTAGTTCAAGGATATTAAGGAGAACTTTTTTTTTTCAGTTCAAGTGAGAAACATGGCCTAACATACATAGATGTCTAACATTGTCTTCATACCTTGTTTTGGCTGTACAGGTAACTTCCTTTGCCTTTCCTTGACATGACATCAGGAAATCCTTTATACAAAGTAAAACCCTATGTTGCATACCTATTTTAATAAAAATCATACATATCTTTAAAGTTGACTGCTTGCTTCTTTCAAGTCCTGCAGACACTGTAGAACTTTATTACAATACTGTAGGAGACCTAAAAATCTAGTCTCAGGTATACCCATAAAGTCTATACAAAAGCAGCAGTTTTTTCACTGAGAAAATTGTGTGCATGCTACTTGACAGTAAGAATTTAGTCAGCATGAAGAAACTGAAAAGTAAATTGCAACTACTGAAGCAAACCTATCAGAGACGCACGAACCCTTAAGGTTACATAAACTGTTACTTTTGACCAGGTCACACAGACTATGAACTGGCTTAGTATTTTAATACAAATCTCTGATAATATTTTTTCATCTCACTTTTTTTTTTAATTTTCTTTAATTTTTTTAAAAAGAGGAAACATAAAATACGTATTATTTGTAAAAATCATATTTGCAAAAATAACATCTGTATTTTTAAAAATTTAGTTTAAAAATTAATGCTATTGTAAAGTTTGGAACTTTATGTTCCAGGTCAATGTAGAGCAGGACAGACAACATGTTGGATTGACTATTACTATTTGATCACAGACTCTTGGGGAGGAGATTTTAAGGACACAATTTAAAGTCTTCTCTTTCTAAGACCTGGCAGATTGTCAAATGCATTATTTAGTTAAATAGCCTTTCTTCCTCTCTTATTTAATTTACAAGTGACTGAGCTCTTACATTATGACAGGATCTGAAAGCAGTTCATTTTCAGAAAAATGCAGCCAAGAGAGCAGTACGAAAGAGTCCACAATTTCAAGGACAGCTTTCTTTCAATCATAGAAATTTCAACGCTCCAAAGATCATAACAGTATTGTGAGTCTAATCCTGTATTAGCCAACTGCATAGAAGTGTCTGCCATTCTCATCATTGCAGTACCAAGCTCTTGATACTAGGAGCAATATTGTAAGCATTTTTAGGAAAAAAATAATAATTAAAAACAATAATTAAAGAGATCATAAGTATTTCTGAAGAATTACCATAATTATATGCACCACACTGCACTGTCCATATGGCAGTACTTGCCCCATGAAATACATAACCAAAATAATTTACAGTACTTGCTCTGGACAATTCTAGAACACAGAAGACTTCCATTAAGTGATAATAATTTTCCTGCTTACCTGAATAACCTTTACATCCTGTCGATACCTTGGTGGAAGACCAAAATGCAAAATCCAATTCAACCTTGCACCAAGCAAGATGATTACATCAGCATGCTGTAATGCCCTAATAAAGGGAAATGACAGATAAGAAATCACTATTACATTTAACAGTCTTTGCAAAACTAGAAGCAACCCCAACCACCACAGCAAACCCCAGAAGCTTTAAGCTGCTTGCTTAGCCCCAAAACCCTGTATCCTTTTATACAGCCAATCACCAAGCCATTCCTGAGTTAAGGAACTTAGAGAAAATTAATTACTATTTTCCTATTACACTGTATAGAGAAAAGGAATCATTACATTAGGAGACCAACAAGATGCTAGAATGATACTGAGGTTAAAGCAAAAGACTCACTATTGTGACACTGGCAACAGTAGGCACCAAAATTAAGATTGTATGGGCCTCTCAGTTTAGTCTCCCATTAGTTTACCTTTCAGATAGGCAGACAATATTTGGTATATTCTTTTATTCTCCATTCTCCCTAGCTGCATGCTTAACATGTGATAAAGCTAAGATGCTCAGCAATCGACAGCATTTTAATTTCAGGGTACATAAATGCTCCATCTGCAAACTGACTCTGTGCATATTCATACATAGTAGAGATCTTAAGAGTCCATTCACATTAATTTTGCCAAAAGGAAAAAAAAAACTTGTTAAAAATTACTTTAAACATAGCCTTTCAGTATAGTTTGAAATATCTTACTTTTCTTTATAAATAAAGTGCAATTTAGTGATGGGGTATTGCAAACACCACAGAGAGACAACAGCTGGCAAAACTTCTACTGCAACATGGGCAGTTCAAGCTACTGTTTATGGTGTTAAAGCAAAAAGAAGTAGCTTGTCTAGTGCACAAAGTGAAATGTTTGACATAAACTCTTTGCCAGCTCTGTTTTATGTTACAAAATACACACTAGCAACATTGATACATCTACTTGCCATAGGTTTCATAGCTACAGAATAGAATATATCTCAAAGTATCTTCCTGGTCAGCATTCTAAAGTGATCCACTTAAATTTGTTGTCCCTTTCCCAGCAAGATCTTCGGTGCTCTACAGTGAGGTGCAAAACATGGTTGAAAAAGTTTTAGTGGTATGAATTTTCTCTTCCCTGGCATCTGTAGACCACCAAAATTCCTAGTTATTTCTCAGATGTTAGGATTAGAAGTCTTGCTTTATATTTACGTTGATCTTGCTGCAGCTACACAATTTGGATGGTTATCAGGAACTACTCCTTTTGCCATGGGTGTAGGCAAAAAAGGCAGTCCAGAAAGGTCCACCAACTTTCTGATGTTGTTTTCAGCATATGAATAAGCAGCACCTGAATGAAATGAAAGAGACTGCTTAATACTACAGAAATCAACTGTATTTGCTTGAACTTCAATGAAGCTGATTACATTATGGCAGAAAGAATACTGTTTCCCATTGTGAAAGCTGCCTGTTATTTTTCATTCTGAAGAATTCAAAATTAAACATGCCAAACCACAGATAACTATGGTTAAAATTTCACGTATTTTTGACAAAAAGTTTTGTTTCCTTGGTATTTTTGTAAGACTTCAGCTGAACTTCTTTATCACTTCTTATGAAGCAGGGCAGAGAAAAATAGGAGATCTTGTTTATTTTAAATGACAATTTTTTAGTGGGTGGAGTTTGATATTATGGGACAGAGACCTCTGCAGCAGCAACGTGAGATGACCTTTATGTTGTGTCATATCATTTCTTGCTTACCCCCTGCATGCTGCTGTACCACATGCTCCATAACAACCTGCCCAAAGACTCTACTATAGGCTTTAGTGAAAAGAGAGAAGCACAAACAAGTCCTTGCAAAGGTATGTGTTTGTGCACACACTTCCGGTGATGCTGCAGCAGTACAAGGCTGCTGAATTAAGCTTGCCCAGGCAACCTGGAATAACTGACTGGTCCTTGTGCAATGGCTTGAATGTGTGAGTCTTAAATCCTGAAGAATATACATTTGTAAATCTTCCAAAAATGCTGCTAACAACAATATATAGCACAAAGTCCAGGTACATTTGTTGAGTAGATTCTCAATTGCTGACATCGACAAAACAGTTGTGAATTTTCCCTTTCAAAGAACACCCTTTTCTTCACGTGTATCCAGCCAGAGAGAAAAAATAACAAACCATAATCTCTTCTGATCTACCTTCTGTTTTCAATTTCATTACCTAATCATTCATAAAATCCATCAAATTTCAATCACTGCACTCCCTAATTAAACATAGAGATAATTTCCCACATCTGCAGGAAAATAGCCTGGGTTAAATGAGCTGGTTATTTTAATTCTGTTCCTAGCTGACCTATATCTTCAACAGAAAGACGACTGCACTGGCTAACACTCCACAAGGAAGCACAAAAGAAATGAACCAGCACAGAGAATAATTACCCTCCAGCTCTAGGAATTGATTATACTGGCAGAGTACAATGAAAAGTCTGTAAAACAGCAACAGCAGCAGCACCTGCTGTGTTGATGCATGTCCCCACCCAGGTAGGCTGGCGCTTCCAGTAAAAACCAATAGAAAAATGACCTTTGGTTACTCTTGATTCTTGCTACACATGCCAGAGCATCAGAGAGAAAATAAAATTTCTTTAAGAATTTAAATTGTTCAGAATTTTGGAAGTAACTGCCTGGCATTGGCTCTAGAATTAAAGATAACAGTTATCTGATTTTTTTCTATATAAACGTTTATTTTATAAATTGATTTTTCTTTAAATTAGATGAAAAATAAACCATTACAGAACAGGAAAAAAATTCTAAAACCAGAGCAAATTTTAACATTAGATTCCAAATTTTGTGTTTTTACTTCTGGTTGGTTTGTTTGTTTGACTAAAAAGAAGATGGGTAGCACTTCTGAGGAAAAGCAATCACTGTTCTTGTCCTGAATGTGCACAGTTCAAAGCTACATCAAAGCATTCTACCTTTGCCAATGATGAGCAGAGGCTGCTTGGAAAAAGCAATGACAGAGGCTGCTTTGGATACAGCAGAGTGTTCAGCCATGCTGATGGGAGGTGGCAGGCAGCATTCCATGTACCTGAAGCCAAGCAAAACAAGAGAGGTTCTTTAAAAAATTCCAAACAAGAAATGCTGAAAGACAAAAACCTATTGTTTAGCATAAAATTGCAGTTGCTACACACCATGTTACAGCATTTATTATACAGGAAATATTTTTTTTCAAAATAGGCTTTGAAGTTTTCTCTCCTTGTTTCTTTAATTTTGTAGGTAGTACTTCAGAGATTTACAGAGTGACATCATTATATTACCACATTAACTCATTCTTTTTTGCACGTTTCATTACAAACTGTAATCTGTATCATGTTATGATGGAATGTTACATTTAGAAACTGGATTTTCTTGTTTTAGGAAAATAAAATATGAAATTAACCTATAAATGAATTATCTTTTGTTCAGTGAATTGCAAAATAATGAATGTAATCTTTACGCACTTGACAGAGCTCTTATTCACCTGAAGATTCACAAAATCCCCGGGTATGTCAATATAGCAGGAACCTGGGCGACCATACATACTGGTTCTTACAGCCTAGAAGACATACAATCATAGTTTCAATCACTGTTTGACAGGATTTTAAAAATATTTATATTCAAAAAAGAAGAAAACTCTTCTGTAGGCAGACAAGGTGCACAGTTTCATTTTGCTGATTCATCATAGTGAAAGCTTCCACAGGTTGATTTATACCAACAAAATAAAGTTTTGGCAGCTATTTATACTTTCTCTTATATACCAGCTGGAGCCTTTCAGAAGATGTCTCATTGCAAATTAAACAAAACATTTAGAGTCTAATACTGTACAACTGCATTATCAGCTGCTGTTTGGAGACACAAAATTGAACATTCATGCTGAATTCTACCTCAAGTAGCACAAATAGAGTAAAACCAAGATAACCAATGCTTCCATTTTCTATTACTTTTGATCCCAGTTCTTCTATTGCAGGTAGATGCTCTGCTGAATTTGCACTTCTGGAAACAGTATGACTGTATGCAGAATTTAGGCTGACATGGCTGAAGGGCTGCTACAGCAGTACCAAGAGACTTTTCTAATCCTCTCTGAAGTACTGAGATAAGGATGTGTTTTCTCTCACTCTCAAAAAAAAAAACCCAACAAAGCAATTACCAAACTCAAACCCCAAACACAACCATCTCCACTGCTCCCCTCCAAATCTCCTTCACATGACAGTGGAAAAACAGCTGAAGCATTAAATTTCTATTTACTGCACCTCTCCCTAAAAGCATTTATTTCATAAAAATTTTCCTGCTCTATCTGAAGCTAACAAAAACTATTGCAGGGATCAGTAAGCATCAGACTGCATTAGGATCTATTTCTGGTCTATTCCATAGCACTGCTCATAAGGCAGAACTTCCCCAATTGTTAATTTACTCAATCAACCATCACTTCCTATCTGCCAGAGTAAATTACTTAGAGTAACAACTATACAAAAATACACCCTCAAAACTTCAACAGGAGACAGTTACCTGATGATCTGTTGCTATTTTGTATTTTTTCATACCTTTTCAATAACTGCAGGAATAACTTCCAGGCTGCTTGGGCGGACAGACAGCTTGCTGTACAGCCTGCCAGCTTCAACCTGAAAAAAGGCAAACAATCATTGTATTGATTTATCAAAATGATTTGTTCATTTCCATCTCAATTCAACATGAATAAAATGAAAGAAATGCCAGATGAAAAGCAACAAGGTAGAAACCTCCCCATAGAAAAATGCAGTAGCAGCTCGTGAAAACTGTCAAAACCATACTCATTCCTCCGAGTGCTTAAGGTTTTTCGGCATTTTTTTTCCCCTCCCCCATAAACAGGTTCATTTTCTTGGACATTTTGCTTTTGTCATCTCAGAACAAACAAAGGTAATTTATACTGGCTAAAAATCTAAAAGAGAGTATGAATTCCAACATGAGTAGGGACAAAGACATTCAAGGCAATCTGCTGTATTTACACAATGTCAATTTTAAACCAGTAGATGGAGCAAATCAACAGCATTTTAAGATCTGCTAGGTTATGTTAGTGTTTGAGATTGTTTTTCCTACAACAATGAAGAAACAAGAATTATTTAACTGAAACCTTCCTGTAGAAATTTATATGTCTGTGTACCTGTGGAAATTCCTGGAAAGCTCCCATGGTTTCCTGATTTCTGTCAGAAGAACCTCCAATAACAATCAAAGGCCTAGAAAAGTATATTAAAAAACAAAAAACCCCTGTAAGTATATACATCTATATATAGAGCATCCACAGATCTCTACAAGAGTAGATACAGAATGCAGAAATGGATTCTAAATATCAGTGTCAGCCAGTAGCCTTCCCAGCAGCTTTTGGGTCATCAGTTTTGGGACAATTTGGCCATATTCAGTGATTTGCATCACAGAAGTTCTAAAATCAAATCCCATTGCAGGCAATTTTCATTCAAATTTGATAATAGGGGCGACACAGTGGTTTGAGGGAATGACAACACCTAATAAGAAGTTAAGAGGTATTGATTTGTCCAAAAAATATTAAGCTGTGTGTTTACAAAGGGTATCCTAACATGCACAAGCACTAGAACTAAGAAACAAGCTAGGATACAATTTTGCAAAAAGATTATATTTTCTTTGTATACAATTTGGAACACAGCAGAAGTTAGCTGGCTGAGAGCACAACTTCCTGCATTTTGTTTTTAGTAAAAAAACTCCAAAGTCCAAAGAAACAGACAAAAGATTAACATGCCTGCAAGCAATCCTGAACTTAAATTAGTTCACAGCAATGCAAGGAAGGTGGTATTACTTCACAATGAGGGTTATACATTCCACAGGAGCACATTTTTATTGTAATTTCCACAAAATATAATATATAATTTTCCTACAGTGAATGAAAGCCTGTCTTTTATTCAAATTGTAGGTCAAACTCCTTAAAATGCTAAATGCTGAATCAATAGAAGAAAGTTGTTTTATTAATCTCCTTATTCATCCACACTGTATTGGAATGTTGGGTCTATACTTTAAAGGCTTTTTCTCTTAAACATTTTCTCTTCAGATATGGCCTTTGCTTTGACTAAATTTATATATACAATGTATCAAGCTGAAACATTTGCAGTGTGTTCCATGCATAATCCTAAATTTAATCACCCACAAGACTTGGGGATATGTGTATCTAGATCCAAGCTTCATAACCAGGCCATTTCTCTGCCATAAATCAAAAATCTCAGCTCAAATCCCCTGGCACAGTGAAATGAGAACTTCAGGCTCTATCTTACCTCTATGAAAAATCATTATGGAAAAATGCATTTGGTGACTGAACTACACATTTTATTCTGCTTATTCTCTCCCCTCAGCAAAATGGTGATTAGTATCCAAGACTGTTTGACAGTAACAAACCCTAGGTTCCTCTCACTTGCCTTTTCCAAATTTATTTAAATAGTTCAATGAACAAAGTAACTACTACTTTCCAATAATGAAATACAATTACAAAGCTGGTCTACTATTTAGAAAGCCAACTCCAACAGATCCATCTTGAAAAGATTTAGTTTTGCCTTTGAAGTTCTAACTAGAAATAATTCTAACTAGAAAGAAGTTTTTCCCTCAAGGAAATCACTGTACTACTGTCACAATACTGTAGACATTTTGAAGGGCAGTACTTATAAATCAAAGCAAAAACAACAGTGAGGCAGAAAGAACATTTGACTATAATGAAACTAATAATGGTAAGTCTTATGGACTTGCAGGAGAACTCCAGTAAACTGAAAAAAATTTTATCTGCAACTTCAGGGAAATAGCATGGTACTTCAGCATGCTTGTGTTTACTCTAAACCTTACCAACTATCACGCTTGTCTTTGGAGTCTATTGTCATAGCCAGACTGAGGTACAAAATCTTGCTCAGAATGAGACAAGACAGGAGGCAGCAGCATGGCAGGTAATTTTCAATGTGAAATATCAAGACGTTTTACCCTTGAAAAAGCAGTTTACCCTCAAAAATGTTTCCTGCAAATCCACAAGTAAATGACATGCACACTTCTTTCTTATAACCAAACTCCTGACTGTTCAAAAGCAAGGTTGTCATATAATCTTCCTTTCTTAGTCTAACGTCAAATAATGACAGCAAAACTTTAGTCAATAACTCATTAAAAAAAAAAAAATTTGAACACTAGAGGACTTTTTTCAAAATGTCAGCCTTGATTTGTTAGTGTTCCCATTTCCGAGCTTCCCTCGTCCATCAGCCACTGCTAATTCAGTGTTCCAGATCATTCTGTTCTGGATCACATTCTGTTCTGTGAACACATCTGCTTGGTATTGCTACAGCTTCTTCCCAGGATACCTCAGTACAGCTTTCTGAACAGCTTTCAGTGGCAGACCAGGCAAAGCTTCACATCTCAGTGAAGGCTTAAAGGAGTAAATACTATCCCTCTGTACATCATTTAATTCAATACTTAATTACTGCTCAAAATGTCTGTGTGAGGGGCAAATAGGGATTTTAACGATGCAGTTGTCAATTTATTCACGTATGAAATACAGCAATTCAAAGGCAGTATGAATTTAAATTTAGGAAACACCTTTAAGATGCTCTCCATGATCATGAAAGCATTACAGGCTAATATTGACTTCATTTTCAAACACACCCATACAACCGACTATACTGATAGATCTAACATACACACAATGGGGTAGGACAAAATCAAAAATTGTATCCATGAGAATACAAAAAATCTAATTAAATTAATTTTAAGGTTGATAAAGGAAGAATTTCTCCTCATTATCCACATGAAAGGGGAAAAAAGTAACATACAAAATACTGTGCAGCTCAACACCTGAAACAAGTAACAACACACAATTATTAGAATTTTAAAGGGAAAATGCAGTTAAATTACCAGCAGTTAATGGTTGCATTTGCCATCCCACCAAGGGTGTGTAAGAAACCTGGACCGGACACTACAAGACATACTCCTGGTCTACACAGAAAATACAAAAAGAAAAAAAGAGGAAGAGAGAAAAAAAGTGAGCACATGGAACATTAAAAAAAAAATCTACAAAAATTAGTAAGGTACTAAAATACAGAACATTGAAGTTTTACTCATGTCATCAAAACTCATGAATGCCTAGGAATTTGTATGAATAACTAAAGACAGACATGAAAATCAGAAACTATGAAGCTGTATCAATCCAATTAGAAAAGCAAGTGAACAATTACGTGCCACCCACACACAGGTGGGCAATATACACAGGCTTATCCTGTGTATTTACACAGCTCCTGACTTCTTCTATCACATTTGCTCTGCCATCTAATGTTCATATGCAATTTGGTACACTTATGTTTGTAGTTTTCTCAACTGCACTTTATCAGCAGTCACCAATGAAGAAAGCTCCCACTGGATGAAGCGCATCTGATTCAACACAAATTTTACTGAAATTTAATTCAGGCAGAGACACTTGTTGTTCCAGGTGATGAGATTAAAAATGGTAATTCTTAACTAGTGAGAATTTCTCAATAGCTTTGCACACTCTTTACATACCTGCCAGTCAAATATCCAACAGCAGATGCAGCATAACAGGCCTGTTGAAAATACTGGAGTTAATGATATGATGACGATGATGATGTATACATTTAACGATATTTTGTAGATAACTTTCAACAAAAATACTGAAAATAAGCAGGTACACATTCTTCCCTAACTATAAGAGCTTAAATGCAAGAAAAAGCTCCATTTCGCCCTTTCCATTAGATATGTCCATGAAGATTAATGTGAAAAATCTAAAATCTCAAGACTCTTCTCTACTTCTCTCCACATTTCAGGCTCCTTGCTGTTACAAGATATTACATTAGGTTTATTTGGGATTTGAAAAAGAAAAAAAATCAACCAGATAAAAAAACCCAACTAAAACCAGGGAAGTGAAGGCAATAGAACAAAACAGGAAACTTCTGCTTTCCACTGTCTTCTGGATGAACATGGAAGAGGGACTCACACGAGAAAAACAAGCAGAAATGCAGCCATTCTTAATTGTATTTCAGAAATAAAGCAAAAGGTTGAGATCTCACA
The DNA here is from genome assembly GCF_052056855.1 of Sturnus vulgaris. Classification (NCBI taxonomy): domain Eukaryota; kingdom Metazoa; phylum Chordata; class Aves; order Passeriformes; family Sturnidae; genus Sturnus; species Sturnus vulgaris. The sequence goes on from NC_142243.1 coordinate 34,865,846, forward strand.
TTGAAGAAAATAATTAGATGAGATCGTCTTTTACAAGCTAAGCTGCTGAAATACTTCTCACTCCACTTCAGTATCACACATTTAAAGAAAAATTGTATTTTGAATAAAAATCACAAAAGTAACATCTACAACGTGTTGGCATAGTTGATCAGCAGTGTTATTGCAGAGTATGTTTTAAGCTATTCCTGTAGTGATATTAAACATTTGGATATAAATTTCACTGGTAAAAAGACAGTATGTGATCAAGAAGTTTACAATTGACAAAAGAACTCAAGAATTCAAGTGACAATGCCCACTCTCATATTTCCATACTCTTGTCTTGAAATTAGCATGTTCTAACACTTAATGGAAAAATAACTCATTTTGCAGTATTTTGTTATTTCTTAAAGTAAGCTTCTGGCCTCAGAACCTGCCTCTTTCATTTTTAAATAGAGTGGGGATTTGTTTTTAGTTATAATTGAGTACTCTGGTGATAAAATGCCCGCTTTGGTTCCAGCTGCCATTATTACAGAGCTCTTGAGCCCAATTCCCTTGACAGCTGCACCAACTCCAGCATAATGTATGCTCACAACTAACTCAGGGTACAAATATCAAGAGATTGCTTTGAATATGCAGTGATAGTTATTTTTAAAGATTAAGAAGTAACATAAACAAAGTGTGTTGTTAACAAATAACCATATAGTTTTGAAGTTTAGAGCTGATCTGGGTTATCAGTCTTCTAAACAATGGCAGCAATCTCTAATTACCCAAGGACAGATACACGGAACAGGCACCCCTGTAAAGTTGCAACACAGTCTTCACTGTGCAAAGGGCATATGGATGCAGGGCAAATGCTTCTGGCAACCTCATACCATTTTACAGCCCACAGAAGACCAGCTCATGGGCATTGGCAGCTCTACTTTCAGCTTCATGCTTTCACCAGGTATTTATGTTCTGCAGTTTTATGAGCTTTTCACAGAATCATTAAGGTTGGAAAACACCTCCAAGATCACTGAGTCCAACGTCTGACCAATGTCCATCTTGTCAACTGGACCATGGCACTAAGTGCCATGTCCAGTCATTTTTGAACACCTCCAGGGATGGTGACTCCACCACCATCCTGGTGAGGTTTTATTGTGTTTTATGGGCCCTATTTCCTATGAACACTACTAATTAAAATTTTACTACTTCTACAGGGAAATCCTTTTGCTACATCTGGCACAGAAATGAGGTAGAAACTCAATCCCTGGGAAAAAAAACCCCAAACCTTAATTTTCCATATATCATATACAGCTGCCTTCACTAATAAAGGAGGCAGCTGTATACACATCCTCCACAGCCAGGCCACACAACTGAGACATTTAAAACTATGACATGTATATATTGAGTATATCTTGAATATACTATATATAAGCTTTCACCTTTTGCCAAGAAATTATTATTCACTGAGGAGAAAGAGCAGACCAAAACTCACTACAAGATACAGCTTCATTCATCCTTTTTGACTCTCCAAAGAAGAGAAAACCTGACACTTTGACATTAAAACTAGTCTTTGTGCTATTTTTATTCCACTAAGCAAAAGCAGCCCATCATTTATCAGCAGAATGTTTTTTGTCTCCTTCATCCAGTAAAGAGCAATAAATAGAACATCTCATTTGGCAGTGTAAAGCAATCTTCTCTGTTAATTACACACACATGAGGAAATTAATTTTAATCATGTTAGTAACCACAGCTAAAACTAGAATATTTGCTAAATGGCCTACAGGAATATAAAGACTGTGCCAAATTCCTAGTTCTTCAAAGACTCAAATACACCTTTTAAACATGTTTGTATATATTTGCCTCTCTCATGTTACAGGTTTTCCATAGAGACACGCATTCATCTAAATTCTCACATTCAAATATAACAACGTAACGACTACACAGCAAAAACACACAGCTCACAACCACCTGATGTGGGAGAACTACTGTAACAACACTTGGTTGAGGACTGGAACAATCCAAGAGGTTATTAACTACATAAATTAAGAAAATCTGGCAGCTGCTGTAGATCAGGTATGGAAAGCTGCTGGTCCCTCTGCCACCAGCTCAGCAGCCAGTTCCCCATCTTCTGCAGCGACCCTTGAAAATGATGTACAAATCCAAGGTTATTATCTTCAACCTCAGACCACCCAAGAAACTACTGAGATTAAAGAGTTACTACTGTGAGAAACCAAACAAATGCAGAACTAGTGGCATTCCACCAAAATGCTGAGGAGCTTGGCTCTTAATTTCTGACACCTGCACAATAAAATTGAAATATACATAAATAAGAGAGTCTAAGTATATGTTCATGGTTGATTTTGAACACTTGGAAGCATTATTAGTTTCTATTGTTTGCTGTTCTGTGAGATTTTAAAACATAGGGGAAAAAAACTATAATTATTGAAATTGTCAGAACAAGTTTATCAATCAACAGGAACACTTTCCTCTTTGGGCACTTAAGAACACCATATAGAGAGGGGCAAAAAAAGTAAAGAGGTAGGCAATAAAGTCCTAAAAAGAACTAAAATACTACCAGTTGGAGTGAGGATGATAATATTGGAAATTGTGTAGAAAGCTAAAGCTACAGAAAAACAAAAGATCCTGGATGAGAATCCCAGAACTTGGTAGATAATATCTGACAATATATCACTTAAAGGAGATAGCCCGTGATAGAGAACAAAAAATTATCAGTTATCTTTAAATTATTTTTTTTTCTTTTTTTATTTTTCCTATCCTTGCTCCCTTATTGGAGAATGACATTTTTAAATGGAAGAAGATGCAATTCTGTTATCAGAAAAGGAGAGGGCCACTTTAAAATGGAAATGGGGAAAGAAAGGCACAAAGAAACACTCAACCCAATGCAACAATGTTCTCCAAATAAGACTGGCTGCTCCTGTATACGTTAATTAAAGGAAAATTCAGAGACCACATTCTTTCTAGTAAGAAAACTTACACTGGGTTTTGTTCCATTGTAAAAAAGTTAAAGAAAGGGCTAGTCCCACTACAGATATATACTTACAGCTTGTTCATTTCTCATTCCCACATATTTTATTCCAACTGCCTGGGCTGCAATTGCGATTTCAGTGACTGGAATACCAACAATGCCAAACATATATTCGATATTCTATAAAGAAAAATGTCGGGAAAAGTCAGTGTTTATTCCCAAAAGACAGCTTTAATAAGCACATTTCAAACACAAACATGCTAACTACACAGGAAGTCTAAAACTAAAATGTAACATATATAGTCACAGAGAAGCTCACGGGTCACCGTGGAAACAGAGCTGGCATCAGCTGGTGTTTGCAGCTCAGCCCTCTGGTTGTGAAAGCCCTGGATTTTGGCAGTCTACAAGCAGTGGGACAAGGGTTCAGTGCCTCAGCCAAGGTGTGTTTAGTGCTTTCTACTGAGCAATTCTTACCTGGGACATCTCTGCTATGTCACTTTCCTGATTCTCAGTACGTCAGCTTCCTCTACTCTGAAAATGCCTCATGGCATCTTGTGTTTTCACACTTTTACAGAAAATTAAGGGCAAAAAGCCCCCAAGAAATGGTTGGAAATGTACCGTGCCCACAAAAACACAGAGATAAAGAAGACTATGCTTATCTGGATTACAATTGAACTACTTTTCTATGTTTCACAGGCCAAACTCAAAGTCTTCTCCCAAGCCCCGTGTCAGGCCTGCAGCATCTCGAGTTTAGAGACAACACAGTTTTCCTCACTGCAAAGGAGGCGCAGGAGGCACATCCAACTGTCACGGGGAGAGCCGCACAGGAACCTCGGCACTGCTTCGTGGTAACGGGGGAATCGCCCAAGCTCGGGAGGGAGCAGGCTCGGGAACGGGGCAGGCCTGGGAACGGGGCAGGCTCGGGAACGGGGCAGGCTCTCCAGAAGGCGGCAATCAAGTGTCGGCCTGGGGAACGCCGCCCCGATGTCAGCAGCTCACGGCGGCACCGGGGCCGGGCTGCTCCTGGGGCTGTGCGGCGGAACCTCCCTTCCTTCCTTTCCTTCCCTCCCACAAAGCGTCGGGGCGAGCCCTTTCCGTCCGGTCCCGGGAGAGCGGCAGCGCCGGTCGGAGTGAGTCCGGCCGCGCACATTCACTCGCTGCAGGTATCCCGGCGCGCACGCTGCCGGTCCCTGTCCCCGCGCTCTTACTTGCGCCCTGAGGGCCTGGGCGATGAGCTGCGCCCCGCTGACCGCCTCGCCCTCCATGTCGGCCCCGCCGCCCACCTGCACCGGGCCGGGCCGAGCCGAGCCGGGCCGGCACTGCGGGCGAAGGGCGTGCGCAGTGATTGACAGGCGGCTCGACCAATCAGACAGGGGAGGGGGGCGGGCCCGAGGACCCACCCCTCACTCTGCTGGCGGGCGGAGACCGGGACAGCTTCCTATTGGTCAGAGCGGGCAGCCAATCAGAGGCCGCGAGACGCCGGCCGTGCAGCGTGAGGCTCGCGGCGCGCGGGGGCGGGGGCGGGACCGGGACGGGTCTTCCCGGGTCCGGCCGGGAGCGGGGCCCAGCGGGCAGGGCGGGATCGCTGCAGGCCCAGCCGCGGCCCCGGTGGCCTCCGTGAGCCGCTGGGCCGCGCGGTACCCGGGTCAGCCATCCCCGGCCGCTCCGGCTGTGTGGGGCTGGTCAGAGGTGGCGAACACGGGGCGGGACAAAGTCCAGGGGTTGTGTGAGGTGTCGGTGCCGCCGCCGGCGCTCACCGGGAGAAGCGCCAGAGGAGTGCGAGATACCCTCCCAAAATCCCAGCTAAAGGATGGCGCACGCTCCTTTGTCCGGCTCGGCCCATCCCGGCATGTCGCTGAAGCGACACGGGTGACACCGTGTCCCTGCCCCACGGCCGGGCTTGTCCTGGCAAACCACTAACGATAGCAGCGCTCCGTTCGCCCTCGCTCGCCAAACAACAAAAAAACCCACAGGTAACAAAACACAGATGACATACAAAACAGAAAACCTTCATAAAACCTACATTATAAAATACTGTAATATAACGCAGCAAATAAAAGCAATAGACAGGAGGTATCGGTGGAAAACCCCTTGAATTTCACTATATTTTACGTATCTTTGAAATACATTGTATAATAGATAGTAGAATGGCAGCAATGTCACAATCCATGGTTATCATGCAACATAAAAAAGCCTTTATTTTTTCACAGCCAATTGACTCTTTACCAAGTAATCGTTACTGTTTATGTTACTATTTATGTTACTATACTATATGTTAGACATAGCTTAACATGCATTTGCTATTAACCACTCAGGAGGATCCAGACTAGTGCTGTGCTACCTCTGTTATTTCAAGGTCTGTTGGATTATTCTGAGTGTAGAAGTACGAAGAACTTCTTCATATGAAAACACGTGTTGCTTTTCCTTGTGTATACATCCAGGTGTGGTGACAGGTGACAGACTTCTAAGTTTCCAACGTTGTTCAAAAAATGAGTGGATGCTTTACTTCACAACACACTGAGATCAGATGGTTCTGAAAAGGTGAATAGGAAAACAGCCTGCAGTATGACTGGGGGAAATCCTGGCATGCAAACTTGGACACCAGTCTTCTTACTCTTTGTGTGGAACTATAACTGGAATATTTTGACTGCAAGACAGTAATACTGCTCTGAAATATTTATATTTGGACAACATGATCCTGCTGAAGCCTGCCAGGCAAAAGACCACATAAATCACAGGAAAGGGAAATAAAAAGAGATTAAGTTAGAAAGCATTTCAGGTAATGAAAATTTAAAGTCATGGCTCAGGTGAGGTGACAGCTCTATAGGTCCTAAGCAAATTAACTTCTCTTCAAGGAAAGGATTTATGAGATGGTGTGCCACTTTCCAGTAAAAACATCCAGAATGTGGCAGAGACATATTTGGAATCTCAACAGCCTAAGGGCTGAGTAAAGCCTGTTGGTATCCTTATTTTGGCTGGAAAGTTTAATACACCCAAGCCCAGCCTTGGGCCTTGTCACGACTCTGTGTTAGAAGCAATCCATGAGAGAGCAGAGTCCTGTTGTTTAAGCTGTCAGACAGGGGAAAGGCTTTAGGGAGCACTCACACAAGTGCTCAGCCATCATCTGTAGGACTAGCAGTAATCACAACCCAGGGTTATTTCAGTTATTTTAGTTGCCCCAGGTTCAGCCAGATGGGGTTGTGTAGTTGCATGTTCAGTGCTAAACCTCTTGTGCATCTAAAAGATTCAAATTAGTACTTTTGAGTGTTTCTGACCACCAGGAAATGAAACTTGGTAGAAAAATAAGACCTCTCCAAGCACGTTTGTAAAATACAACATTTTGTAGAGGCTCATTACTTGTTAATTTTTTTCTGTTAGTGTTTGGCTTTTAAAAAAGGCAGTTTTTCTAATACGTAGCAATTCCACCTCGTGATCTGAAACTCTCCAACTTTTTTCATCACTAGTAATGATGAATTCTAATTACATCTTAGTTGACAACTTTATTAAGGAGCAGCTGACTAGAACCCATTCCTGCCCTAAAAAGGTATTTGAAGGGGTGACAAGAAATAGAAAATAGAGTCCTGTCAGGAAAGTGCAACACAGCTTGTTTATTTCCAGTATGTTCCTTAACTGTGAGAGGTTTCTCACTCCTGAACTCCCTCCTCCTGCTACTGGTTTATATCTTCACATGTGCTTTGGTATTTCAATTGTAGAGCTGAGCTGCATAGGACAAGGAGGCTTCTCCATTCTTGATATGCATTGCAAAATCACCCCCCAAATGTACCGAATGTTTTCCTCAACATGCAGAATAGCAAGGACAGCTAGTCATACATCACTTTTCAAAACTGTTTATATAAATACAGTATCTTTAATCCATCTGATTACAGAGAGGCCAAGGTTTTGTTCAGTTTTCATCACACTTGACATAAATTTACCCTTGAAGGCATGTATGTATGGACACATCAGCTAATCAAAGCTCAAGGAAATAGGAATATGTAGTTCAGCTTAGTAGCATTGAACAGCTAAGTTACTCCTGTACCCTTAGAAGTGTTACTATTACATGTTAAGATTTTTGGTTGAGCAAACAATTTTTCTGCCTACTATGGGCACCAAGATTATAATTTTGCTGTCCTACATAATGCTTTTTCCATTTACTCATTGTTAGGTACTAAGCACTTGGTATTTAGGGGAAAAAAAAAAAGCAGTATTGAGGATTGTTATTAGCTACTTTTCATCCTGGAATTCAAGCAAAGAGATATTTTCAGTTAACTTGCCATAGAATTTCTTTTTTTAGTTACAAGACCACATTTGATATAACACGAATAAAAATAAGACTGTGATTAGTTTAGAGTTGATCTTTTTTTCCTGCTGGGCTTTAAGAAGTCTCTCCATGCATGTGTCTGTCAGTCTTTATTTGCTTTGGAAAAATTCAGGGTGTTGTAGATTACAAAGACAGAAGGGCACTAAGAGTGTTTTGGAACTTTTTTTTTCTTGGATACAAGTTCCCAGAGAGCAAATACAATTCAAAAGTCAGTAACTGAACTTAGAGCTATCAATACATAGCACCAGTAGATCTCGCCTGCACATTCTTTCAACTTCACTAATATTCGAGATTTAATTCCTTAATGATACCAGTGACACTGTGGTGACAAATACAGAATTCTCATGTTATGAGAAAAAATCTGAATAAAAAGGCATTTCTATAGGCTTTCTGAAGTGTTGCACAACCATTGTCTGTGTCAGTCGTTGTTCTAAGTCCTTTGCTAAACTGGGAAGTCAAAAGGTTACATGGGGAGCCCATATTGCAGAGAATGCCCCAGCCTTCCAGATTCAATAATTCTCCAGCTTTTTCTAAGAAACGCTAACTAATGCAAATTTTCTCCATTTTGTATAGATTTTGGGGTTTTTTAATTACTATGAAACATTTTTAGCCTTACCTATCTGTGTTGCGGGAGGAATGTGGATCTGAATTGCACTCAACATTTTTATAAATGTTTAAAAAAGCTGCACTGTAGGAGAAATATTTGCCTATTTCATATGTGGAATTGAAATACAGTGAATTCATAATCCATTAGGACAGACATTCTTATGATAGATAGATGCAGAAGTGGTGTCTAGTGTAATTATCTTGGCAATTATCTGTTTCAGTATTGATAAAATATGTCCTATTTCTGCTTGACTGCTAAATACAGTCTCCAAGTAATTTTAGGAAATGCTACTTTTAAATACGTCTCCCGTTACCGAATGGAGGAGGAACTGCAAATTTGTGAGCTGCTTTAAACTTTTCTCAAAGATATTTTGATATATAGTGAAACAATCTATAAATGAGTGTTAATTATAAAGGGAAACTAAGCAAGGAGATCAGTAGAACTATATATGAAGCTTAAATGCTTTTGGGCGCTGTTGTTTAAAGCACCAGTGTAGATGGATTTGTTTAGAAACAGCGTGCATGTGCTCATTCAGGAACTTAAAAGCACCTTACTGCTGAGAGCCTCGGTTACCATCCACACTTAATTTAAATTTAAATTCCTGGCATGACATTTGGCTCCAGCTCCCTCACCCCACCTGTTTTTTTTTTTTTTTTCTCTAGATGATGGCATTGACCGTGGTGGCTCTGTGCTGGAAGCTGCCCATCTGCTTTCTCTTCTATCAAGTGGTCTCAGGAAGAGTGAGGAGGGAGGGGCACTACGTGGCGGCCGTGTACGAGCACGAGTCCATCCTGAGCCCGACCCCGGCGGCGCTGGTGGAGCGACGCTCCGCGCTGGAGCTCATGGGCAGGAACCTCGACATCTACGAGCAGCAAGTGCTGGCTGCTGCCAGGCAGGTACGGCCCAGCTCCAGGCAGCACTTGCATGTGCCCTGGGTATATATAGAGGAAGTGCTATTTGAAGATAATCTTTCACATTTGTGTTCCCAGGCAACTAAAGCCATATTTATATCCATAACTATGGTCTGGGTTCTCAGACAATCTGACCTGCCAGCAGCTCTGAAAAAGAATCAGGCCAATTAGCATCCTGCCTGACTCAGGCTATTCCAAGCTTGGAAAAACACGCCCATCGTTATTTAGTGTAGGGAAATTAATTTTCTATTTTGGTCTGAATACCTAGCTCCTGTCTGTTTTCTTAAATGGAAGGGTTTCCCTGAAAGTTTGTCTTGCTGGCAGCTGTCTTGGGTTTGGTTTTATTCCAGTGCTCTCAATGGAAATTGTTTCTAAAAACTAGGGAAGTCAAATTTGGAAATTAATGTTCTGCCTTTAACAACTTTGTGGAACTAAAGTTTTCCATTCCTTTCTCCTACCCACCATGGAATGGTTCTCAGTCTAAATATACTTAGCGGACAGAGACTAGTATTGCCAGCTGTTCTTATGTGCAGCCCTCTATCCTCCCCTCCCAAGAAAACCCAAGCTGATTCTAGTGACAGGAAGCAAGTGTTACTGGCCATACACAGAGAAGAATTGACTTGCAATTTTCAGAGATCTGTTGTTCGGAGAGAGAATAATTACTAATTTTATATAATTTGAAAACATGATGGGGTGTTTTTGGAGAAGTTCAGATGATTGGGCAGAAACATTATAGCAATTTTTATGCTGCCTTGCACCCAAGACACATAAATTATCCCAAAGCCATGGCATAGATAACATGCTTGAGCTTTTAAAAACTAACAGGAATTTGAGTGACTGGTGCTGTGTCTGATTTAAGAAGAATCCACCTCATTTTTAAGAACAAGTCAGATCTCCCTGAGCTTCAGGCAGAGCGTCTACATTTCTACCAGACTGTGCACTGCTTCCACAGTGAAGCTGCTTCTGAAATCAACACTCTCAGTACTCTGTCCAACTCTAAATTATAATGAGATTTAGAGAAGTCTCTTCATGCATGTGCCTGTCAGTCTGTATTTGCTTTGGAAAAATTCAGGGAGCTGTAGATTACCCAATACCTAATTAATTAAATGATGCTGAAACTTTGACAAAGTGTATCTGCAAATAGGATAATTCTTATAAAAAAATTAAGACAAGTTTTAATATCATCAGTCTTTAACCTGAATGATGACATTCTCATGACTTGTGTGAAGGGAGAATACCTTTGGTAAGAAATTGGATGCAGTAGGCTCCTATTTGCATGCCCTTAAAATAATGTCAAATGCATTATTTTTCAAGAAAAAGGTATGTGTCAGGTTAAATAAGTTTTTTTAATACACATTGTTACACACCTACTACATAGTTACACCTACTATGAAGTTGAAGAAAAGACATCTTCAAGCTACATTATTGGCAAAACATAATTGGGTTATCCTTATATTTCTTTAGCTCTTTTTACCCATGAGATCCCCCCTTTTCCTTTGCTTTGCCTACAAAACATGTCTTTGTTTTACACACAGGGGGCACAGATCATTGTTTTTCCTGAAGATGGAATCCATGGTTTCAACTTCACCAGAAGCTCCATATACCCTTACCTGGATTTTGTTCCGTATTCACACTCTGGGAAGTGGAATCCCTGCAGAGAGCCCTATTTGTTCAATGACACAGAGGTAAATGTAGGGGTGATGCCTGCAGGGGTGGGATAACTGAATGCTCCAAGTGAGAAACAGTTAAAGTTGGTTTGCTTAGGGAAATAAGCAAGAAATTTAACCACTCCTAGTACCAGATTCTGTTTTCATGGATGCTCAATCTCTGCCAGTTTAATTCTTAGCAGAGGAGGGTTTAGATCTGTACATGCAAGGAGATCAGCTGTGTGTGAACCATCTGGATTTGTCATCTCCTCCTCCCAAGCTCTGAAATGGTAACTGCTCTCTCATAAGATCCATTGTGTGTGGTTTTGTTTGAATAGCATTGTTTTATATAAAACAACACAGCAGCATCACTGCTTTTGGTGCATTCTTGTTACTCGGGTTTAATGACTTAATGGCATCACAGCATTCTGACTCAGCAGTCATTGCCAAATGAGAAACACGAGTAACAGGACGTTCCTGCTACAATGTAATAGAAATCACAGCTTGACACAGACCAAGCATGATTACATAAGATATGATCTGGATGTTACAAAAATATTATTGCCACTGACTACTCTGGACCTGAACTGAAAATAACCATGCTCAGTAAATACAGTTGGCTAATTCTTCCAGTACTCAATCTAATGAAAGAAATCGTGCCTGTACCTAGTGAGCAGGATTTGTGTGAAAACATGAATCGCAGTTGTAAACAATGATCTATTTTGGCCTATGAATCTTTGTTACCAATGATCACGACCAAGCAAGCAAGTTTGCCATTCAGATGCTGTTTGGAGGTTGCAGTAATGTCAGTCTTTGGTACAGATCTCTGTGTCATGGAAGAAATATCCCAGTAATACTGTGGGGTCTGCAATGTTTTCTATTTCTTTGCTGTAAAATGCAAGGTCTATCCCTTCCCATCTCTGCTTCTCTAAGTCGTAGGAAGTAACTGCTTTATAAAAATTTATAGTAAAAACATCCATGTGCAGATGAACATTATTAAACATTTGCTGTTCTAAAGGCACACACAGATCAGTTGTGCTGCCTTGGCAAAGCTTTCAGCTGACATACAGTGTTTTAAAGCCATTGGTGCTCCTACAAGTCACACGTTTCTAAAAACTAATACCCTTGAAATAGATTTATTTACTTACTTACTTCTGAGGAAATAAAAATCAGACAATTTTTTTCAGAGCTGTTTTAAAATAAACATCTGAAATACCTTTCTGCCTACAAAGCTACTGGTTCCAGCAGCTCTTATCATGAAATCATCAGTGCTTTTAAATTTTATGGATATGGTTAAATGTGTTAAATTTTGAATTTCCAAGATAATAATTTGGAAAGTATTAAATAAGTCATAGGTGGTTAAGTAAACTGAAGCGCTCCCATTTCTCCATACTGTTTTCCAGGTCATCCAGCGCCTGAGCTGCATGGCTCTGAAGAACAAGCTATTCCTTGTGGCCAACTTGGGGACCAAGCAGCCGTGCGAGCGCGGGGACCCGCGGTGCCCGTCGGACGGGCGGTACCAGTTCAACACCAACGTGGCGTTTGCCGCGGACGGAACGCTGCTGGCCACGTACCGCAAACACAACCTGTACTTCGAGTACGCTTTTGACACTCCTCCAGAGCCAGACTATGCATTCTTTGACACCCCTTTTGCTGGAAAGTTTGGCATGTTCACTTGCTTTGATATACTCTTTTTTGAGCCTGCAGTGAGCCTCATCAGACGATACAATTTGAAGCAAATTGTCTATCCAACTGCCTGGATGAACCAGCTCCCGCTTTTGTCTGCTGTAGAGTTTCAACAAGCTTTTGCAACAGCTTTCAATGTCAATATTTTAGCAGCCAACATCCACCACCCTACCTTGGGCATGACAGGGAGTGGCATATATACTCCAGTCAAATCATTCATCTACCACAACATGGAAAGTTATGGTGGCAAGCTCATAGTAGCAGAAATTCCTGTGATTACTCCAGATTATAAAACCAATTCAGAGATTAATGAAAGATTTAGAGAGAACTTACGTGACTCATGCAGGACTTTTACGAGCACCTCACTGGATGATGAAGTTTGCTTTAAGGAGCAAGAAGAGGTTCCTGGCAGAGTATCTGAAAAAGCAAAGGAACAGTCACCTCCTCCCTTTTATGCAGAAATGATGTATGACAACTTCACTTTTGTTCCTGTATGGGGGGAAAAAGGAGAGCTCCAGGTTTGTGCCAATACCCTTTGTTGTTACCTGAACTATCGCAGAGCTGTTTTAACTGATGAATTATATGCTTTAGGAGTTTTTGATGGGCTCCATACAGTGCATGGCACATACTATGTCCAGGCCTGTGCCTTGGTGAAGTGTGGTGGTCTCAGCTTTAGCACTTGTGGACAGGAGGTCACAGATGCCACTGCTCAGATAGATTTCCAGCTATGGGGAAATATGAGCACTCCTTACATCTTTCCTTTGCTGCTGACATCTGGTATTACCTTGGACTTTGCTGATCACATGGGCTGGAAAAACAACTACTATTTCCTCAGCAAAAATAGAACATCTTCTGGCCTCCTGACAGCTGCTCTCTATGGACGATGGTATGAAAAGGACTAGCACAGGTATTTGACTGAGTCAGAAAACAACTGCCCATATGTTCACAGTATGTATCTTAACAGAAGTTGTTGAACATCTGTATTTCCAAGAGGTTCAGGTGTGTTTGTCCCATCACTGCCTGATTAGGTCCCACATTTGAAATAATGTCTGTAAGCACAGTCTATACCATGGTTGTGAAAGAACTGCCTTGCAAAGGTAAAGGCTTGCTGTGATCTGGTGAGATGTTTTATACCAGAAAATAACACTTCTCATTTCAACTATTCCTTTTAATTTAATCCTCTGGGTTTTGAGGGTCCTGACTGGAAGCATGGAAATGAATGGAATGGAAAAATACTGCAAGAAAAGAAAAAAAACCAAAAGGAAAGAGAAGGAAGACACCAATATTGCGCATAACATGCACAAAACCATGTGGGTGTACATACCTGTAGGTTTTATATGCTGAAGTTCTGATTTCTGGTTAGGGTACTATGATTGTTTTTTTCTTAGAATCAAAAACTCCCAGCTGAAATCATTACCATTGACTGACCACTCAGGTGCCTGTAATCCTGTTACACATTCATCTGAGTGTTACAGTTGTAAAAATCTACAGAATAGCTAGTCTAGGGAACAGGGTATCAATGACTGTGAAAACCTAGACTGCAGCAAGACGCAATTCACAAGAAATTATGTTTAAAGAAAACATCAGCATTGAATATCAGTGGCCATGTTATGTACTGTTTGAGTACTTTACCTTTCCCTGTTTAAAAGAGAAATAATTTTAAGACTGTTTTGACTTTTAGACATCTTACACACTGTTCATTAATTTATTCAAGAGGAGTTATGAAAAGCACATAATAAGCTGTGGAACAGCAAGGATTTTGCATCAGTGATTCATGTGCCAGATGACAGGTTTGTGTGCTGAGTAAAACATACCATTCTTTCCAGAGCAGTAACTAGATTACGTGCTGTTCTACTGCAGTGAAGAAGTTGGGAAGAGAATATTCAAAGGCTATTAATTTGGGGTTAAATTCAGACAAGTTAATGTATTCTCAACAATTATAAATTTATGGGGTCTTATTGGCCATTATGACTTCATCTGGGTAATGGCTGTTAAGTAATGGAATAAAAACATATATATATAAATATACAATAAAAATTATATAAACATATATATAATAAAAAACCAGTTCCTTTGGGGAGTCCTTGTGTTCCAGCTGCTCTGTTAGGCTGAAAGGAGCAGAGCACAGGAGAAAGGAAAGCTGAGAGTCTCCCTTTGTTTTGATGGTCTGAATTAGTTCAAACTCAAAGCACAACAGCTACAAGGGCAAGTCCTGAGAGGTGCTCTATCAGCTCCTGCTTCGAATGAACTCACTTTCTGGTTTCAGAAAGCAAAACAACAAAAAAATCGCTGAATTTCTACCTTAGGGTTTCTTAGACATTTAAACAGAATTAGTGTATAATTATGGAAGATCTTGGGCTCTATCACACCTTCCTTCTCCAGTCTGTATCTCTGTGAGTCAGGCCCTCATTGAACACCACTTTGATACAGCAGCACATCAGGTTTGTTTATCCTGCAGCATATATTGGACAGAAATATGGAGAGGGGAATGTCTGTATCTCATTAGGCATAAACTTGCTGCTATAAAAGTAGGCCATTCCACCACAGGGTTATTAAAGTTCATTAATTCTTTGGCACCCATACCATGTTCTTGCTGAGTGATTCCAGGACATACAGGGTTGAACAGAAAAGCATTTGCAGTGCTTATTGGTGCTTCTGTTTCTAGTATCACATGATCAAGTCTGAAGGAATGGAACAATGAACAACTGGAGATTTCAGCTCTCAGGCCCTTCCACTTTGGAGGCTGAAAAACATGCAGCTTCATGCACTAAAATATTCTTTGGGATTTAGTTCCAGAGCAGACCGTTATCACAGTAAGTCAGGCTAAACAAATAAATAGCATTACACATATTTGCTATGCTTAAGGAGTGAAGAGGTATTACCTGTGAAATACATGCAAAGTGTGTGCCAAAGAGCTATTCTAACTCTGGGTATGTTAAATTGTTAGAACAAAACCTTCTAGCCCTACTGGAGTTTGCATGAGGCACGTTCCTGTCTCCTCTCTGAGAAGAGGAGGCATTAAGTATCAAAGAGTGTTCTCATACCTTGTTCCCTTCACCCAAAACAGCTGCTTCTAGCAAAGGGACACTGGGAAAGGGTCGAACAGGCAGTACTAGACACAATGGATTACCAGGAAGTATCTACTCCTGCCTCCCTCCTGATCTTTGAATAACAGCAGATGTGTCTGTCTGACCCAGGGTGACCAGCAGTAACCTACACCACCACCACACATTGGTGGCTTCTGGAAGTGTGCTGGAGCAGCAATCCCAGCACTGCTCTGTTCCCAAACAAGCCTGCAACCTTGGGAATGAAGCCACTTACCACATGCTGAGGAGGTGTGAGAAGCCTTCAGCATGGCTGGTATTCACTAGTAAGATACTGTAATGCAGCCCATCATCTAATAGATATGAACAGTTTTATTAAAGCTTCCTGAGCCATTCCTGTCTTAGAGTGGAACAAAACCAAACACAAGGATTTTTGACAGAGGAAGTAGAGCTGAAATCTAGAGCAGCTTTAAACCCCTCATTCTGTGGACCAAAGTGAAACCAGGATTTGGGAATTTTTACTGACACTAAAGAAATTTCCTCTCTGAGACAGCAGGGGATGATATCTTTAAAGGACACTGCTCCTTTAGGAGGATGCAACCATAGAACTCATACAACCATAGAAACTCTGTCCAGGTCCATGAATCAGAGGGGTTGGAAAATTCCTCATAATGGATCTGCTGCTTCAGGATTCACAGTGGTTTTTCCAGGTGGATGTCAGGATACTCTCCTTACCATGACAGAAACACCAGAAAGCACATCAAAGGAACAGCTGGATAACAGAATCTTGGAGTTGAGCTATCAAGAGGCATGGGAAGAGGCTGAAGTGACACAACCTGTTCAGATCAGAGACCTTCACAATGCCCAACTGGGCATAAGCTCCTTTAGGCAGATCTCAGCCAGTGAAATGAAAACCCCAAATATTCACAGACTGAACTGAATTATCACTCCATCAAGCTTTTCAAAGTCAACAACAATGCAAATACTTGAGAGAGTCACTGTGCTCTCCTTTTTCCCCACCCTGGGAGAGCATGCGTGGGCAACACGGGTCAGAAGTCAGAGATAATGGTGGGACCGACAGCAAATGAAAAAAACTCTTGGTAGAAGAGATTAGAAAGGTTGAATTCATTAAGACTTTAATAGATTGGGAAGATTTTAAAGATTTTTAGAAAATTATGCAGACAGTTTGAGTAACAAAGTTGGGCAAGAGACAGAAAATACCTGACAGGGTACATGAATCACTAGATTTTGCTTTAAAACTATTTAAGCTATCTAATCTGTTCTTTTAACATAAAACACCTGAAATGTCAGACTTATGTCAGATCCCAGGTACAGAGAAGAAAACCTGCAAGTCTGTCCTTTGACAAGACTTCAAAGAAGGTTTTGTTTCGTTCTATTGTAAACCTGAATAGCGAGAGTTCTGGCTGCATCTCTTGCAATTTTAATTAAAAAAGAAAGATTGTAAGGGGTTTGTTTCCTCTTTAAATATTTAGTGACACCATCAATGTGAAGACAGTTTGAAAGGCTCTTAAGGTTCTCTATTATTCAACTATGTTTACAGTTACGTGGGGGAAAACTGCAAGATCTCCTTCCCAACCTCGGCTTGAAAATTGCCAAAACATAGCATAGAATGGAGTGAGCTAAATTTATCCTAATGTAAAATAACACACAGCACAGCAGGGAAGCATGGATAATTTATATACTGCTTTATTTGAAGACAAATAGTGTGCTAAAGAGGCTGGGATACCAGGTTGGAAAGAGCAGCAAGAAATCTTGGGAGTAAGCAGGGACAGTCATCTTTCCGTGTCAGGAAAGTTCAGTTGTGAGATGAGCTGTACAATTTGAAAATTTTAGTCACGTTTATAACCTAATCTTCCCCAGGGAAAGGAAACCAAAACAGTTTTGTGGTCTTGCTGGGCTCTAGATGCCTGAACAACTGACAAGATGCTCTTTCCAAGGCTGCCACTTCAGACCATTTTTCTCTCAGTAGGTCTGAAAGAGAACACAGATCAGGCTGGGGGCCTGGGTGACATTCACCATGTGCAGCCAGGCCCTGCCTTCTCCTATTAAGTGTAAAATGAAGGGATTTTGTGATAAGGCTTACAGATTCTCATAAATACAGTAACAGGATAGATTCTTAAGAATAGCTGGTTGTTTCATCATTAAAATAAATGCACAGTGATACCTTTGCACTTAACATTTGAAAACATATAGATATGACAGTGAGAGAAGGACTCCAGAAAAAAGCCAAAGCCAATGCTCTCAGCTAACAAAGAGGCCTGTGCTGCGTCTCTTCCTATTTCATAGAATATGACTGAAAAGAACCCACAAAGATCATTGAAGCCCAACTCCTGGCCCTGCACATGATCACCCCAAGGCTCACACCACATTCCCAAGAGCATTTACCACCTCAGGTTTCAGTCTAAAGTTTGGAGGCCCATGTTTTATAAATTCTTATCTTGTCCAATTCAGACTCACAGCTACACATTTATATACAAAAAATGTTTTCCATCCCAATCAGAATTCTACTCCAACTGTCCTGCCAACTTCTACAGCATATTAAAGAGGATTGTAAGGAAATCATCACAAATCAGTAAGATTACTGCAAGAGGCAGTAACTATTGATCTTGGATTTAAGGATTTGTATGAATTGGCTTGAGGCTTTAAGAATTTAAATACTTACTTTTTTGTGATATTATTATCAATTTTACCAAGTTTGAATTCAGACCTATGGAAGTTGTGTAAGAAGTTTAAACTACTTATTAAGAGACTAAAAGAGGCCCTTCTTGCCAAAGTCTAGTTAGTCTGATTCCAACAGGACTGGATTATCAGAAAGTACTATCAGCAGGAATCAATGCTTTTTAACCAAAAGTGTGATGGCATTTCTTTTGTGGATACATCCCATCAGCAGAGGCCCAGTGCAAAGTTGTGGGAGATGAGAAAGATCCTCCTGCTGCTCCTGCAGGTGTAGTCAGGGAAGGCCATGGACCTCCCTCGCCCACCCTGTGGTACACAGAGCCAAAGAGCACAACCTCCAGTTCTGCAGAACTGCTGTTTCCATAAACATTTACCCTTTTTATTTAGGTTTCCGTTTTTAGGATGCCCTGCAGACATCTAGCACTGTTAAAAATGTTCCCTTATAGTGACAAACTTTTCACAAGTAATGCTAACCAGTCTTTTGGGCAGTATTCACTGACACTTCCCATCCTTCTACACACTGATCCTCTCACCCAGTTACCGCAGGATCAGCACACTTTTTTTTATTTGCAAAAGAGAACATGAGTTACCCAAACGCTTGTATTATCCACAACCAACTGCATTTAATGAACATTCTCTTACTTTTTTTATAGTAGATATAAATAGAGCATGTTATTCTGGGTTACTACAGTAGTTGTTGTCTTTAAATGGGTACAATCTGGGCAAGACAAGAAGGCTAATTCCTCTCTAAACCAGAATTAATTGGGTTGGAGAATCTGTAAACATTATCTCATGCTCTTTTTTAGTCATCTTCCCTACAGTTTAGGTAACAGCTTAGGTTTAGGTAACATCTATGTAGATGTTAAAAGAAGTAAAACTTTGAAATATTAATTTTTACATATTAACTTCTTTTTCAACCAAACATTTCTTAATTCTTTAGCCTGGTAGCCAAAACCAGAACATAGACAAGTCAGAATTTTAAACAAAATAAATTACCAGAAAAAAACCCTAAACAATTGCAACCAATCTAAGTTTAAAAAGTGCCTAGAATAAAAGCTCTGACTGTTCTACATATATTTATACAACTATTTTGGAGATTTCTAACACAGAAAGGCAATAAAAACTTACAGGAGGAAATACAAAGCAGGACACAGAAGTCAAGATTTTATATGGAATTACACGAAAAATCTGCTCAGTTGCTGTAGGGTCACTCTTAGGGGGAGACAGACTGATTCATCATCTTATCAGCATCCAGCATTAATCCTGCAACATGACACCCTAAAAGTACCAGCTCAGCCTATGAAGTTAATATTGACTTGGTATTTTCTCCTGCAGAACATTTATCCTGAGAACAGAAAACCCATAAAACATCCCAGAAGTCAGAGTACACAGAAAGATGAGCAGAGCCAGCTGTCCTCATTCCTTAAGTCCCTTTGATTTTTTTTTTTTTTCCCCAGGACAAAAAAGGGTTTCTTTTATTCTAATATATTGCTTCAATAGTCCAGCCAAGGCTCACTGCTCTCCCTTGGTGAAAATCCAAGAGATTGTTTGGATAAAGGCTGTAAGAATAGCTGTGCAATATTCATCTGTAGAAAATCAGGAGGATTTCTTTTAGAAAAATGGAGGTTCCAACATAATTTTCTGGAAATGAACAGACCTCCAACTGAGGTGTGAACATTTTTTTAAAACTCCCAGACACCATCATCATTATTTGTTTTTCAGAAACAAGGAACCTGCTATTCCTTGACCTCTCATTATGAAAATGGTCTCTGAGCACAGTAGCATGGTCTTAAAACAAATCACGTTCCATTTTTGGAATTAGACTATATTATAATAATAGTCTTAATTATCACTTACAAGGCACAATTGCTGTCCTACCCATACTTCCAGCTAGTAATAAAGTTTTGGGTTTGGTTTTTTAAACAAATATATGCAAATTGCAAGGTACAGGCTCACTGAATAAGTGATGAGATACACAAATCATGTAACTATGAATACCTAAATTGATTTAAGAATTCATAATTAGAAAACACAGATATTTAGCTCAAGAAAGTTCACAAAAGCTAAGTTAAAATAATGCAATTTCATGCAGTGAGAATCTTCTCCTCAAGAGCTGAGTAGCAACTAAATGAAAGCCACAATTTCTGACTGACATAAGGAAACAAACATGTTCAACAGCACTGTTTTCTGCATGTCCCTTTCTTCCATATCCAAATCTTTGACGTTTAAACAAACCAATGCCATCTGAGCTTTTCCTTCTGTCACCCAGGCACACAGAAGTCACGAACAGCTCAGCCTCTACTGCACTGCAATTTTTCCAGCAGGACAGGAGTCTCCCCTGCTGTATGTGCCCTATGGCTACAGACACCACACAGAGATAACAGGTCATCTCCAAGTCAGATAGAGGTCAGCATAGATAATAAAGGCCTATTAATATCATCCTTTCACAGTGCTTTTGAATTAACATCAAACAGTTTCACGACCAGAAACATTCAGCTGTTACCTTTTAAATAAGACACACCACTTGGCATCCTCATCAGGTTTCCCACAAGCATTTGAGGAAAAAATGGGTCCATGTTGCTTCAGCCTTGGAATTTAAATGGTTGCAGTGAATCCCAAGACAGGCCAATGTGGATGTTGTGAGTGCTGCCTGTGGCAGAATCATCACTGTCACAGAGCCACACGTGAGAGATTCAGAGGGAAGAGAGCACAGAAATCACGACCTTCCTGAAGTCCTCTAACTCTGCTCGGAGACAGACAATGAACACAGGCACAAATGGTGAAGAAAGCAGTATTTATAAGGAAGCCTGAAGGAATAATGAAGTAATGTAATACTTAAAATTACTTTAAATAGCTCACCTTCACTTTAGAATTAAAATGCTGGCAAAGCCTCGTGAAGATTTTATAAACTCCAACAGTTCGACAAGAGACTTTGTCATTAATTCTTAGTACATACAAATAAATTATTCATTAGAACTCACATTTGGGTTTTATTATGCTCTGTAAAATATACAGGAATCTTGAAGTACTGAAAGAGTGCAGGTAAATACAGTATTCCAGCAGTCACTATTTCTATGTACATGCTCATTAATTCTTCAAAAACCCCACAAAATTATCAAATAGATAAAATATTGTCCCATGTTTCCACACTATGTTCAGAAAAGCAGCTGTTAATTTACAATATCAAAGATTTCCAGTTTCACAATACAAAAAAAGGATAAAAATGAAATTGGAATCAGTTTGTAGTAATTTATTTGTACTTTGCCAGGACACGCAAGGATTCCTTGCATGTACATAACAAATTCACTTGAAAAGTAACAGTTATAGTTAAAGCAGAGCCAAATAAAGTAAATTCATATTTAACAGACAAAACTTCAGCTTATTTATGTCAGTTTTTCATTCATCAGGCAATTAAAAAAACACAATGGTCTGTTATAAATTAAAAAAAAAAATTGGGCAAGTTTGAACTACATTACAGGGACCTGTTTCTGCTGTTTATTTTCTAAATGGAGCACAACAAAGATACACAGCTCTTCCCACAGACCAGACACTGTACTTTTTTCTCTAATAGGGAATTATACTTTTAAATTCACCTCCCCTCCTCCCTCCCCCTCTGTAAATCTGGGATTAAAAAAAAAAAAAAGTGACAGGGATATACAATTTTAATCTTACATACAAATTTGTGATGTAAGGAAGTAGATAAATTACTGAAAAGAACTCTTAGTCACAACAGGGTTATCAAGACATATCAATTCAATTTTTTATGCAGTTTCATAGTTTCCCAGTTACTCGTGTATTTTTAAATTAAGAAAAATTCCATCCAAAACCCAAAAGTTTAAAAAAAAAAACCTGTAACTGTGCAACAATTACTTCTTCCCTCCCACATCTCCCACCCCTTATTATTACACTGTACATTTTTCACCCTGACTTCACCTTGTTAGCTGGTTTAATTTTAGTATTATAAAAGTATGACAGATCATTTTCATTTCACCTAAAAGAAAAAGAAAATAAAACTTAAAAGCACATCTGCTTTCTGTCATGGTACATTTAATAGTGTCGGAAGGCTTTCAGATGATTAAAAAAAAAAAATTCAACATTTAAACCCAAATTTTAGCTTCTTTTCCAGAAGTAATTAAGGTTTGGTTGAAATAACTTCTCAAATAACCTATTCCAGTTTTCACAAAAACGTATTTAATTAAAAAAATCTTTAAGTTATTTGGTCCTTTGGCAATTTGCAGCACAAACAATGCCTACTGTACCAAACTCATTTATTGCCTTCAAAATGGTTTTAGGTTTATTGAGAGCATTTGAATCTAGCATCCTTTGTCTTGTACAATAGTGTTATTCATTTACACCAAGTTGGGTGCCCAGTCTGCAGGAATTACTCCTGGCACCAAAAACAGAATGGTTGAATACAGTTAAATAAAACAGTTTTGACATTCTTTATTTATTTTTTTTTTTTGCCATGGATTCCAAGTACTTATTCAAGAATTTATGCTTCTTCTGCAAAATATGCTCTTAAAAATCTTCCTAGAGTCTCACAGAATTTTTGTATATGCAACCACAATAAAAAACATCTTCTCAAAGGTGTGTCCTCCTTCTGTATTGTACAGCAACAGCCTTCTGATAGCACAAGTCTGACCTTCCAGCGTGAGGGTTCACTCAGACCTACAAAAAGTATCTTCTAATAGGTCTCAGAATCTGAGTCATTGAGCTCATCTTCTTCTGTGTAGGGGTAGCCACCTTCCCTGCCAATGTTGTTGAAAGTACAGTAGGAGCTGTGGTCACTCCTCATGATTGGCAAGGAATCGAAGGTGACAGTTTTTGAGGTGTTGGTGTAATGATTAATGGCATTGAAGGTGAGGGAGGGCAAAGTGCTGCTCGATGAAACAGGCATCATGGTGGCCAGGATGAGAGCCAGGCAATCGGCCACGTCCTTGTTGGGCGCGCAGGCCAAAGCCGGCGTGTAACCTGCACACCAAGAGAAAACAAAACCTTCATTTAAAATAAAGACAATGGACAAATTTCTCCAAGTTCATACAATCTGTCAGCTGCAAAAGTATTTTACATTGCTTAGTTCCGCACTGTTTAAAAAACAAACAAACAAAAAAGAAATAAACGCATTATCAATTAGTATTTTTAAATTGGTTACAAAAACAATCTCGAAATTAATGGGCTTTGCAAAAAAGATATAATTGCTTTGTTAAGCACAGCAAAACACTCTAGGTCAGTGAGAAAAGCCCAGATTTGAAAATGGTGAGGAAGTCACCTGGCTGAGGAGAGACAACTAAAAGCAGCCAACAGAGACAGGTGATGGCATTCACTAAAGAGCTACTGCACAAACTACAGCTCAAATGTTTCTTCATCCAGAATCTCCACCACAGCTGCTCATCACAGTTACTTTAACAACACTGTGTCATCTCTGTAACAAGCTGGCTAAAGGATCAAGGCCAGTCAATTGAAAAGGCAGAGTATAATTAACCTATACTTTATTGCAATATTCAATAATATTAATTAGAATGCCAATGCCTAATTTTTATTTGCATGGTATCAATTAAGAAATCCAGAGAAGTTTGAAGAAATGCCAGCTGGGTTAGCAGGCTAGAACTTGCAGAGAGAGCTCTTGGTTGCCCAACTGGTCCAACCAAACTTCTGTCAGGCATTGGTGCTGTGACTACCCCCAAATGCAGGAGGTCTTGGGCTATGGAATGATTTGTAGCAAGGTCACATAGCTGTGACATCTCTTCTGGGTTTCTGTGGCTCTAATAATCCTCCACCATTGTTCCTTCTGCAGCTTCCCCTTCTCTGTGTACTTGTCTCTATTCATTCAACGTCAAGAAAAATGCTTCAAATTCTCCTCAGCAGAGATCTGTGCATTGCTCCTGTCTCAGTCTTAATCATTCGGACGGTGCCTGAGGGCGAGTTCTGGCACAGGTCTCTACAGCACCAAGGGACTGCACTTGGTGGTGCCACTGGCAGCTCTAGAAGCAGGGCAGTCTCCTAAGTACAACCACAGACCACAGCTAATTCTGGTGCCAAGAGCAGGACAAGTTCCCCTCCCTGGCTCCACCCGGCAGTGGGTGCCCAGGTCGCCCTAAAGCAGCTCTCACTGTGTGGGACAGAAATGCCCACAATGAGCTCAAAATGAAGACTCATATTCAGGTACATTTGGGAGTCTGAAGTCCTGCACTACCCTGAAGTCCACAACTTTAAAGTGTACAACATCCAAGTAAAAAGCACACAAGTAATTTTAAATAATAGATGGCTTTAATTCAAAGTGCATGATAAACTTCTATCCAGACTTTAGGAAGGCAGGGAAAACAAGGTAATGCTCATTCTACCAGCAGGTGTTTCAACCACTTTAAAGAAATCATCTTTAGAAGTAGGTCCATATCAAATTTTAGGCTAGAGCTCAGGAGCAGTTACTGTATTATACAATTGCACGTTAAGTACTAAACCAGTAAGCACATTATGGAAAGTAACTGTAGCTAGAAATTAAGATAACAGCAAGCAGGGGACAGTCTTGCAGTTGAACTATTTATTATTTGCTCAGGACAGACCTTGTGCTTGATGCTTTGAACAGAGCAAGACAAGAGTCCCTGCCCAAAGGAGCACACAATCCAAGGAAACACAGATAAGTCAAGCACAGAACGCACCAGCTGACCATGCGATAGGGCCGGACAGAAGTGCAGCGCAGCGGATGTTTTCATTGTTAGTAAGGTACCACAGCACTTAAACAGCTCAGAGTTAACAGTGACAGTCTGCAGAAGAGATACATTTTGAGAGGATTCAGAAGCAAGGGCCAGAGCTTGCCACACCTGGATCATGACTGCATTTCAGGCATGTAAGGCAGAACAGAAGGCTCAGAACTGATACTGAGATGCACACCATTTAATATCTACAGTTGCTGGAGGTTGTATGAAGGTAAGATGACACACAAAGTAAGTTTATTCAAGCTGGTCATATTCATCACCATTCCTTTCACTAATGTGACTTGATAAAAGTTCAAAGAAGAAAAATCAACAGTCACCTGCTATTTTTAAGAGTTTTGTTTATTTGTTTGTTTGCCCCCTTCCCCCCTCCCTTCTTTTAAAGACTTCTAGGGTCCTGAATACTCATGTTCCTTCTGAAGCAGAGCATCCCAGTCCATCGTAAAAAGGTCAGTCTAAGGATTAAACAATACTTGCTTCTGTTAAAAGTTCTCTGATCTCTAAATACTGTGTTTATAATTAATATATAATTGTAGGTCTCGAGCTTCTGGCTTTCATAAGCAGGAATGAAATACCCCAGTTTTATTCTTGCCTTAGACATAGCAAGATGAAGTAACTGCTTACACCACAGAAGACTGACATCTGTGTCCTCCACCATATTAACTTATATTAACTCCACTATATCAAATTGTAATTTATAAGAACAAATTGTAATTTTATGTCACTGAACTGCAGTGATAATTCATAAGTCAGGGAAACAGCAGATAGAAATACTTTTTATTTCCTTTGAAGATGATGTTGGCACATGAACTGACTCCGGTGAAATACTCTTACTCAGCTCTCCTGTAATGGTCCCCATAATCTGCACTTGTACCTGCGTAAGGCTTCACAAAACAACAACAAAGTATTTACTATCTTTATTTGTACATGGGGCAGCATCCTTGCACAACAAAAAACAGGAGCCTGCATGATGGACACTGACTTAAGGCTGTGGCTCCCCCTGCCCAAACACAGAACTGCTCCCTCTCCTGGGGCTTGAAAGCTGCTAGGAAGGTGTCTACAGGAAAATCAGTGCAATGAGAGTTCTCAGGATCAACTGAATGAAGTATTAACACTAGGAAAGAGATGACAATCTGAGGCAGAAGTCATCTTATAAGCACTTATAGAAAAATTCCTTCCAGAAAACTGGACATCTCCAATATAAACTAAAGCACAAGGTTAAATAGTCAGGAAAAAAAACTAGTACAAAGCAGAAAAAAAATCCAAAACCTGAAAAGTTGGTTGAGTGACAAAATAAAACTTTATATGGCGTTAAATGAAAGAAAAAGCCAACAATTTATTTTAAGACAAGCAAATTTGCATTAATAATGTCCAATTCAGCAGAATTTTTGTAAATAAAGGTGATGGCAGTTTCATCATGACTGGTGCAGAAAAATGGGGAAAAAAAAGAAATTTGAATAAGAATTGATACAGAGCTGAGAATGAACCCTCAACACAACTGCTTTGGGGAAGTATACTGGACAGTTAATTTGCTGTTTCAGCTGCATTTAATCTATTAATAACCAACGGGATTAAATTTTTTCTACTGACAGCAGTTCTTAAAAATGATCTCACCACTTTAAGAGACGCTCTATGACAAAAGCAGTGTGACTCCAAATTTAGAGTTTTAAAAATCTTGTAAAATATTTTATAAACTGAAATGCAGGTAACTGGAGTGATGCTGGCTTTTTTCAAAGCTCATGTTTCTCAATAATGATCTACAGCTCCGGTATAGCAGCAGAGGACTCAATTTGTACAGCTACAGATATAAATAGAGACTGCTTGCAAAAAGTCAATGTAGTTTTTGCAGAAAGAGACAAATTCAAAGACACAAAGTGGATCATCACTCCATAACAGCTGAGGCTCTGCTGGTTACATGTTCCATGTATCAAGACAGGCTTCCATGTAAAACACTAAAACTTTCTAAAACTAAAACTAAACTCCCATATAATCTAATTCTGCATGAAATGCCAATCTTGTTTGGCATTATTACTGAACTTATCTGGACTATGGCAGAATGTCAGTTTTGTGATCCAAAATATTCCACTGCCTATTTCTTCAGTCAAAAAAGAATTCATCAAGGATGCCTGATATATTCTCAAGGCTTCTTAGAATTTTATAAACACAGCAATTGCTATCAGAAAGAACTACAGTGAGGAAAAATATTAGATAGTGCTCAGACTTACTTTAAAATTTAAAATGTGAGCAGAATTAAAAAGAAGATTTTTAGGTCCCCAGGCTGCCAGGGTACTTTGACACAAATATTTTTCCTCGGTTATGTCAAAGATCTATCTTAACAAGGGACTGGCTGGCTGTATATGAGAAACTCACAAAAATACAAATGTCTCCAGTCAGCATACATGTGATGAGAAACAAAAATAAAAAAGATGTATCTTCCAATCTTTTCATTTTAGGGAATTTCTTTTAGCACTTACTGTTGTGCCCTATTTTAGGCAAGGAATGATCTTTAAGTCACTCATGTCACTTTAAGCAGTGCAATTTGAGAAACACACAGAAAAAGTCACAGTGAACATTAAAAGAGGAAAAACTTTCCAAACTGAAAATACAATTAGAACTATTAATGAGGCACATCACTTTTGTAATAAAAAACAACGAACAAATCCAAACAAAGCCGAAAAGCAAACAATCCATTACCTCATCCCTCCCCAAATCCCAGCTACTGCTTTCATGGCATAAGAGATAGAGCCTTACACATTTAAAAGCACAGCTTCAGACGACCATAGATATCTTACATAAAAATATGTGAATTAGTCAGTAAATCTAATTTTCTTCCGTTCTTACAAGATGCAGGATTCATTCTCATGATAAAGCAGTTACTTCTTACTTCTATGTGCCAAAACTCTGAAGAGCCAGAAGCTTGAGAACAGTAACTGTGAGTTGTAAATCACATTAGCTTTTAAAAGCTAACACCAGTACACCTACTGTGACAAAACGAATAGCAATTGAATCCAGCTTCTTAACAGCTGAAAGTCATATTTTACTTTGAGTATTATGTTTTTCTCACCATTTTTGGTATGCCAAAGCTAGTGCATTTATAGGTGTATCATAAAACTACTTTTATAGTACATCATAAAACTACAAATGCAAACCAAACATTTCTGTGCCGTGACCTGCATTGTTCTGAAAGTTTTCACTCTCCCTACACTTCTGCTGCTTTGCTAAAATGATCCATCACCAACACATGTTTTTCTGTGAGGGCAACCTACTGCAAGGCTCATCTGAAGTTTCCAGAGTTAATGCTTTTCAGGGAGTTGAGTTTAGAACCACAGTTCCTTACAGGAAAACAAAGTTAGATTTTTCTTACCATTTTCATCTACAGCAAGTACACTTGCTCCCTTCCCTAAAAGCTCTTGAACTACAACCGTTAGTCCATTTCGAGCAGCAACATGCAGAGGTCTGTGAAGACAAGCAAACTCATATATAAACCTTAGAACAAGTCATTAAATAAGATAGGTAGCTTGCATCTAGTTAAATGTAATACTTATACTTCTATGTTATTTACAGATTATATAAATATAAAATGCAATAACTAAGATGGGAAACTCAGCAAATCTCTTTTCTTATTGCAAATAAACTCTACAATACCAATTGTGAACTTTCTTCTTTCCATGGCAGCACACAGTGAGGAAGCAGCTGCTAGTGAAGATGTGCCTGCTTATGGACTTTATCACGTTAAAAAGTCAGAAACACTTGGCACCCTACTGTTGATAAATCCCCCACTCAACTGCTGTAACAGATACTGTCACATCTGAGAGTTACTGCATATCACTGCCATCAGTCACTGGAGTTCTAACAGCAGAGTGGCAGTCGTTTGTGCCACATGTAAATGCTCACAAGAGATGCAGAAGCACTTAATCAAGCTGCCTTCTAGAAAACAATATATTCCATTGTGATTAGAGATGAAAAAATATTTCAGTGTAATGCATGAAGCAAGAAAAGGAGATTACTTTTCAAAACCTCAAACTACTAACCGTAAATCAATTTTGTGTTGACTTGCTCTATAAAGGAAAGTGTAGCTTTATCTCAAATATTCTAATTATATCTTTTTCAAATGCAACAGTTTTTAAAAATTGGTTCCCACTGGATTAAATAAAACCTTACTACCACTCAGCAGGAAACAGAATAATCAGCTTACTTCCCTTCTGCTTTATAATCCTCTTCATTCATTCTAAGATTCCTGAAGTTGTTTGAATTAACTTTAAGCTATATTTTGAGTTGGAAACAAATGTCTTACTTAGATATCAGAAATGCAAAAGATACAAACAGGAGCAGATGTATTTATGGTGCTCACATTAAAGTATTAAAAATTCAAGAATGACCGCACTCCACAGATATACTGAAAAATGTACTGCAATTAAAATAATTTTAATGTAGAGACAAACAATTTTAATGCTTATTTTGCCACAAAAAGGACTTTGTTAAAGCTGTTCAGAAAGTCAATTTAATTATTAAACATTTGCAAAAGCAGTAATATTTTAAACACCTGTTAAAACCTTGCAATTTATATAAACTCTCCATGGAGGTGCAAACGTGTACCTATTTTATCCCATGACATCTCTTGATCAAACTATTTGAGCCAAGGCATGTGGGTGGAATTACACGAGCCTGTGGTAGCATACTTTCCCACATCTGTTCCCGTCTCCTTTTTGCTTTTTCTTCTCCCAAGACATCCTTGCTTAAAGCCAGAAATGAGGCAATCAATCCTTTGCTGCTTTTTGGTTATTTAATGCTGCCCGAGGTGCACCATAGCAAGCAACAAAAGCAAAGGAACTATTTTAACTCCTTAATTAAAGCAGATCTTAGGGAATACTTGGAAGCACTGTATGGGCTTGAATATGGCAAGATTCCAGAAGGAATATAAGGCCAGAAGAATATGTGAGTTGCTTACAAGTTCCACTGTAAGGGTTTTTTTTGTCCTTATTTTTTTTCATAAATCGACTGTAATAGCATTACTGAAGCAGTCTAATAATTCATGTGCATAACTCAGCTACACATTGTGTGTCCAGTATTCCTTGTAACACAAATGCATTTTCTAAAAGGAAAAAATTCCTGAGTCATTTTAGTAGCCCATCCTGTTGGTATGACATACCATATATTTCTACGGTTTCCTTCTGATTTAGGCTAACTAAATAGGTATAATTCTACTTCAGAGATGATCTTCAGGAAGGTTTAAAAATATTGTGTTCTCCATGATATTTAATAGAAGATAAAGTTTCATCCTTGAAACATGAAACAGAAAGAATGCTGAAGAATAAAAGCACACTTCAGGTAGTTATTTTCAGTTTTTTTTTTAAGTAGCTATCTTTGAAGACCAAGTCTTAGTTTGCCTCAAGTTGTTAAATGAAGTGATTTTTAATTGAAAATCTGGATAATTTTTAAAATAGAAAAATCTCAGTTCACAGGTAATCTCAGTGAATTGCAGTAACTCCACATATTAATCACAATAATGTAAATTTTATTTATCATCCTATTCACCCGCAAGAGAAAAAAACCATCTAGACCTTTAACTATGAGCAAAACACCATTTCAGTTCCAAGTTGGTTCAACTCTTGGTACCTATTAACAGTTAAAATTCAATGAATTTGAAAAACAAATTCTGAAAAATATTCCTCTTTATGAGCAAGATACACATTATGAACTCATCCTTCAAACTCCCTCCGTGCTGATACGTACGTTTGCAAGGCTGCATTGGTGGCGTTGATGAGGTTTCTATCCGTAATCTTCTCCAGGATTAACAAGGCACTAGTTTCATGACCCTTAACACAGAACAAACATCTGTCACATAACAAATATTCTTCACAAATTGCTTTGAGTAATGAGCTTTCAATGAGTGAGCTTTCAAAATAACAATACTTTCAAACAGTGCCTGATAACACAAAGCTCAGCACTGATAAGTCAGACTGTGCACACACCTTGCTGCAAGCCAAATGGAGTGCTGTGTTCTTAGAACTGTCTTGCAAAGTCAGATCAGCCTTAGCACTGCTAACCAGCACCTCTGGGGAAATAAAGACGTTGCATTAACTAAAAGCATATTCCTTAAAATCTAAAAAGCAAAATGAAAACAGAATTTTGACAAAACATATTCACGAGAATGTTAAGTGTAAAGCTTCTTCACCCACAGTAAGATTAACAAAGCTAAGAGCAGAAATATATAAAGCTTTCTCATTACCAACTGTATTCGTCTGTCCATTTTCTGCAGCCATCATTAAAGGTGTTTTCCCAGAAGAATCTACAGCATTTACTTGAGCACTGTGACCAAGCAGAAGCTGTAGACACTCAACGTGATCTGTAAAAGCTGCTGCATGCAGAGGAGTTCTACAACAGATCAAAAGACAATATGGCCATGTTCAGCCATGCTTTCCACTGTATTCAAAGGGGCATCCCTGGCTGTGATCCTACAAATAAAAAAGACTCTGCAGTCTCTCCCACTGATCCTTTGCAATCCATCAGTATTGCTGGAGTTGTGACTGCTGCCTTTAAAAAGTCCCTTTCTAGTTTCAACTAACGCCACCCACGCAGTTTATAATAGAGATACAATCTGATTCAGAAAAAATGAAAGATGCATCATAAAGCTCTATCATCAAAGTGATAAAATTTAAAATATGCTCTAAGTTGCCTGTATAATAAAAAGCCAATTCAACTTTACTGAATCAGAACAGGATTTTAAAAATCTAAAATGTATTTCTAGCATAGACTAAAACAAAAACCTTCAAAGAATGAATCCGGGGGAATGAGGAATTAATGTTCAGTAGCAAATACAAAACCCCCAAACGACGGAAGCATTTAGCACAGCCACTGTATGACATTACAAACATTCTTTCTGCATTTACACTCTTACCTTCCTTTTGAATCTGTTGAATTTACAATACCACCACCTAGTGTATCAATTAACA
This sequence comes from Sturnus vulgaris, assembly GCF_052056855.1. NCBI lineage: Eukaryota > Metazoa > Chordata > Aves > Passeriformes > Sturnidae > Sturnus > Sturnus vulgaris. Next base: position 34,897,368 of record NC_142243.1, read on the forward strand.
TTTCTGCAGCACCTTCATTGTCATTTATCCTATAATGAATTAAACAGACTGTTATTTACAGAATGATAAATCTTTTGTTAAATACAGCAATGAAATATATGAAGAATAATTTTGCATTTCCTTACACAGCACAATGCAAGGGACTGAAAGAATTTCCTTCCATTTTCTGATAAACTTCCTGTTCCAGGAGCAGCTCTACACAACTGTCGTGACCTAAAGTAAATGTAGAGTTAGATACTGAAAAGAAGGAAAAAGGTCTAACTACAGCTTTCAATGAAAAATATGTATCTAAATTAGATTAAGCAGCATTGTACTCGAAAGTTTCAAAGAAAGACTGGTTATATTCAACAGGACTACATTTAGGAACCAATACATTCTTAGAATCCTGAAAATCAAACTGACATGTAATACTGCAAACTTTATGAGATTTATAAGGTATCTCATGCTTCCAAGCATCTGGAAGAACATCCAGAACACCTAACTTAATTCTTACACCTCTGCATTTCAAACTCTTCTGTACATTCATCACTTTGTCTCCATGAAAAGAACTCCACCATCTGAGGTTTATTTTTGTTCCACTTTTGTTGAAATTATCACCCAGCTGCATCAGCTCAGTAGTTATTCACTTAATAATAATTGATGAAATGCAGGTTTAATCTCTTACATCTTGATTTTTCTCTATCATGTTGTTCAGAGAGGAAATAAAAAATCACCTCTACTGAGTTCTAAATGAACACACAGAACAAAATATTTAGCAAAGGTGCTAAAGGTCTTTAAAGACTCCTTGAGGCATAAAACTAAGATAGCATATGACAAAAACTTAGGACAAAAGTAAACATCTCTTATGTATCAGATGTTAATACATTCCTCTTCAAGATCTCATGCCTGTCATTTTCTCTCATTCACTGAAAGGAAGTGAAAGAGGACAGTCTTTATATGTTGCTTTTGTAAGTATTACTAACTTCAACCCCAGTATCAACAAAGGGCTTTAGAGCTGTGTTTGCAGGCATTTTACCATTATAGCAGGCCCAGTGCAGTGATGTATAGCCGTGATTGTCTGCCATGGCAGGTGCTGCATCCACGGAGGAGGCTGACTGCAGGAGAGCTCCCAGCACACCGATATGGCCACACGCAGCTGACAGGTGGATGGGGGTCCGTCCCCTACAGTCTCTTAGTAAGGACTTAGCACCGTGTTGGAGCAATGCTTCCACACATTCCTCATGCCCAGTAACTGCCTGTGGCAGGGAGACAGGAAAGGGTCAGCTCGAAAATATTCATGTATAGAAGCCAAGGTGTTGAACTAAAGCAAGCAAACCTCAAGCAAATTTTTGCATTTTTAAGGCATAGCAAAAGTCGCTATTTTTATTCCTAAAAACAGCCATTCTGCTGGGAAAATAGCAATGTATTATAATACTTATGACAGAATATTTTCTTAGAATAACACTGAATGAACTACTAATCTCTAGGGCTCATTCAATTGTCCTATTTGGCAGACACTATAAAAACAAAATATTTGGCATATGGCATGCATCATGCTTTTCTTCCTCACATTAACACTACGTTCCCCCCAACAAAACTGTACTCTAGGACCTCTCCAGTCAACACTTTACAGCAAGGTTAGGAGAGTCTAGAAGTCCAAAGGAATTCTGAGGGTAGGTAGTAAACAGACAGAATCGTCTTCTGAATGCAACTAAATACAAGTAAAACTTCTAATGGCAAGATGAGAATAATGAGAAATTTATTAACATTATATATTATGTCTTTATTTGAAATTAGCATGTAGGAAACTGGAAATGAAAGAAAGGGAATATTCTCTTACCCCTCTATGTAATGCTGTCCTTCCCCACTTATCTTTGGCATCTACATTTGCTCCTTTGTTAAGGAGTGAATAAACACAGTCGGTGTGCCCATTGAGAACTGACAACATCAGAGGAGTCCTAAGCAGAGACAGAAATAAAGTGGGAATTTACACTTGGAAAATTAACAGACTAGCATTCAGCTCAAGTGTAACAACTGCTGTCCTTCCAATCAACACTGTTAAGATTTACATCATCAGTGACCTTCCACTCATTTGCTTTTTAGATTTGAGAAAATAAAGTAACATGCCCCAGTTCAGAAGTCCTGATTAAGTAACTAGAATCCATTTTCTTAGCATCTGGGCAGTAAGACACATTTTAGTTCCCTCCCAACTGAACAAGAACATTTTTCACTCCCAAGTTTATGTTTACTGTAATAATTTCCCTTTAAAATAAGTTAAAAATAACTACTGTAAAATATTTTGTTTTTTCTTTTACAAAATGCAATAACTTGTGTAGAACAGAATGTCCATCATTTAAACTCACTGTCCATTTCCATCTTGAATGTCCACTGCATTCTGTGGTTCTGCATTTCCTATCAATAGTCGCAAACATTCTGAATGACCATTTGTAGCTGTAAAACATTATAAAAATATGGGGTTTACATTAATTGCCTTTGAGTAGAGAACTCAAACAGAATAGCAACCTATCTGCTGAGACTAAAGCCCACTAGCTTGAAAATCCACTGTACACCTTTACCATTGTTATAACTTAAATTAAAACATGAACACTAGAAAATAATTTCAGAAATCAGGTATTCTCAGCTGTACAGTCTAAGAAACAACTGCCAACAGATTTTTAAAAATTATATATATAAATGAGGTTGCACATGTTAAAAGTAATTGGAATATATGCTTATACAACATACACAAGAAGGAACATTAAAATATAGGAATTAGCATAATTTTTACTTGTTTTAAGGCACCAGTAAACACATACTTAGCAAATCATAGTCAGATTTTTGTTAGCAAGTGTAGCGTGTGCATAGTTATAAAATAATAATGGAAATCACATTTAGAAAGGGGAAGGAAATGTAATGCATAGATGTAATAAACCAAGCAGTTAAGAAAAATGGAAAAAGAACAAACAGAAAATTGAGAAATCTCATTTAAATGCAACTCATGAAAGATAAATGATTGCTTCATGGAAGGGAAATTTATTCTGACCTACAGCTGCAGTATTCAGTTCATACAACCACAGTGACAATTCATGTTTCTGTAGCTGACAGACATGCTAACACAAGCTCAATCAAATAGAAGAATGCAGCTTGTGCTCATGGACAGCAAATTAAGTGGTTAGAATGACGATGTTTTGTACATAATGCTCTTTTTAACTGCAACACTTCTGTAACACCATTACTATAAATGTCAAATTTAATAAGCCCATTTTTAATGCGAGGAAAAAAATAAGACTATAGTGTGGATTCTAGACTCTGAGAAAGGCAGGCTTAGAGATGTTTTCCAGGAAAATCAGCAAGAAAATACTGCAAAGGATTGCTGTTATTTTGAAAATGCTCAGGAGTAATTTAAATCCTTGGAAAAAAATCAAAGCAGGTTTTCATGTCTCTTCTCAAACTGCCAAAATTCTCCAAGACTGCAGTCATTTTTAGAAGCATTTTACTGCCAAGACAGGCAACGCAATTTGCTTATCTAAATTTGGGCCTGCAGTTCGGGCTGTGTGAAAGATGAGGAGAGAAGCAGGGACATGTCACTGACACCTGCCAGCACAGCCAGCTGAATGGACAAGGACAATGCAACCATCCGGAGGGACAGCATTCCCTGGACTCAACTGGTTTATTGGATTAATATTGGTTCCTTCCTCCCTGCAACTCTTTCAGTACATATTTCTAAGCACAGAATATACTTAAAAAATTAATCCTCTGTTCCTAAACATTATTTCTTAGAACATTAACGACAGAGACTTCTAAATAGATTATCAATTTCAAAAGCCACAATTTTAGAAGTTAGTGGCTAGCACATACCTGCAGCATGAATTGGGGTCCTCTTTACAACATAATCTTTCACTAAGATTGATGCTCCCTGATTAATGAGCACATCTACACATTCCACGTGTCCCTTAAAGGCAGCAAGATCCAGTGGCGTTCTTCCATTGTTATTCCTCACATCAAGGTCCAGCAGTGACTGTACCAGCACTTCCAAAGCTTGATGGTGGCCATGATAGGCCTACAAGAATAAGAAAATTCTTCAATTTTCCTATCCTTAACATTTTTCCCTCTCTTGCCAGAACTACATAATTGAAACTGTAAAGAGACTATTCTTATTTTAGCATGCAGAAGAGCAACTGATACAGCATATACGTAGTTACAACAGTTACGACTAATTTAAAAAATGCCACAATTTCAGCAAGAAGATTGGTACTTTTTTTCTATTTTATCCTTTCAGTCAGTAACTGCAACTACTCTCAGAAAATAATCTGTATTCAATCTGCATAAATAACAGTATTTTGACTACTGCACATTTCATCGCTTTATGTTATGGTTACATCATCCTCAGATTATTTCAAGTGAGGAACATAAGCAAACTTAAGCAATTCCTTTTAGCTTTTTACATAAATTACTAAAAAAAAGCACCTATAATAAGAATGCAGTACAAATAGCTTTCATTTACCAATGTCAAAGATTATTTTTTACTTTGGAGATATATATATTGCATGAGACTTAGTATATTTGCACAGTGTGGTTTTTCAATTACTTTAAATTCAGTGAAAAGATCAAAGGAACACACTGAACTGGTTACCCTGTATTTTGAATACTTTTATATAGACAGAATTTCATCACTGTCCCACACTGCTCCTCGTGTAAATCTTTCTTAAAGTTTTGGGGACAAACATTTCTCATACTAAACAATTAAGAGAGTAAAGCAATGTAATGATTTAAAAAGTCATAATTACTTCTAGAACAAGTCCTATAGAAGCTTAATTAGCATAAATTTTAATTAGAAGATTCCACATGAAAGCTGTTCCATGAAGCAAATTTCAAATGACATGCAAAAATCATCCTGTATACCTCATTCAGGAATATTAGTAGGTATGTTTGCATTTTATTAACCTATTTTGAAAAAAATCAGAATTAATAAATCCATGCAACAACTGTTTGCTACCAGATGAGCTGTCATCACTAAAGAACTGAGAACTTACAGCTAAATGCAGTGGACTTATAGGTGCTCTGTTGTCTGAGTCATTCAGCATGTCAGCACCCGATGTTTCCATCAGCTTAGAGAGAGAAAGTCAGAGTGAGCAAAAATCCCTCACCTTTGAAAACACTCAGCAATTATTGCTACAGTTTCCCATACACACAGATTGAAAAAGAAAGGAGATAAAGTAGGAACAATAGTATAGAATTACAGATGTCCTCATCTTCAACCTTTCAGAGTTTGAATCAACTGCAACACCTCTCCCATGTTCATATTCCAACCCAAGTAGTTTAATTTTGCATAATAATGCAATAATTCAATCAGAAACAAAATTAATACTTTTTCTGAAGTAGCAATATGGAAGATGAATTCAAAGGGAAGACATGGACAGGTGAGAGCAGCAGCAGGAAATAAAACCCCAAACATCAGCCAAGTAAGCATTTTGAACAGGTGAAAAGTCAGCAAGAAAACAACACGAAAAGCCAAAAGGTAGGATGGATTTCTCAGAACAGGAAAGCATTTCTCAGAGAGAAAAAATGGACTCAAAAAAAGCAAAAGCATTATAGGATTAAAATATCTATGTATATACATTTTTATTTGTGACTTTCAGATGTGTTCTAAAGTTTTACTTCTGGGTCTTTTTCAAGACCATATTTAATTAAGTACATTAGCAGAATTAAAACATTCAAAGTATTTGAAGAATAAATTCAAATGACGTTTTCATTATCACACTTTTATATCATGGTCATCCAACTGTTTAAGTAAAAAATCACATGGCTTAAAAAATAATCTCCCATTTTAAAATTGTAAAGTCCAACTAAATCCAAATTGTAGTTGAAATTAATACATTCATGTATTGAAGAAATGGCTCAATAAGTCTAAAAAATAAGCACTATTTTTAAAACTACATGTTCCCTTTTGCTCTACAGTAGTACTTAAAAAATAAGAAATAATACACTTACAACATCTAGAGGCGTTTCACTTGCAATCTGTAATTAAAAACATTCAAAATTCATGTTTGAATACATTTGAATATAAAAGTGCAATTTTAATAAAAATACTTCAGTTGTATAACACAGCATATCAAATAGCATACATATTTTTGCAAAGGGAGCAATAAAAAACTAACTACGGCTTTATTATCTGAAATTCTATTATGTGGTCACTAGTTACTGTAACTGCATGAACTATTTTATAAGGCACCCTTTCTTTACAGGTTTTCCCCACATTTTCATTTGCTCCTTTCAAATGACATTCATGAAATTTCTTAACAGTTCTTAATGGGATAACTTGTGGTTATTTTATTTTAGTCACCAGCAAAAAAAAAAATCAAAAAAATAGTAGCATAATGTAAATTAAGAAACAAACCAAAATTAATATCCTACATTTTCAACCAGTTATCTCTTCATCTCAGACTTTTTCATCTTTTTAAGCCAGTATCTAGCATCCTTGCTCCTCACCTTGCTTCTATTATAGGAACACCAAATGCTTAAATTTATCTGCACAGAGGCTGAAAAACAGTATTGACCCAGCTGATAGCCAAGGTGAAGGAGTGCCCTGGCCTCTCCATCACACCCTGTGTTACACTTTTCATCTAGGATACGTTCTCTTACCAATTCAAGACATAAGCGGTGACCATAGGCAGCTGAGTAATGAACTGCATTGTATCCTTGTTTGTCTCGGATCCCAGGGTTGGCATCGTTTCTTAGCAAGTATTCCAGGCACCTATTCAAATTGACATATGCAACCATGTATCTAAATGCTGAATTTCAACTTAACGCTAAGTGATAAATTGTTCCAATTCAACTGGAAAATAGAATACAGCACACAGGGACACTGATTTAATGTACAATATTGGCTAGGACTAGAGAAACGTACCTTATTACATCAAACATCAAAGTCAGTCACAAAGCTTCAAAATTTGAAATAATGCTACTCTGCAGACATCCTGCATCTTCTGAGTTATTGGACTTGGTTAAAACTAATATTTCATGGCTACTTTCCTCCCAGCTAACACAGGTGCAGTTGCCTTTGTTAATATCAATGATCACTATTTTGTATGCTTTTCTGCATTAATCTCTACTTCTGTATTTTATATGGAAAGAAGAGAAGTTCTTCATGGTAGAATACAAGAGTAACACACACACACACACACACACTTCCACTACCAGACACTATTTTAAAAATTTATTTATACAGTAAATACTCAGCTGTTGTCATACTTTTATCTTCCAATTCCTTACTTTCACTAGACAAATTTATAAGGCAGAACATGATCAGCCCAGTTTCAACCACACTCAGTCAAGAGGACAGGAAATGGGGATTCAAGTCCATGCACTCTTTTCTGTTTCACTCGTTTTCTCACAACTAATTTTCTGTTTTTAAGAGAATCCCTGTGTGCACACTAAATTAATTGCAAGCAATAACCCTGCTGTTCCATACTTTCATGTTGTCTATCATTTCAGCAACATCTTCCAAAGTCATTATTATGACCCTGAATTTGTGGTGAAGCCATTCATTATTCTGAAGTTTACTACAGGTCAACATCCCTTCTTCTCTCTGGGATCACTAAATATTTCTTTATCAGAGGTGTACTCTCACTTCCATCATTTTTTGGCCAGCATAAACAAGGATTTAGCATGTAGTGAAAAACGTAAAATTTCTTGAGTTTTAAAGAATAGCGTATGTAACATAAGATGCAATTAACTTAAAAACTAGTTCAGTAGAATAAAAAGCTACTTGTAAAGCATATCTATGTTTTCAATCAATCAGTTCAGGTTTTATTTGTCTGGTAAACAAATGCCTGGATTTCATTAATGACAACTGTGTTTGCATGTTTTTGTTTGAATTAAAATGAGATGAGATTTATGAAAATCCAAAGACAAATCAATTTGTCTCATTAAGTAAGAAATTCAGTTCTGATATTTCATTTGTCCAATCATCTTTCTTTTTAATTTGGATCAGTAATTTTGTGTTAGCATTCATGGCTCATTCATAAATGTTACATGTCACTGGCTTTGGCTACCTAAATTTCTACAATACACTAAATACAAGTCTACTAAAAATTCTCAAATACCCAATCTTTCCAGTGCAAACCAGACAATTATTTTTGATTTTTTTTTGCATCCAAGAGATTACCTTTGGATTCCTTTGCATATTTAACTGTCCTCAACAGGTCTCTTAAAGAGGAAATTAATCAAACTTTCTGAAAGCCCAAGTAAATTAAATTAATTTCCCACATATTTATTGGTGTACTGTCCATTAGAAAATTATAAATAGAAACAACTTTTTTTTCTCCTTTAAGATGTTGCTTATTCTACCTCATTCCGAAATCATGCTTTTCTCTCTAGTCTTGGCAAAATGGGGCTTCTTGGTGTTTGTTCCAGATCAAAAGCATTTGTTAAAGATACAAAAGACTTTCAAATAGAAATAAACCGGAAAATAATTTTCAACAAAAACATCCCTGTCTCTAAAATATGTCTTGAAAGATATCTGAAGGAAGACCATAAAACTGCATAAAATTTTATGTAGATGGTTTCCTGACAAGTTTTTTCCCAGGCTTTATATTCCAACTCCAGTAATAATTTTTAACTTCACTCCTGTTTTCAATGAGCTGAGCAGTACTGTTTTTCCAGCTGTTACTACTCATCTTGGTGCATCAATATAAAAAACTCCCCCTCAGGCCATTCAGCTTTTCAGCCTGGCTTCCAGAGACCCAAATGTTAACCAGAAGAGCAACAGCCTGTGGGTTCCAGAGAGGATGCTTTGAGCTACCTCACAAAGCTCTGCAGTATTGTCATCATGATTCCTGCTCGTGCCTTTTGTAAGACAGATGGCAAAACGATGTCATCTGAAGAACCACTATAGTTTGGAGGTTTTCAGAGCAACTGTGAAGCTAAAATTAATCCTAGCTCAACTTGTAAGAGGGCAATTAAAGTAAAATTATCTCAGCAAGCTGCAGCAAGAATTGAAATTACTTCTAAAAAGCAGCAGACAATTTAATTTTGAAATTTAGCTTTACATAAAAAGGCACATTCTTCATAAATGGCCATGAAGGTATTCTTTATTCAGCCTTCAAAACCTAATGTGTAAGTTCTATGCCACCTAATTCCTATTGCTGCCTCACCCTTTAAAAAGTGCTGTATTAAAACCCAGATGATTTGGCATGAAGCAGCACTTCTGCAGGGAAGGTGTCACTGTGCATGTGGAATGTGCTGCTGCACACCACAACCTGCATATATGAGTGTGTGCACAAAAAGTGATGCTCTTCCTGTGTCCTCAATATATCCAATGTCTGGAGCTTAAGTAAACTCATCACTTTGGTGCTACCTATGTAATTCTTTGCATGTAAGCATTTAAGTCATTAACAAATATGTCAAATATAACCTTTGGTTAGAAAATAAATAGATATAAAAGACCAGTGGATTTACGAAAGATTTTGGATGCATTTCATTAAGAAAAGTATAACTGCATCAGAAAAATTTACACCATCAAGATATAGTCATGTTTGGCATTACAACTCTGGTTTACTCAAACATCAACTAGATAAAGCATCTTATATTGAAACATCAATTTAATATCCATCCTTCATTGGAATTTGATTTTAAGGCAAAATGACCCTACTGCCCATAACTAGCTTAATAACTCCCACAAAGGATATTTATTCAACCACTACATAGCAGATGCGATTAAAAACTCTATTCCAAATTAATTCCTGATTCAGGAAATCTGCATTACAGGACATACAATTTTTACAATACATTGCCTCATTGTTAATTTTTTTCCTCTGAAATTTTTTTTTACAAAAAAAAATCTTTTATATACAATGCACATATCACTGTCAAGTTTAATATTTAAAAGTACAAGAAATGCATTTGGCAAATCTGAAGGCAGAACACACATAAAATTCACAGCTCAAATGTTCCTAATGAGAAAGGCTTTAGTACAAAGCATGCCACTTACTTCCCATCTGTGTCTGATGCAGCTGCATAGTGCAGAGGTGTACAACCCCTCTCATCAAGGTCATTCACACTAGCTCCAGATCCCACAAGGGCAAACAGGCACTGATAATTACAATTGGCAGCAGCATAATGGAGTGGAGTTCTTTAGTACACATTTAAATAAAAAGTACAATGGTAAATAACAGCAAAATAATATAATAGAGACAGAAAAAGCAAAATAAAGTAAAACTTAAATCTTCCTTACATTTTAAAATAAGTATTTGTGGTGAAGAATGCATAATTACAGTACTATAGGGCCATTTTCTAGGGAGCACTTAACAATGCTGAATAATATATAGCAGATTTGTTTGCCAGCCAAAATATGCACAAACTTCATATTAAAGGAAGCTTAAAGTGAATTTTCTTGTGTAAACTTAGAGAGGGAAATCCAGTTTATGTTAGAAATACTATTTCCTATTAAATAATTTTAAGCCGCATGGAAAAATATGGACAAATCAAAAACTGCACAGCAACTAAATACAGCACAAATAAAATTGCAATTGCAATTGCACAAACAGACATTTTTACTAAACAAATCACAATTTTGCCTAAGAGAGAAAAACATTATTATTTCTTTTTATCTATACTGACATAGCAGAGGCACTAATATATCATCTTCTTGTAACAAAACCATGAAATATTAGTACTGATGTACAATCTCAGAGAAAACTCATCCCAGCTTCAAATACATGAACAATCTCTAAAAATGCCAGTTTAGCTAAAATTTAAAAAAGACCAATATGACGCAGAATTCCATTTTCTATTATTAAAAAGAGACTGCTACTATAAATATCTTGATTTTGAAGAGACAGGCTCTTTCCTCTCCCTTAAAATGTCTTTTTCCCATTTCTCTCTATTTTAAACTATTATTTTCCATCTGCTGCAAAAATTGCTCTATACAACATGAACATTAAACCAAAATCCAAACCAAATCAAAAGGAAACCCCAACTTTCAATGACAAAAGTTATGACAGAAAGTTGCTCCTTTCTCAGGAAATAATGGAAGTGGAATTTAAAGCAAAATACAACTTTGGACCCATAACTTTTTCTTTAAATCCTACTCCTGCTTTTCACATCCCAGAAAAATCATATTTTCCATTACGTGATGTGAGATTTTACAGGAGTGCTGATCCTGCCATCTAAACTTAAATAATCCTGTATTAAAAATAGAAATTTATGTCATTCCAAAAGAGTTCAGAGCTCAAATGGGGAAACAGAAAGGGATGAATATCGTGAAAGGAAAAAGGTGAAGCAGTTATAATAAAATACTGGGTATTTTAATAAAAGAGCTTAGAAATAGCCACAGATTTATAGATTTGCCTAATACATTATTTGGAAAACATTAGTAATGTCCTTGGATAAGAGCAATTTAAACACATTAGATCCATGTTATAAAGAAAAAAGGTCCACAAAAATTATGTGAAATTCAGTCTTAAAAAACAAGACTAAACATCTACCTAACAAAACAGGATTACAAAATATGTTTGTGACTTTTGAGAACATATGCTGAAACATAATTTATTAGAGACATCATATCATAAAAAAACCATTTAAACTGGAACACAGACTTGGACACATATCAATAAGCTGCTACTGCAATACTTTTAACAGCCCATTCCAATATACAAATCTGGAACGTCTTACCTTCCAAATCTGTCCTTTTTGTTGAAGTCTGCACCAGTATTTAGCAGAAGATTTAGGCACTCCAAATTCCTATTAAATTAATACACTATTACTTGTGATTGCAAAGTTTGTTTCCCTAATATTGGCCTCTAGAAATATCAGAACTGCTACACAAGTACATCTCGTATGTTAGTTTTAATGGAACTGAACTATAATGTGGAATTTTTGGTATATACTTTTCTGTATGTAAAATAGATTCCATAATTTCTGGACCAAACCAATAAAGAATGTAAATTATTTCAAGACCACATATGTAAATTTAATTGATACCAAATGGCATGCATAAAGCACATAAACATGAACCTAATTCAATTAAAAATTCAAATCTTATAAACAAACAAACAATAACATCTGCATGTCACATGCTTTTGCTACCAGGATTCCAGCACAGAGGCAAGACTTTACTGCATATTTTTTAAGGCCAAATGTAAGTTGAAACATCTATGTTTTACTTTTTAGTGTAATCAATTTTCATTAAATTATGATTATCATAATAGATGTACTATATTGTTTATTGTTTAAACACTATTTTTGATAAGTTTCCTAAACTGGAGATGAGTGAGGGAATGTGTCACAAATTATTTGGTTTTTATATGAAAAGATAGCATTTTAACCTTTATCACTTACAACAAAGATATATCTAGCAAGTACTTTTGACTTAGAATGATTACTAAACAGTATTATTTAAACAACATTCAAACAGAAAAATGAAAATATCAATATCATGGAGTTCTTGTGTCCCACAAAGTGTATCATGAAATTTATTACCCAATTCTTCCAGGCAATTTTGAGTAGCTGCTATAGAAAACCTACAATACAATAACAATAATCAATATGGATCACAACTCAAGTGATGAGCAAGTAGTTCTGACTACTTCATCCACCTAAACTCTGGAATTTAATTATTGCTTTTAGTTTATTTAGACTGACCTTTTATTTATGGATTTGGTAAAAATAAATTTCCCAAAGTTGCTGTTCTCTATCTCATGTCCCACAGTGATCTGAGGTGGGCATGCCATCATGAATGCTGTAAATTCTAAAAATTTTATCATCATCCATGGGAATTTAAAAAAAAAGAATCAATTCATCCCCAAACATAAAGCTAAGGTAAGGCTGATGATACTTGGACACTGTACTCCAGCAACAACTTATTAAGCTGAACAGTTAATTAATTTTTTGTTTGCAGATAGAATCCATTTTGAAATTATTGTCATGTTTACATAAGTTCCAAGGGAAGAGGGCAGGAAAAATGGAGAGGAGATAATAGACAAAAAGAACAAGAATGATCAGCAATTGAAAAAGAAACACTGAATATGAAAGTATAAATGCTTTTTTACACACCCTCCAGCTGCAGCTGCATGAAGACAAGTCCTGCCAAAGTCATCTGGCGTGTCAATGTCAAAACCTACAAAGCAAATATTTTGTAAAATCAGTATGTAACATCACCTTTCACAAAACTGCTGTCATCTGCTGTTAAGAGAAATGCCTGCTAAGCAAACTTAACAGCTATTTGCAAAAGAGCACTCAAGCATTAAAAATTACTTCATTTGAAACATGTCCTTGCTATTTACAATGTTTTGAAAAACAAGCATTTAAATGAAATTGAAAGGGGTAAGGTAAAAGAAAAGTAGCTGCACTAAGGCTGTGTTCTTCTCATTTGATTTACCAGTTAATATTTCAGTGCCATTTACTATTGAATAGAAGATATATGCAGGTTATATGAAAATTTAAGAATACACTAGAATTTATCATTGTTGTGTAGAGATTATTAATTTTTGGGGATGTCAGTATTACAAAATATAGGAGCTACTTAAATTTTATTCTTGAGTTCAGTGATTTAGTCCCAAAGAAAGAACTTTACTGAGTTGGAGTGATGGCTGCAAACAGCAGTTAATTACAGAGGAGCTCTTTACAGAACACTGTAGTTTTCTCTTTCCACAAAGGATCAGCTGTGGAACTTCAAATCCAAGATCACAAACTTTAACTGTGTAATTCCATATCTAACCATATATTTTGACAGAGAGATTACTATTTAAATCAGGTTTCAAAGCTACATTTTTAGTTTGAGAAAACTACTATGCTCTCATGAGTTTTGCTCTTGTGTAATGTAACTTATTTACTAGATCTCCAGTTGCAGTACCTGGGAACGCTGGCATTTTTTTTATTTTTCCTTTTAAGAACTGCTCAACAACAATAGATAATGAACAACACAAGACCTGTTATTCAAGAACACTATTATCTCAAGACTGTTTTCCTACTCCATAGCCCCTAACACAGGTTTTGTATGCACCACTATGCTCTTACCCCATTTCAACAGAGAATGCTCTATAGCAAATAATTTAGGACAGTTTACTGGTTTGGTTTGAAGAACAGCCTTTGATGCCTTTCCACATCCCTAAGTTGCTTGTCTACCATCACTAACTACTTGAATGTCATTCTGTACTGGAACAAGGCAGATTGGTGACATTTTGTTACGGTTTGCACATGAATATTAATGAATTTAAAAATGAGAGATCTTTAATTTCCACAAGAAACATCTCCCAACCCCAAAAGGAGACATACTCTGCACATACCAATCCCCACACCAAGAGCACAACCTAAAAGCTCTTAGCAGTATCTAGTCTTACTAGCCTGAAGGCTGAACATACTCTTCAAGTCCTCATCTGCTCCAGGCTAGATTTGCATCCAAGTTTTCTCAATTTGTGTAAAAGCCACAGAAACCACTTGCAAGTCCTTCACACGATTTCCTTTGCCATACTGAACCTCCAGTAAGGGCACAGCCAGCACCACAGCACGTGCAGGAAGGAGAAAGAGCCAGTATCCCTCATTTTGAACACATCCAATTGAAATATTGTCAAGTATTGGACAGTTCTTTCCAGAAATGAATCCTTGCAAGTTTGCCCATGACAGGACAGTAACTAAAAAGCCTTATCAGTAGGTAGCTTTAGTTACAGTCTTTAGTTCTTCTCCCAGGCTTCCCTAAAAAACAGTATAAAGCTGGGGAAGCAACTTCTTACTCTTTTCCCCAACTCTCCTCCCCACTTACTGTTTTTCAAAAAACATTAAGTGTTCTTCATATTAATACAGAACCATTTAGTTTATTCTTATTCCTCTTCTGCTCCAGAAGCTTCATTTGGATAAATCGACTTCCTCAGAATTGCAATGGTTCAAAGAGCTCAGAATTCACATAAGATTCTGGCCAACAAGAGAAGTAATGACCTTCTAACATCTGCATCTTAAGGGAGGAGTCAAACATCAAAAGAAAAGTGCATTTTGCATTGCATTCGATTAACAACATAATACCAATGCAACAGTTTCTTAATATAGCAGTCCACAGAGTCTTCAGAGCTATTAGGTGCCCAGTACAGGAATAGACAGGAAAAGACTGATCTGTATTAAGCTAAAGACATCATGGAATAGAAATTGGATGCTCCATGAAGTAATAAAAAAGAGTATCAATCTTTCTCCTTGAAACTTCATTATGGTCTAAACCAGTCATCCCATCTATGGCCAACTCAAAATGCACAAACACAATATAAAAGAAAATATAAATGCATTATTAAAATCTGGATTTTTTTTAAACTTATGTCTGCAAAAGTTTGCATTCACTTTAACTATGGACTGTCCATTAAAAAACAAGCATTGGCCCCAAGGTACTAGTAAACTATAAGAATTTCTATGTATCACTAAACTAAGATTTAATTAAAAGCTACTCTGTGAAATAAAAAATGAAGTACAAAGCACCTTGTAAGAATTTAAAAGAGTATCCTACCTGATGAGAGGAGCTTTCTGCAGCAGTCTGAAAATCCACTTAATGCTGCCAAATGGAGAGGAAACATCCCATGTATACCCCGCCTAAGATACACCATAATCAGGTATCACAGTTTCATTACAATTAAAATAAAACAAACATGATTGTGTGCTAAAGTGCACATGCATGGTGGGTTCAGGATGCTGAACTAACTTCACATCTTCATCACTTCCTTCCAAGCTATCAGCATGCATTATCAGTGCAACAGCCAATTAAAACTTTCAGAGCTTTTACTCCAAATACATTACAGAAAACTATTTCTCTTTGTTTTGGTACAAATTGTGACATACTAGCTACTTACAAGTACAATACAGGATAATAAACAAAGTATTTCCTATTGCAAGTTGAAGATGATATTAAAAATTCTACTACTTCTGTTAACCTAATAAATACACTTCTAAATTATGTCAGCTTGCATTCATGTCAGTAAAGTTACCTACTTTGCAGTGTCAGCACCACTCGTAATCAGAGTGTTGATTAATAGCTCATGGCCATATCTAGCTGCTATGTGCAAAGGGGTATTTCCATTCTTATCTTCACAGTCTATTTCAGCTCCTATAATAAAGAGTAATTACTTAGTAAGGGTATATGTAGGAACACAGATACTTTGTTAATAAAACAGCACTGATGATCGTTCAAGCAACGTTTTTGTCAGTGACTGATTAGTTTGGATTTAAAACCTATATAGATTTCAGTCGTAGAGAAAAGCATTTTTTTACGGAACCTTACAGGACAAACTCTCTACAACCTGGGTTATGGAAAACAAATCTATACGTATATATTCCTGCATTCTAAAAAATAAATGGTTCATCAGTGTAATTTGGCAAACTTTATAAGCAGATATGCCAGACTCCACCACTATTACCAGACATTGGATGGACATGTGTCCAGTATGTTGGACTCAGCATGTTGTTATCAATACAAGAGGATGAAAACATCCAAACTGGAAAGCTGATAACAAAAATACTCCCTTCCCCCTTTTTACCATTTTGAATGATGGTTTGGGATCTTGAAAATCTACCATGGATTGCTGTCATGTGCAAAGGTGTTTTCCCATCTTTACTCTGGAAAAGAATAAAAAATCCCATGTTTACATATGCCAGTTACAGCAATTAATCAGAGCTGCCAAAACAAAAAAAACCAGACAACAAAAAGGACATTTCTTTCTTCTTTTCTCTCTATACTCCATCCTTTAAATCATTTCTATGCACTTTTGCCAGACAAATGCTGGCAATGACAAGTCAGCATGACATGGCAAGCTTTTCACAAGAGCTGCTCTTAGTCACTCTTCCAGCTGCAAGTGACAATTCAGGGATGCCCACTCACTCACACTTATGTCCTTAAGATAAAAACTCTCAAGAGGATGATGACAGCACACAATTTCAGCAACAACCCTATGTCAAACTCCTTCCCTTCCCCAGGCTAAAATAAAACAATGTTTTAAGTTGAAAGAAAGTTGCTGTATTTACTAGAGAGGCTTACACATTGTATTAGAAGATAACACATTACAAAGCTCATGTATTTCCTGGGAATTTCTGTAAAGTGATGGTTGCAAGCAATTTATCATAAACCACGAGCAATCCTACAGTAGAACTATTAAACCCTACTAGGTACTATGCCTTCCTATATATTTGAAATGCACATCTTAAATGTGCACTTAGACATTCACCCAGTAAAGACATCCTTGAAGCGGGGCAACAATAATGCATAAGGAAACCTCAATTTTTAACAGCTCAGTCTCAATGCACTTACAAACTTATTTTTTCTGTTGCTATTACTTAAGAACAATTTTCCACTTGCACTTATCACAGGCAACAGAAAAGCTTTACTGCAGAAACAAGTTCCTAGACATGCACTCAAAAAATTGTAAACATGACACAGAAAATCAAAGGATCCTTTGATAAATGCACATGCATACCACATCTATGTTCTCAATGATGGCTTTGAAAATACAAAGTTAAATTAGACAAAGATGGCAAGGGAATATATGATACAAACATATTTATTGAAACACCACAAACTGCTGCAATATGCAAAAGTGTCTTCCCATCTTTACTCTCCCTTTGGCACCAAATGGACATGGTTCTATGGATTTGATACTGAAAGTCTGCTGGAGACCCTTTTAGGGATGGATATGGAATTTTTATGTCACTGCCCTGAGCAGCATAACAACACAATTATGTGAAACACTGTCTTCTCAGACCTGAAAGAAATAAAATACTTGATAAGGAAAGCCAAGTTATCTCCAGATCTTCCAGATTTCTTCAGCCATAAATGATCCAAAAGACAACATCCACACATTCATAGCAGATGTAAATAAACACATAAAATTGGGTTGAAATGCTTTTGAGGAATTAAGACAATTTTAATTCTGCCATTGGAGGCCTTAAGAAAGAGACAAATAAACACACCATAAGTGACAACTTCCCCAGGCCACCTCTATGGTCCAATTCTCTTTCATCTTCCTCCCTACAATTTAGTTCTCGCCTCTTTATCCAATCATTAACAGCCTCTGTGTCCAATTAATTTCAAAAAACTATTAGACATCTGGTTACTTTTTTCCCCTCACTTTTATCCTTCTTTAATCTGAAGAATCTATAGAATCCATTAATTTAAAGAGAAAAAATATCATATAAAATAAGCTTACTGAAGTAATAGACAGAAGAATTTCAGGGCTCAGATAAAAGTAGCCTAGAGTCTCTCTGGCCTAGACAGGATAAATCTGTATCTCAAGGGAAGGCTAATGAAGGGGAAGAAGATGGAGCTGAAAAAACACAGATCTAATGATTCACTTTACATAGGAATAACTTAAGATGACAGTATTAGAAACTGCAGATCAGTTTCTATACCAGTTTCTTCTGTAGTTAGGTGAGAACCCTCACAAGAAAACTTCAGTAAGATCTTGCAAAGAGCAGCAAAATAAGCTACAGAATTGTTTTCCACTTACAACTGAAAAAACAGTATAACCAGTAGGAGAATTTTAGATTTACTCTGTTCAAATTTACTTAAAAATGCACTAACATAGATTTCTAAGACAATGGATTTTATGAAAGTGTCTTTCTCAAGTCTAACAGTCTCAGGGTCCTTTCAATCCCAGGAATAACCCAACACACAATTATCTAAACACAGAAAAGGTATAAAATTAAATGAAGACAATTCCCATCTTGAAGTTGAACTGCTAGGTATAGGATTGCATTCAGAATTCCCTTCTAAGACACTGTCAATAGAAAAGGATATACAGGACCAGAACAGTAGCCAAACATTTCTTTAAGCAATGAAATATCAAGGCTCTATTAGCAAATCACTATTTCCTGAGATGCTAGGAGATTGGACTGCAGAAACAGGGAGGTATCTTCTAAACTTTGCTTCTATTTCCCTTTCTTTATGTCTTTAAGGTCTTTTCTCTAAATATCAAGCTAACTACAGCTGTGTGATTTGATGAGATCAGGCAGGATCACAGCACATGACAGGACAGCTATGGGCTAATGATAATTTTTGTTGTCTTCACTGACATTCAGCTAAATGTGGTAATAGGAAAGAAATCACCCAAATCTCCTCTAGTGATAGAGAACACATCCACAAAATACTTAGATCATAGCAAATTTTCTATGAACAGTAATTGCTATCAGACAGAAATAATACACAGCACAAGGTGTCTTATTGAGTGATTACTCACACATTAACTGTAGTCAGTCTACTGAGCTTCACTGAGGGAGAGGAAATGTGGGTCTATCATGTCACAGCATTCCTCTAAATGAAATCTCCCCCAGCAACAATTCTTATGTTCTTGTACCATCAATGGAAGTAAAAAACTTTTTCTATTTAGGTCACTGAATTTTCAAGCAGCAATGGGGTCCATAAAACAATTAATACTGTCCCATTACATACTCATTTCAATGTGTTCTTCCATGCATGGAAATCCTGAATAGTGAGGAGGGAGTGCTGCAGTAATGAGCAATACTTAATAAGATTCACTGTTCTACAGTGGATACTGACTATGAAAACAAATAGGAAATTATGTCCAGAGGTAATAAAAAGCATATAACACATTTCTAGTGTTCTATTATCTTCTGCTACAAAATCCCTTCTTGAGATGAGGCCAGCACTCACAGATGCACAAGAAATTCCCCTCTATCTGCCATCAAGAATAAGAGTGTTTCCCCTTTGCTCTCCCCACTAAGTCATCCACAGCAGGAAGCGATTTAATAGGGCTGTCTAGTCTGCACCTAGATTACCATCCATATCCACTCTCTTGCCTCTAACATCACAGGAACAGTTGCACATGGGAGGAAATGATTGAATCAGCCTACACAAGCAATATAATTATGATGAAAAATAGATATAATAGCCATTTTAAGAACTACTTTGAACTCCAGCCTCAGTATTTGGAAAATGAACAGGCTTGGTTTCAATAAATATTTAGTAAGAACACCCTAATTGCATCTCATTCTGCATCCACAATTCATTCTTAGTTACACAACATATTCTATTCTTTTTAGGGATTGCTCTCCTGATTAAATCCAAGATTTATCTTTATAGGCATTTCCAGGGAAGCAGAAGTTGACTTAGAAATTATTTTCTTTTGCCTCAGTTCTTGCAGTTATCCACTGTGCAAGTGCTAAGTTTTCATATGCAAAGTAAGGCTGTTCATGCCTTCAGGTACAAATTTACAGGCCAAATTCAGTCCTACTGGTATAAATCCACAGAAGTGCTACTAACAGAATGACAACAGAAACATCTTGATGAGGAAACCAGGGATAAATGCTGTTTTCAAGCTATAATTGCTTAAAATCCCTACACAGCCCTACTCGCTTAATTTTGCACTTAAGAATTTCGGTAGGTAGAAAACCAACAAATTTTAATTACAACCAACACATTGCTAAAGCTAACGCTGTTTCTGAAATGGAGCCCTGCCCATTTCTTTATTCTACACCAGAAATACGCACAAAATCACGAAACCTTGCAGCCCTGCATTTAGAAGAACAGTAATTCTTGGCTTGTTAATAATTGTCACAGAAGAGTTTGGGTTCAAAGGGACTTTAAAGACCATCTGGTTCCAACCCTTCTAGCATGGGTAGGGTTCCACTTGACTAAGTAGCTCAAAGCCCCATCCAACTTGGCATTGAACTCTTTCAGGGATGGGGCATCCACAGCTTCTCTGGACAACCTGTTCCAGTGCCTCACCACCCTCACAGTAAAGAATTTCTTACTAATATCTAATCTAACCCTACCCTGAGAGACATTTCCCCATGTCCTGTAACTCCATGCCCTTGCACAAAGTCCCTCTCCAGCTCTCTTGAGGCCCCCTTCAGGTACTGAAAGGTGCTATAAGCTCTCCTTCATTCTTATTTGTGTGAGTAACACACTAATATAATCATTAGTATATTCAATATTCTGGGACTATTTTCATGGCAGACCACAATTTACTGAAAAATGACGTTTCAAGAATGTAGGACAAAAGTCAGCCAGCCCTGCAACACTGAACACTCAGTCATATGCAGCCTGGGACATTGTGCAGAGCAGAAAGCTGGCAAAAATAAATGGACTGTGACCTGGATATTTTAGGACAAGTTGGCAATAAACTCTGTAACACAGCTCCTTACTTCTGCAGGGCACTTTGGTGATGAATTTTTCCACAACTGAGTTATGTACATTTTCATTAAATGAGCTGCACGTCTAAATATATGTAACAGTGAGCAGGAACATACGTTTAGGATTTTTCCACATCAAAGAGTTTATTTTTAACTACTCTCAAATTTTCGGTTAGCTATGAGTTTTGTACTAACCATAGATATAAAATTGTATTTTGGAATTAGATAGTTGATAATCAGCTTGAATCACTGTAAAAATCACTGCCTTACGTGAAATGAATGACAAACCCCAAGACTTTTAACAGAAATGTCAGCTACTCCAACATTCACGTCCTACACAGATCGTGCTGAAATTCAAGCATAAACCTATTAAGTAGATTTCTTTTCCATTTATTTTTTCAAGAAATTAAACAAGAGGTGACAGTTCAGGCAACCAGACATTTTGCCATAAGGAATACTTGGACTTTTCATTCCATATATCTATTTCCCACTTCCCTCAGCCTAAAACCTGGCAAGACACCAGATACTGCCACTAAATATTTTGAATACTGTTAAGCTTTCATTACTAGAGTAAAAATCAACATAATACAAACCAGAAGGTCTTACATCTTTCTCACACATCTCAAGACCTTTCCCTACACACTGGAGAAGAAAATAGAAGATATAGGCTATAGTTACCTTTGAAGCTTGCTTGTTTTAACTTCTACCTACAACAAGGCTGGATTCTAAGGAATATTCTGCAGTCAAAGACTTGAGATCAAATAGAGATGTGGAATGTATACTGACTCTGCTCACATACTTTTGCAGGAGTAATTAAAACACCAGCTGTTTAAGACTTTCCATTGGCCTGATTTACTTATATTTGTATTTTTAACACACTCTTCCCAAATCGCCCTGACTGATTAGATTCTAAGATCTTACATTATCACCTCTTCAACTGCTCCAGCAATTAGCCAGGTCATACACATTTCCCTGAAATATCCTTGATTTTGTTCATGTTACTTATTTATAAGAAAAACATGTACTTCTTCATTTTTTCATATTATTTGCTCTTACTTATATGGCTAGACTAGGGAAAACAAAGTATACAGAATTCTGACACTTAAATGTAATTGAGATTGACCAGACAATACTGTTATTTTCTTCATCCTTTTGGGCTCCCATCTCCCATTGAGATTTCCAGATTCAGATCAAGTTTCTTGAGGTGACAGACTGGCTCACTTTTACCATAGTACTTTTCAAACAAATACTCCATCTATCAGTGGGAACCTCTCCATGTTACCAAAACAAGTATTTTTGAAAACACTACCTCTGATAAAGATGTACAGCATTTTTAAGTGTGAATGGATGGCTTTGGATACACCTACCTTTATATTTACATCTGCCCCATTGCAGACCAAGAGCTCCAAACATAATGCTCCATGTGTTGATGCAGCAGCAAAGTGCAAAGGTGTAAACCCCTTCTCATTCACTTGATTGACATTAGCACCACAGTCTATGAGCTCATTGACTACAACATCTTGCCCATTGTAACAAGCTACATGGAGAGGAGTATTTCCATAGGCATTTGGCTCATTCATCTATAAGAGAAAAAAACCCCAAGATTATTTAGTAGGCAAAAAGCTGTACTTAATGCAGCATTTAATTCTAACAAAATAAAAATCTTATTTCATGAGATTATGTTTTGGAACTCTTCAAAACCAGAAATTAAAAGCAAGTTCTGGATATAGCATTTTGATTGAGATCTGTGTCCTGGGGAAGAGTATGATTGCTTTACAAGTGAGCCAACCTCCTCCAATTGTCTCCACACCAGTTTCCTGTATGCAACTTAAGAGAATCCACACATGCCAAAAATATCAACTGTGGCAATTTGCACAGATGCTACACACAAAGCATTGCAGAGACCTGTATAAAACAGCATTGCAAGATTTTTTTTAAAAAACAGAGGTCATAGAGCCTTTTTGTGTATGTGCACATATAGAAACAGAATTTCTTGTACACAACATGACACTGAATTCTGATCTACTTCTCAATATATGCAATCTCCAGCCTTGCAAGACTAAGATTGTGATTCACAACGTAGCTTACACAGTTTCACAGTTTACTATTAACATACTTTCTACAGACAGGTACTGTAGAACCTTTTAATTTATTTTGCATTTCAATATTAACATGGCCTCACTCACTGCACTAGTGAAGTTTCTTTTTAGTATTATCTAAAATTTATATAATGTAGGAAATTCAGTTCCACGTGTATTTTACCAACTGAGCAAAAGCATTTAATTTCTTGCACTTCAAAAATTATTGTGTGGCAAAGCTAGGATCGGAATTCCTATTTCCTGACTTCCAGTCCAATGAAATAAGAGCAAGAAATATCAAATAAACTAAAAGCCCTACTAAATACACATTTATTTATTTTCAAATTATTGTGTAAAATCTGCAAGGCTCTTAAGGAGGTTTTCTTTTAATGGAGAAATAAGGGTTTAAAAAAGAAAAAGTAGTATGTCCAGAGATCTCCCTTCACATACTTTCACTATATTCTAACCCAACCCTAAATAAACAGCGTGCTACAGAACTACACAAGAGCATTTCAAACAATTAAAAAAAATATTTCCTATTTGATTTTATTTTTCCTTACATCAACTCCAAGATCCAGAAGATATTTGACTACACTAATCATCCCACTAGATGCTGCAGCATGTAAGGGTGTATATGACTTCTTGTCTTTGCATGTCACTTCAGCTGTATGGGTCACGAGTAATTTCACAACTTCAATATGACCTAAAATAATAAAGACAAATAAAATGAAGCATCATATTTTAGTAATCAACACAGCTTCGCAAACTTAATTCTACAATTGTTATAACATGATCAAGACATTATTCCTTTGGACCTAACAAGGAAAACAAAGAATTGTTCTTGTTTTCTAATCCTGTCATGAACTATAAAGGCAACATAAAATAATCATCTCCACAAACTCCACCCAAAAATCATAGCATTTACACTGTAAAAATAAATTTGTATACTCAAAACACAATCCTGTCCTCTGCTTAAAAAGAAGGGGTTTTTTTTAAGACTTGAGAACTAGAGTGGCAAAGTAACTTTGTGATTATTAAATATTTACTGCAAATTTATATTAACAACCTGAGAGACAATCAGACTGTCAATCTTCCACCGTCACTCCAATTCCATTAATATTTTTAAATCTTTGACAGAAACTTTGAAAAATTGATGCAAACATGAAAATAAGAAAATACTCTACTTTTGCATAAAAATAGATCCCCCCAATCCAACTCCATTTACCCAGAAAACACTTAAAATGTGCATCATACACGATTTAGTAAAGCTCTACTTTCAAGACTGACTCAGATGGTCTTTGAGGAACTGCAGCCTTTTAAAAGCATCAACTGCTCTCCTAAGACAATGGAAGGAGAGTAAGAATAAGAGTTGGGATAATGAGGAAGGTATGACATGGGGGAAGTTCCAGGGGGAAAAGAGAAGAGAGGGCAGGGAGCCCAGCCTGAAGTGGTGAGCAGTAAGTATCTCTCACTGCAGCTTTGGGCTAGGGACCCCAACACCAACACCCATCCCTGCTGCAAAGGGCAATGAACTTTCCCCTTCCATGCCCACATGGCTCTTCCTCTGCTTGTAGGCACTTGTGGCACTGCCTGCTAAGAAGCCATGAAAATGGGGTAACCAAATATGTGTCATTCTTGCTCCATTATCAATTTAACTGCCAAACAACTCATCACTGAAAGCACGTGTATAGTCATGACAAAGACTGCAGAATAAAGAAATACATGACTTTAACAGACCACAATGCACACAGTGCTTTACCTTTGCAACTGACCCATACAGACCCATGTGGGACTCTATTTTACCTTTCAAGTGACACCCTTTCCTTAGTTAAAGCAGTGGTGGGGGGCACACTGAATACTTATGTTTATACTTTTCCAGTCAGACATTAAGTAGAAAGTATCAAATCCAGCTTTCAGTTTAGGTGCTTCACAAACAGTGTGGGTCTTTGCATTTTAAGCAGTTAAGAGAATTTGCAAAAGTTTGAATAGGAAGTACCTACCCAAAGGAGTACAGACAAAGCTATTTTTATAAACATTCAGACACTGTGATACTTATTTTATGCTGCATACCCAACAGCACACAAAACATCATTTCATCTAGCATTAGCAACTAAAACTGTAAGACTTTACAGTGCAATGTGAAGTGCTGCAATAATATTTCACTTCTTAATTACCTCATTGTATTAGGAAAGAAGGGAAATAGAAATGCAAACATAATACTCATCTTTTGACCCAAATACAGTGGGGACAAGACGTAAGCCTGACGGGAGAGAAAGAAGTACAGAAGATATAGAAAGCAGTGAAAGGAGTAGAGACAGTGAACAGAACAGTGGCAGAAAAGGCTTCAAAGAGAAGGTAAAAAGCCAAAAAAAAACCCTGACCTGCACTGAAAAGGCAAGCAGCGATCAGTGGAAGACTCTCAAAGAGAAGAGTAAGGTACTCGATGTGAGAAGTGCTGCAGAGACATCCCGGTGCACCAGTGAGGGCAACACCAGCACACGGGACTGTACGTCCATTTCAGTCGCAGCTTTGCAGCTGGACAGCAATGGAGCCGGGTGAAAAGCAGGAAGGAAGCAAAACAATGGAGAGAACCCTAGCAAGTTATTTATAGTAGAGTGACGAAAAGCACGACTCTTTTATTTTATGGTCAGTTTTACATGGTGGAAAAGTTTTTAAGGTTTTCGCCAAACAATTGAGCAATGTACAATGGCTCTAAATTGTGAGAAAGAATGTCATAATTATTTTTACTTTAATTGAAGACTTTCAAAAGCTTTTTCTTCTCTATTGTCTACAAGGAAATTTAGGTAGACTGACATCAGTTAAATTACATTTTTCCTGCTCAAACACTGTTCATTAAGAGAGTTCCCTGTAAATAGCCTACAAAATAGCACTGATTAAAATTGGAATAAATGTAGCTTATTTGCAAAACAGAAGAATTCCCTCATGTAGGCAAGCACAAGACAGAAGGTGTCTCTGGCCTGCCAGTTCTCTGAAATTTCATGTACAAGTTTAATTCAACGAAATTTTGCAAATATCCACATTCAATAAGGTGGCTGGACAGACTGCCACAGACATTGCTTTGCACATATAATAAGCACATTAAATACAGTAATGCAAAATATTTAAAGAATATTAGACCAATAATAAAGATTGTTCTTAACTTCCAGGGTTTTAAGTACTGGTATCAATACCTGAAATGCAATCTCACCCAGCTTCAAATAATAAATTAAGAGCATTATTGCTGTGATGATCACTTCGTAATTGAATGGCACATTCAATTCTTTTCAAGTCTGATAAAGGGCAAGGAAGAACAGTATTGCCAGGGCATTGATCAAGTCCATGAGAACAATAATTAACCACTCTTGGAATAAGAATGGCGAGGCAATAATTTGTAGTTTCAGAGATGAAATATTCTTTGAAAATACAATCCTCAAGGATGATGTAATGATCCTCTGTTTCAGGTGCCCCTTTTATTAACTGCTTACTTTTATTTAGCATTTCTGCAAAATTTTTCACCTGTGACTAGACTTGCTGACTGAAGAATATAGCTCCTCCTTTTTAAAGAACAAAATTACTTATCTTACTTTTCTTTTTATAACAAACTAATTTGCCTCACCACAAAATACACATTTACAAGGCAATCTGAGTGATAATATTAATGTTTTTTTGGCAGACACAGATGACCTCAATTCTTACAATGCAAATATTTTTTCCTAGAAATACGCCAAACCATTAAACATGAGACGATTTTTTTTATTACTACAGTATTAATCAATTGAAATCTGTACATACCCATATATGCTGCCCAATGTATAGCTCGCCTGTCTTTCTTGTCAAATGCATTAATATTGGCCCCTCTAGACAACAGTAAGCTGACCATCTGAGATAAGAAAAAGAACAGAAATCTTCTATTGAAAAAATTTTTCTTCAACAGAGAAAACCACAGAAGAAAACAAAATTTATGCATTTTCAGAGGACTTAAATGTGTTGGGTTTTGAATTTTCCATAAGTCTGGAAAAACTGACTGTCACAATAAAGTGACTGTAAGGAACACAAAACTTGATGTCAACAAAAATACTTCTCAGTTAAATATTGCAAAGCCATGACATCTTTTAAATCTTCATGCTATTATTAAGGGACTAATGAGTCAGAGCTTATTACATATAATTCCTCTAAATTTAATTGATAATGTACTCCCTATGTTCACTATTTACCGAACAGAAAAATATCCGGGCTTTTCCATTTTAAATTTCCATGTTACAAATTCAACTCCACTTAACTCGACAAATTCGCTTCTGTTATAAGAAAAGTGAACACTTTTAGTGTATAAACTTCCAATTAAATGATGTAACATTTATTTTCCACAACTTTTCTGCAGAGAGATGCATACAGAAAACAAATTCAAACACAAAATAGGGCTTGAGGATTTTTGAGGGAATGGGAGAGAAATGGTTTTAAACTCAAAAATGAAACATCAAAAACGCGAGGGACAGAATGATGAGTGGAAGACAAGAAAATTAACTTTTACCTCAACATGTCCACTGAAGGCTGCATGATGCAGTGCAGTTCTGCCTGCTCGATCAGACACATTTACATTGCTTAGGAGAGGCACCAAAGCTTCAGCACACTTCACAGCTTTGTTTGCAGCTGCTATGTGTAGGGGTGTCTGCCAGTTTTTATCACGAGCATTGACATCTGCTGAATGCTTTAACAACACCTGAACAGCATCCTGGAAGCATTTACAAAAAAAAAAGTCACTTAGTAAAGATCAGAAATGACGGCCTCAGATTTAAGGACAGTACACTGGAAAACGACTCTTTAAAATTTGTTCATTTGCAAATATGATCTTTGGGACATTTTGGGATTTGTACTTTATCACAAATCCAAACTTGTGGATGTTCTCAAGGATGTGAATAATTTAACCAAATCAACCATTCCCAGGCCTTTTATCTAGTTCCTTAAGCCACACGGAAAATTGCTTTGTCATCACAACTAATTTCCAAAGTTTAATAAACCATCCTAGAATTTCTTCCGTTAGTGGAATCCTTAGCCAAGTGCTATGAACTGATAATGAATTTCCATCAATCTGCCAAGCCAAATTTTTCAACTGTCTAAGTCTACAAATGGCAAACCTGAGATTATTAAATTTACATTTAGAGAACCACAAATAAAACAGTGCACAGTCACAAAAAAGTTTCAACATACACTGTTGCAAAACTCCTGAAAACTGTTTTAAAATATTGCACTGAATTCCACCTCTCAAAATGATTATTCATTTCCTTTTGTCAGAAGTACAAACTGTGAAAATTTGACAAATAAGACTATAATTCTTACAGCAAGATAAACAAATCCCATTAAAATATGCGCACACAATTGGAACGCATAAAAAAATAAACGTGCTGGCAGTATCAACATGATAATGAATATTGCATTTTGCATCAGCTGTGTGACCTTCCCACGATTCACTAATTGCTTTTGGTGACTGCCAACTCAGTCATTGAGCACACAAATAATTGATTACCACTTTGAACTTCAAACATGTTAGCACAAATTGTTAGCAGAGATTCTTGAATTACACTGTGGTACGACAGCAAGGTCTATGGGCAGAATGCTAAATCACAATCGATCCTATTTATACTAGAATAAATCAAATTTAAAATGCTGAAATTTCTCATAGTGTCAATAAAAAAGAAGATAGGAGCAAACACAAAAGTGAAAATACTGCATCACAGGCTTGTGATTTAATGAGAAAATTGAATACATCTTTTCTGAGAAACTGAAGCAGATGCAGTACTTGAAAAAATGAATTATATCTTAAGTCTTGTCTTTTAAAACCCAAATATTAAGAAATACCATGTCAGTACAAGGAAATTTCAGAACAGCTGTTACCCTTTGGCAGAAGGAAGCATCACAGTATTAGGATAAAAATAATGAGTCTCATTTTTATGTACATTTGCATTAATGAATTTCATGACTGAATCTACTTGGGGTTTCTTTTCTTTTCTTTCATTTGCAACATACAGCAAGTACACACAAATAAAAATATGACTGTCTTGACATGAAGCTGCCTGAACTTGTGCAGCTGACAGCTAAACCAGCTATTTTTAAAGTTTCAATGTCTTTGTATAATTGCAGCTTTCCTTACTTCAAGAGTCCAGATGTTTTATTGAAATCATTATCCAGTTTTTCATTACAGCTTTCCATCCAGCAGCCCAAACCCATATAGGTCAGTCATATATATACACTGACACGTACCAGCCCTGTATAAGGGCTCCCATGACTCAGTGTGTTTATAAATAGAGAATTCTGACAAGTGTCTATCAAGCATCTGACTGCTTCACTTGTCTTGTTTGCCTTTGATTAATGTTTTGTTTAAAATCTTCCATATTTAAAACAAACTATGAGCATGGCTGCACTTCTTGAAGTTATCATTTAAACCCAGTGTGTTTGCAGCTCTCCTCTGCCTCTGCAAGCATTACTCATGAGGAGAGCTTTTATTGTTTCTCAATTCTGAAGAATGCAGCATTTGGTGCTTTGGTCAGCTCCCAAAGGAGCAGCCTAAAAATATCTCAAGAACAAATAGCATTTGGGAATAAGGCGCCCTTGAAGATTCATTTTCAAGCACTGTTTTTTTGAATAACATGATCTCTACATAACTTTGCTATTAATGCTAGTGACAAAATACTGCAATTTATCCAGGGAATTCAAAAGAAAAACTGAAACAAGGCTTGTTTAGATAGCTCATGGATCAAACACTTGAAGTTCAATGCTTGTCAAAACTAAAATATTCTATTCTATCTTCCCAAACAAAAATTTACTAATAAAAAGCTTTATTTGAAACGTACTGAAATGAACATCAATTTGATTCAGGATCTCAAAGGAGATAGTTTTGCATAAACTCTTCCACATAACAAGCTCAGCATTTCTCTGTTTGTTTTGATCTTCTACAGGCATTTAAATTTTTTATTAGGACAACCACCACAGAGAAACAATAATGAAGTAATTTCTTGCATTATGATATTCTCACAACTGTCTAACGGGTAGACTTTAAGAAACAGTCTACATTCCACTTAAAATTTTTAAAGTGATATTCAATACTATTAATTAATCACATTTTTTTAAAAGAAGACACTGGCACGCCTCTAATAAAACCATTTATTTCTTCAATGCCTGAACACACAAGCATGTAAAAAAATATGAACTAATACAAAGACTGTGCTTTAAAAAATCCTAATTCATCTGTAATTCCCTCATGCTGAACCATTCTGGTTATCTTAGGAAAAGTAAACTGGACTTGAGAACACTGCATGCAGAGTCCTCTGCTAGGGAAGTCACAGAAAGCAAAGCTGAGAACTCAAAGTTTTAGTTTTCCTCCTTTCTTATTGCTTAAGCAATAGATATACCTATATACATACTCTCAAAAGGCCAAAAAAAAAACCCAACATTGCAAAAATGTTCTGCAATTCCAAACGTACAGAGCAGCTTCACTTTTTAAAAAATGAACAACAGCCAGAAGATAATTTGAGATGTCTTATTTTAACACAAAGTAGTCAAAATGAGCAACATACCTCACTACAAGATGCTACAGCTCTGTGTAAAGGAGTCAACCATTTGCTGTCTTTGGCATTAACTCTAGCTCCTGTAACAAAAAGTAAAAACAAGAGAAATTTAAAAGGTATTTACAGAATGACTGAAATATTCACAAGAACAGAGATAGAACTAATTACTTATTCTAATAAAATGAATTTACTTATTCTAGGCACTTCTTTGCATTTTTCATGCAAAAAATGAAAAGGAATATTTTCTCCAGCTGATTCTTCCACATCAAAATAGACTCATATTTTTACACTAGGTCATCCTCTATAATCTTTTGCCCTTTCAAAGCCACATAAAAGGCTGCTGTGCAGGAAAGATGATATCCTTGCCTTCACACAGCAACAAAAATCTCAGTTTCCCATTATAGTTGAAATTCTCCGTGAAAATATAGAAAGAGGCTGCATTTACTCCCCAAGCCTACAGTTTCCTTGTGGTTGCCATGTCTAATGGACAGGTATATAGAATGAGGATGGATGATTCTTCTACTGGGACTTACTTTGGGAACAAATCTTCATTACTCCAGCAGGTCACCCAGCCCACCCCTGGACCTCCTGGTACTCCCTTCAGTAGAGAGACTAACAGCCACACCTCTCTACTTCTGAAACCACACTCAAGGAACAGCTGTCCCTGTCCCCAGGAAATAAAGCTGCACAAACATCTCTAAGGGACACAAGCCTGGGTTTGGATTTTAATTTTTTTCTTAATAATAAAAGGAAAGAAGGGTTTGGGAATTTCTTTCCCCCAAAGGAAGCAGCTAAATTACATCTTAACTTCCAGTGAACTCCAACAAACAAGAAAATCTAATGATTAAAGTTAACAATTAAATCTCTTACTGTTACACACACATACAGAACCTTCTAGGATATTTAGATCGACTGGAAACTTACCTAAAAACTTTATTTCAGAGCTTCTGAGATTCTACAGAGATAGCTTAGACAAAATCTCACATTTTTTTAAAAAAAGAGTTCAGAAATACTGTTGGAAAGAATTATACAGTAACATTAACGCTACATGACCAGGGCTGATTAACGTCTCAAGCTAAACATAATACTGGTAAGTCAGACCCAACTGCAGTTTTTGCTATGCAAAGAACAGAAAAGGATGGAAGGCCAGTAAGACACAAGATGCCAAAAAGGTAGCTGGCCAAGTCAGGATATTCAATTGACAGACTGGGTATTTTGATCCAAGAACTGCACCCAGCCCACCTGATAAAGAAACACAGCAGTGTGTACAAAATCATGGCTGTATATACTAAGCAACCCAAATATCTGAAGTAAATTCTCTTGTTTCTAATCAATCTATGCCTTTCAGTTATAAGAACAGAACACGGAAGCTGACACAGGATCCAAACTTCCAGTTTGATCCTAGGTCCTCCATGCACTGGACAGAGACTGAAGTCTAACTGCTGGCTACTATTCCACAGATTTCCATCTTTATGTAGATTTCTGAATAGGACGTCATCCTATTTTCCTAAGTGCAAATTTTTTTGAAAAATAAGACTAATAAATAGGAAAGAAAGTCCAAGCTCATTTGAAGAAAACCTCCACAGTCTAACAAAAGTTTAGGAGATACCACAAGTATCTGGTTTTGTCACACATCCTAAGGAC
The DNA here is from genome assembly GCF_052056855.1 of Sturnus vulgaris. Lineage (NCBI taxonomy): Eukaryota > Metazoa > Chordata > Aves > Passeriformes > Sturnidae > Sturnus > Sturnus vulgaris. The sequence goes on from NC_142243.1 coordinate 34,929,742, forward strand.
CCAGTGGTGCACTGCAACACATCATGTGCCATAGCAGACTGTACTATACCAAGTCTGGCATAGAACTCAAGCAAAGAAAGAATCTGAGTATTCTAGAAGTCACTAGAAATGCCTGAGGATTTTTGGCAATCCTTCCCAAAAGACAGTAAGTGATGAATAACATCACAAATATAATGAAGCAATGACTGGTAAGTCAGAATGTAATCAATATATTTCAAAAGTATCCGTAATTCTTCATTATTTTCCAAGTAATTTTTGGCCACGTCTTGCTTTTGGCAGACGAGACAAAAACAAGAGCCAAAATTGTACTCCAAGCTCCACCTGACTTCACATCCAGTCAACAACCAAGGGATAGAGACTTTCATAGTCTGATTTCTATCTCTAACTTTAGGATACAAACATCTTTGAAGTATTTGAGAGAATTTGAGTGAGTTACTAAGTTATTAATTACTATCCTCATTTTCCTGAGGAAAATGCATTTGCAAGACTTGGGGTCAAGTCAGATCCATCCAGATAATAAAGCCCAAGATAGGAAAAGCAATGTGCCCATCAGAAGAGATGCACATTTCCACTCCAAAAAAGGAGCAGTTACCTAAGCTCTAGCTCAAAGTGAAAATGTGCTTAGAGTCCAAGCAGTGTTTACATGTTCAGATTTTACTGACATTTCTAGTACTCCTAATACACAGCCTAAAAACTACACCAGAAGAGAGAAGAAATAAATAGAAAAAGATACTGCACAAAAGGTTTTCACAACGATAAGTTAATCACATTTGCTAAGACTAAAAGAAAAGAATAGGTGAAAGTAAGAAAGAAAATTAGCATAAGCCAGAGAAATGTCAAAGGAAATTTGAAGTGATATCTAGAAGTAACATAGTCCTCTTAAAAGAACAAAAATCAACATAACAAATGGACCCCACTCCATAAATGGTCTTCCACCCAAAGAAACAAGGATGCCTAGATCTAGCACATTAGAACAGTGTAAAATACAGATACTAAAATAATTTAACTTTTTAAATACACAAAAAATTGTAGATTCTCTGACATAGGAAAAGCCAAAGCTGACAAATCTGAATCTCTGATGGACTTAAGAAAGAAGCACCAAGCTTGCGTTTTCCTTCCACAACAAAAACTCTTGAAAAAGTTGCAAAATTGTTACATTGAAAGAAAATTTTTAAGCAATAATCAGAATAAATGTACTACCAAAAACCACATATGCATTATTAACGTGGGGATTTGGAGATCTACAGCTTTAGACACATTAAACAAAATAATATTTTAAAATTAATAGAGAGATACTTTGTCCTTAAATTTCTCCAAGAAGCCATGCTGCCAAGAATCACGTACATTTCATAAAGGAGCTTCTCCAAACAGCCTTGTATCTGAGGATATAATCCTCCTCTAGGCTGTAATTTACTGCCTAGCACATGATCTGTGGAAAACGTCACTGTTCCACCTTGACCCTTCATGGGCTCCCTCAAACCTCTCACAGTCCTCTCATACAACACTGAGGAAGTTTACAGCCTTGGTCATCTGAGGTACAGCTCAGACCACTCCAAATAAATACTCCAGTCCACTGGAAATAAATTTAACAAAAATGTATTACACCTCTACTGAATAACTTTTGCTTTAAGATATTGGTTCACAGTTGGCTTAAAGAGAGTCTGAACATGTGTATAACACACTGCACAGCACTGCCAATGCAATGCTATCCCTGTGAAGCTCAACCTGCTGACATGTTAACCAGGGTATTTCTCACATTTCAAATGCCAGCTATGAGCAGTTTGCTCTTTCAAAGCACGCTACAGTGTATCTTTATACCCTGCAGGCAAAACCAAAAAACACAAAACAAAAAACAACCCTAACAAACCACTGTTCTCTCCTTGCCTCCGTCCCTTGGATCTGCCAGACTTCAAGGGCCTGGTCTTAACATGATTAAAACTCATTGTTTGCTATAAAATTTCTTATATTCAAATTCTTTTAACGCCATAGAGTTTGCAGGAAAAGGATTAGGGTGCTTGTTAGAGCAATCACAATGCTGGAACACAAATATTCAACTTGAACTTAAGAACCAATCATGTAAATGACCCTCCCCTAAAACAGCACCTTACAAACAAAGTAAATTATTCTTCCATGCTGGTGCACTAAGCCAAAACATTAAACAAGATCATCCCTTTCATCATTAATTTTGCTAGTGCAGCCCAGCAAGTTTACACATCTAGGCAAATACAAAAGCAGGACTTTTGCTCTGCAAAAGGTGGGGAAAGGGGAGGGAATGAGAGAGAAGTATTACATAATTTTCTTCCCTTGTCCCTGAATCTTACATCTCATCTTGCCAAGTTGTACTCACAAGACTGACAATTAGAAAGACATGCTTTATTTAATAAATAAAGTACAGAAGCTACTGAAAAGCTCTGTGATGCTTACTTCTAGCAAATTTATGTTTCAAGAGACACATTTTCTAATAGAATCTGTGCATTGATTTACAGAATGATCTTGGAGGGTTTAATTCTACCAGTCCACATGTGGCAATTGCACGTTTAAATGTACTATTAGCCACCAATTCATGGACATATGTTTCTGCATACTTCTTGGTGTCCATATCCTTACATTCCAGCAAGAGCCAGCATCTCAACCATCACAAGGAATGACTGGGCAGGAAATGCTGCAAGGAACAACCACACGTCTTCCTTCACTCATAAACTGTCACACAACTCTTACACTGCCCTGTCTCACACCACCTCTGTGTTCCTCACACAAAAAACTCTTGCTGTGACACTCCTCCACAGCTTCTCTGCACCAGAACTCTTCCTATTTGGAAATGTCCTCAGAAGACTAATGAATGCAGTGGCTGAATTACTTATGCGTCACTAGTTGGAAATAGATTAAGAAATACAACAGAACTGACAAGACATTTTCATCTTTGTTCACAGTACTGACTTAAGTACTCAACTGCCTTCCACTGTTCTGTTTTCACTCTGTATTTTTAGACTCTCAAGGATGGTATTTTCCTTTGTTATTGTACAAGATGTGCTAGTGACTGACAAATATCATAACATAAGCAAAGACAGCGAAAGTGTTTTCATTCAATTATGCAATACAGACTCCCAGTGTTCAGTATTTGAAGCTCTGAAATGTCTATTTAGGAGTACGAGATGTAAATAAGATGTTTATAGAGTGCATTTAATAAAGTAACAAACCTTGTCTTAAAAACTAGTATACTGAAATTATTTTAGCTATTATCTTTGGAGAAATTAGGAAGATCTCAGGTATAAGTCACTGAGAGTAACCACTAGTCCTACTATAATTAGATTCTACTTAATTATTTTCCTAACAGCTAGTGATAGGTTCAGAAGTTCTTTCTTTTGAATGATCCACTTTTTTACCTAGAGACAATGACCTTGGAAGCACTTAAACTGGAAAGCAGAAATTCTCAGACTATACTGAGGAATAAACAGATAGAGATGAAAACTTTTCCTTAGATAGAAAAATATGCGAACAGTGAGAAGGAGATACAGAAGTTTTGGAAGGAGATATGAATTGGAATAATCAATAATAAAAATTGAGTGTAATTTCCTGTTGAAAACTTGAATACTTGGAATATTATTGCTGCAAATACAATGAGTAAGACCTTATGGAGAGAAAGCTTCTTGCTGTTTAAAAGCCAAATGCATAGTAGAAGATTTATAGATTAGTGAAAAAATCCAAGAAGAACAAGTCTGGAATCTTTTGTCCAAATAGAATGAGATTTCAAGACCAGGGATTTTTTGTTCATTTGTTTGTTAAGAAACAAACAAACAAAACCATTCCCAAACCCCAAAACAACCCCACAAAACAAATACACATGGAGACATAGTGGCAAGAGAAGGAAGGAAAACCACAATCAAGTCGAAGCCATCCTTCCAGGACTTTACTGATTTGTCAATATAAGCCAATTTCCTTCCAGAACTTCAGTTTCTACTCCACCACCCCCTTGAGAGTGAGTGAGCAACATGAGGCTCTCCCACTCGAGCTACTGAGCAGTTGTGTCTTTTCCTGACTCAGCTTAACTCTTTCTCTCAAAGAACATCAGAGCAACTGACTTTCACTGCTGCCAGGGGGAAGTTAGGCCAGCTTGGAAAAGAAAAGCATCAGCCAACATCGCTGTGAAAAGAAGAGGAAGCGGTCAGAGATAGAGTCAGTGTCAAAGGGGCCCCTGTGAAACGCCCTGAGCGTGTGGGTACATCTGCAATGCAAACAAAGGCAGCTTCATTCAGCTGGGACTGAGGCAGCAAGAGCCTTTCAGCAGCTGAGCTGTGTGACTGCATGGCATGGATTTCTCACACTCACAGAGATTCATAATTAGATGAAGGAAACACAGGTAGAGTGGTGTAACACTGAAGGGTCTTTACTATCTTCCAAAATCTATTATTACTACAGTGGCAGTTTTCCAGCATCAGCACGGTTCTTAAATTTTCCAGCTGACCCAGAGGAAACAAAAACTTGTGGGCTGCTAAACCTTAGTGAGATTGAGTTTGACCACACTCATGTAACACTGAGCTTCATGCAGAGAAAATGTTGGGTTAAGCAAACAGCAATGTGCTGTGTTAGTATTTAAGCATCAGGGCAACATAGTAAATAAATCTATTCAGAAGAAAACAACAGGCAATTCAGATGTTGATTTTTGTGAATTACACTGATTTCAGTGAAAGCAATAATCATCTCCACAGTATTTTTAGAAAATAAATGGAAAAAGTTAGTAATCAAAAGAATACATCCGGTGATCCCACTAATCTGTTCTGCTTTTCACATGACACTTCCTGGCACAGTAGACCCTGATGGTATTGAAAATCATGGGACAGCTGGAAAGAATGATTTTTTTATAAAGCAAGAAGCCTCTCCAGAACAGTTGATATGCCAGACTTAAATAAGGGTTGATTTTTTTTAATCAGGACTTCTTGGAAAGAACAAAAATCTGGACATTTGGTTAATTAAGACTTAACTATCATACTTTTCTACTTTTCAGTACTTTTCTACTTTTCAGTAGTTTGCCATCATTTACACTCTTAAAGTCGGTGCAATTATGCAAAGTAGACAGATGTCTTTATGTACCAGGATGTAGTGCTGTACAAAGATCATACAAATTCAACTGTGATGAGTGTTACTACCCTTCCCAGAACAATACAAAATGGGAAATGCTTCTAAAATTATGTTTCTTAAATGACTAAAATATAAATTTCTGTTCTATCCTTTCTGGATGCTACACATAATCTTCATTCCTCCTCTTGTTCACCTCCCTACACAACAAATCTAGGAATGCTAATTGCTTATCAAGCTACAATCCAGAAGTGAGAGATTATTTGAAAATTTAGACTTCCACAAACCACAGTAGCATGAAAAAACTGTTGGTAAGACATTCACATCCTCAGAGGACAAGTTCATTAGTGTTCAGTGTCTCAAAATAAAAACCAAAAGACAATTTACTGTCCAGGCCCAAAATGGAGTTAGTAAAACAATTTTCTTTGATGTCTGGAGCACGTATCCAAACCATCACCTTCAGATTCCTTTGTCCTGGTGAAAGACAATAGGAAAGGTCAAAGAGAAACCTTAAAATTTAGTAAAAAAAAAAATCTCAAGAATTCAACAACTAAGTAAGAATGCTCTTGAGAATGAAAACTCACTCCAAAGAAAGTCTGCAAAAAGGCTGAATCAGGAATCAGTTATATCTTCAGGATGTGCAATCTGGGTTACTTAGGTCTGTAGCAAAGTAATATAAGGACACTGTGACTGCAATATGTGATCCACAATACATATTTGAAAGCAATGTGGATCCCCTGGAGCAGGATGAAAAAGACATTCCAATCAAATTAAAAGAACCCTACGTGTAAGTAGTCTATAATAACACTTAAAGAACAGAGAATAATGAGAAAGAATCAAGTAAGAGCCACCGAATAGTGGAAAGATTAATACTGACTTGAGTAATTTTGAGGTCCAGTTTGAAGAAAGAATAAAAACATCAAAGCAAACATTTGTTTTTCTATTTGTAGAATAGTTTGCACAGCAGGAAAACTGTAAAGTGGTTCCTAGTAACATTCCAGCAAAGCTGTGTTAAAGGACATTACAAGTTGCAAAGACAAGCTTTCACAAGGTGAGAAATGTTAGGATGAAAGTAGTCTACACTTAATTCAATCCCTTGTGCAGGTATGTTACAATAGGTCAGTTAAAGTCACATACCCAATTTTTACATGCAAATTTACTGCACAGAGGAGATGCTTGCACAGAAATGCTATTTATTCAACAAACCACTTTCCTCAATTTTAAAAAAGAGGTCGTGCAACACAAGAAACGGTTTTCAAGTCTTGCTGTGGTAACAGATGCTCTTTATTTTCTCCCTAATGCTCATCTATTATGACAAAATGTACCATTATACATCTGTCTCAAAGGAGATATTTGATTTCCAGCTGAAACACAAAAGATGAATTTCCCTTATCTTTATGAAATGGAGAGGATAAATACACTTAACCTCTGTTCCCCACCTTTCAATTAAGTGAGCTAAAAGACAAATCACAGCTTGTACATTTTGAGACATCTAGACTTGATTTCTCTGAGAACCAGCTGGCTCAGCACTTCTGATATAGCTGAGTGCTCATACTTCACCAACCACAAAGATTTCAAGTCCAGCATTCATAAATGAGGAAGACTAAATTGGTGAGTACTTATTAAAGATTTAAGAGGCTTGCATAAAACTACTGCTTGCAGGCAGGTAATATACAGATTTGTGCCCAAGTACAACACAGCCTTGCAAACTGCACAGCCTGAACACTCAGACATCTCTTTCACCCTGTAATCATTGCCCTGCTTCACTCACTCACAAACGTGTCAACAACTCACACCTACCTATGCATCCCTCACTGCACCTCCTCAAGTTCACTCCCAGGGCAGCCTCTCTGGGACTTTGAGGAGGCTGTGCCTCTCCAGCAAGGCACAACATGGTACTGCAGTCCACAGCTCAGCATGTGAGCACAGCAAGGTTGGAATGACATGGCCACAGCTTTCAAAGCTTTTGATTTGCAGCTGTCTAATGCATTGTTTTGTCGGAAGCAAATATAGATTTTCATTAAATTAATGTTATCTGGGTCATATCAATGTTTCACCTGAACAACCTGCAGACACTGCAGCACCCACAACCTCTCCTCCATGCAACTGCTCAGCTTTGGACTATTTGTATAGTACTAATTCTCACCTCCCTTCTTTGTTCTCCATTTTCCCTTATGCTTAACCCCAGACTATGTGCCCAAACAACAGGACAAATATTTCTTCTCCTACCATTTCCCCCTGTCAGGATCTCGTTTCATTCCCATCTGAACTAGAATTCTTTCTTCCATAAACCCCAAGAAAGGGGTATTTTGTTCTATCACGGCTCTAGTAAAAGGACTGTGTTCATCTAAACCAGCCAGAAGATGCCCTCTCAGAAGTAGCTGACTACAACTCTGCAAAGTTTGTAACATTGTTAGTTGATGAAAGAGGTCACTACACATTTTCAAGAGTCACCAGAACTTGCCTTTCTCCTTGACAGGGAAAACCAGCCCCTTTTTAGATTTTCAAACCTTGCCATCTTTATAAAAGTGAACTTTTCTCAACAAAACGTCACTATAGATTATGTCCATACAATAGATATATTAATTAATATCACATCACGTATATTTATATGTATATATACTTCTATAGAGAGAGTACAAGCAATATATATAATGAAAATATTACATCATACTAAAATTATAACAAATTAAATTATGTCTAGCAAATTCAGTTGAAGGTCTGGAAGCAACTCCTATAACCCTAGAAGTGGCATTTCCTTAAAGCAGAATTTATTAGAAAGGATTGGTGGGGGCTGGTGGTGGTGGAAGTAGTCAGCTTTGCATAGGTAAGACGTGCAATTAAGCAGACTGAAGATTAAAGAAGTTCTGTGGGACTGCTACAAGTTTTCGTCTTTCTATGTAAGCTTAAAGCCCTGTATTATGAATTCAGCCTCAAGCTATTTGATGGGTAGGTCTCTCTAAGATCAAAGACAGTCAATTCAGTCCTTCAGTCATGATGTTCTTCAGGTTTTTGGTTTAGTTTCTTGGTTTCCTTCCCTTTTAAAAAAATCCAAAAACCAACCCAAAGTATACTGTTTTACAGAACTTGGGATTTTCCTTTGTACAAATAAATAAATAGGAAAAAAAAAAGAGACTTTAACATTTTCAGCTGGTTCTAATTATATTCTGTGCATTTAAACCAACAGGCAAAGATACTTAAAATAATACAACCGACTCTGGATGGCATCTTTATGGTCAAATGTAATTGCTTTTCTAAAGAGCATTTCAGAATGAAAGCAATGCTGCTAACACCTATCTGTACCATATACACTATTACTTTTTTAAACTAGTGTTGAACTACTGAAAGCTGATCAAGCTACAAATAAAAATCGCTAAAACCAAGTAAGCTTTCTACAAAGAAATATTTTAGAGCAGAGCTACAGAACTACACAGTACTGTTACACTAATAAGTCTGGAAACTAAAATTTCAGTACAAGCATCTTTAATTTCTAGTACATTCAATACCTCAGTAAAAGCTACACAGACTAAGATGTACATAAACACTTCTTTGGATGTGCATAGAGTTGTTTTCCATTAACAGGAACAGAACATACCAGATAAAATAAGTAGTTCAATAATTTCTGCATCTCCCAGATAGGCAGCAGCATGTAAAGGGGTCCTTTTCTCATTATCCTGTGTAAGAGGGGGGAAAAAAGGTTTTATTTAAAAGAAAAAAAAGTATGGTTTAGCATTTTGTATGTTATGAAAAAACACTGCATAAAAGTTCAACTTCCAAATATTGTACATTATATATTTTTAAAAAACATAATTACTCTAAAGGCATCAGTCACATTTACTAAGACAAGCATGCTTCTCCCTAAGGAGCTCTTAACACCTACATAGTCAACTACTGTTTTCCTGACACACACAGAATGCTCATCACATCTTTAGATTAACCTACCAGTTATAAATCACCATTCACTTGTCTCCAGAGACAAGAACTTGGGTCTGTCCTACACAGTTAAAAACAGTGTGTTACTGTCATATGCAACAATTAGTGACAAACATTTTCTTTTTGAAGTTTAAAGCAATTTCGGAAGTTATTATTTTAATAAAAAATAGAAAAGAACCTAGAGTGTGTAAGGTGAGAAATAGTGGAATCCAACTTCAACTGTCCTGTTTAGTGTAAATAAGCAAAGAGAAGATAGAGGTGAAATTTATTTTGCAAAATCCCATGCTGTACTTTTCATTAGTTCAAGCTGATCTAAGGTCCTTCTGAAGGTATCAGTAGGGAATCTTATTTATTCAGGCACAGTATATACCAATGAAGATTCTCTTTCAAAAGATTAACACAAAATATATCGTAACTCTTTCAAGATCAGTGCCAACTTCCCTGCACCAGTTTACAGCATAATCAGAAGAAGATCACATCACAGTGAGTGATAAAAATGAACAAGAACCAACCAGTTTGCTCTCTGAGGGAAGGCTGGTGAGAAATCAGAAAAAAGACAGATCATCAGTCAGCATCCTGGTTCTGCTCTAAGTTCTGCTTGGATATCTAGCACCTTTTAGTATAGTTTCAAATACACTGGGGGTGAGGGATCAAGATTATATGCAGCAAGAAATTTTAAGCAGCAAGACAATTCTATTAATTCAACTGTTGTGTCACGACTATCATAAAATTAACACTTTTTCTTTTGACATTTTATTGTGAAAAGCATTCTTCTCCCTTGCTAGAATAAACTTATTTAGTGATTCCTGACTTGAGAGCGAGCATCAAGTAAGAATAAAATTAGAGTTCATGGCAGGAAAGACCTTATAGCAAAACTGGAGCTGAGATCCAAGAAGTTCTTCTGAATCATAAAAGACAACTTCAGAATTCAGAGCATTCAAACCACCCCCTCTAAAAAAAAAAAAAAAAAAATCACCTACTCCCTGCTCAGAAAACGTCAAAGCTACACAGTTCACCATACTAGCAGTGTTTCCTAACAAAATTTCTGAATTACAGACAAAATATTCCAAATTGAGCAGTGCAAATCTGACACTGATGCACCCTAAAGAATCAATGCTATACTTATCACTAACCTCACATAGTACCTCACTAATTTCTTGCCAGGATGTCTCAAATGCAGCTTACACATCTAGGATAAAAAAAAGCCAGGGCCCTGGCACTAACGACTTGCTGTCTTGAAAAAAAAACTTTAAGAAAAGGAGGAAAACCAACCACCACCTCCCAAAAAAAGCAAAAACAAAAAACAAAATCAAACAAAACCAAACAAAAATTAAACAAAACAAAAAAACCACAAAACCAAAAACAAACAGAAAGGAATGGAAAAATACTAGATGCACAAAAGAAAAAGAAAAGCAATACAAATAATAAACTTGCTTCCCCAGCTGAAAGACAGTAAAGACCAGCCAGCAATGACAATCTGTTTTCATTCCTCCTGTATGGAGAACAGAGCTGCCTTTTTGATAATGCTAAATAACCTATAAACTAGAGATTAGGGAACACATAAGAATGAGTATGATAGTATGCTGTCTGCAATTTCATCATAGAATTAGAGAAAATAAGATGAGCCATGAGCACATTCTTCTGTAGAGACAGCGTTTACACAGGAGCATGAGACATAAATGCATTCCTCACTCAAAGGGCAAAACTCACTATTATAAAAATGTTCATCACACTTGTGTTGTTGGGGACTTTGTTTTGTTTTGGTTTTTTTTTAACATCTCAGTGACAGTCATACCAGCAACCAATGTGACAGAATGAATCAGAAATCTACCAATAAATCGGTGGACAGAAGGGAGGTGTTTATCTAAAAATACACTAATCACCAAGCCACAAAAATACATTTTCCTGAAACATCCACGGTCCAAACTTGTGATGAATTTCAGACATACTTCTCAAAAAGATCTAACCCCTATTAAAGAAAACATATCCTGAAACCACCAAGATACAACCATAAAAGCAGCTTGAACACAAGCAACATTTCTCTTCCACCACTCCTGTTTCCAAGCTGTGAGTTTCCAGCCATGCAGTTTTGCTGCTCCTAAGCTGACAAGCTGAAAACACTCAAAGCCCAGCCTGCAGTTCTGCAGCAGGGAGCACAAACTGGGAGCATACCCAGGCAGGAGAATGGAGATGTCCCTGCTCTCTGCAGCACCAGGGCAGCACTGCTGGGATGCTCAGGGCTTGCTACTTTCTGGGTCAATCCAGAGATCGGAATTTCAACAATCCCAAACCCCAGGGTATCTATTGACCACAAATATTCCACATGCTGAGGGTGCTGTGACAGAAGCCCTGGCCTTTCTTTCCCCTCTAGTTTCATAGCTGGCACTTTTTTCATGCTTCCAATTTTTTTTTTTTAATTTAAAAATCTCTGTGCAAAAGATTTTGTTTAGTATTTAGAAACCTGTTTTTCAGAACCTGTTAAAAAAAGCAGAAATGCTGCATTCAATAACCTCTTGTGAAGTTTTACTTCCACTAAAGGAAAATTCTCATTTTGCTCCATCTGAAGACTTACATTGAATGAATGAATATTAATAAATGAAATCTGAATAAAACTAAAGAGAATTCAGTATTTTAAATGCTACTAAAGTACTGCTGAACAGATCTACTACTTTTTATTTTAAAAGTAATAATTTGATGAACAAATTTCATCTGCAAATACAAACTGCTGCATGTAAAGGACTACTTTAAATAACACTAAGAAAGCTTTCTGCCTTAACAAGGAACTTTGGAAGCCGACATCTTGCAGCACTATTGTCATACTAATATAAATGCTGGCCTTAATATTCTTCCTTTAATTTCATAAATTTAAATGACACTAAAAAAATTTTCACTAGAGAGCAGGTTTTGTACATACTGTACATACTAACACTGTTGGTACTATTTAATTCCAAGTATTGCAGTGTTGCAGCAGTATTTGACAACACAGAAAAGCAAATGTTGTGGCACCTTCATTTTCAAATTCAAACATCTGCAAGGCAAATGGGACTATTACAACTCTAAATCAGCTCTAAAGGTAGTAAGGACACAGATCACACTGATCGTACTAACCAGGCTTTACATAGTTGAAAGAGAACTTTCAACTTTTTAGAACTTGTTTCCAGTGGAAGCAACAAAGGAATTTATATTCCCAATAAGCAACTCTCAAGTTTAATTCCAGATATTAGTCAGTACTGTCATTAAGCTAAAAAGCAATAAAAGGGCTCAGTTCTTTAGGAATTAGTTTTCAGAATGATAGTTCTGCATCACAAAATCACCAGTATCATATCTATATGTGCCTTTGGGATGCATTACATGAAAAATATATAATCCTGCCATTCCCTGTACTTCTATTTATCAAGTTTCCCAAGCATTTCATCTACACAGGAGTTTGCATAAGGTGTCAACATGAGAAAGGCGAAGGAGAAGGCCTTATGATCCCGTCAAAACCAAATTTTTGGATGGGGCACTGTGAGCTTCTTCATAAACTCTAACCTAGAACAAGGGTGATGCCACCTTTGACCTAAACCAAAAGTTTTAATTGCTTCATTGCATATTTCATGGATCAAAACTTCTACAATGGACAAATCTATGCTAATTTAAAGACACAGGTTTCAAACCTGCCTCTTATTAAAGTATCCTTTGGTTAAGTGTCCTTTGAGATATAACAATTTATTCCTGGTTTGGGTTCTATCTCAGCAACTGATTTAGAGTAACCACATACAACTACAGTGAGTTTTAAGGAGCTAGATGCCTTAAAGGAAAATCTCTTATCCCATACATAGCCAGTAAGACTGCCATAACCAGTCTATGATTCTCCCAAGAGTACATCAGAATATAACTTGCCCTTCAAATAGTTTCAACATCTACAGATCTTTGTATTGAAGCATTTTTTAAAATAGTCTGAATGCAGCTTTGCCCTTCATAAAAACTCCTCTTTAGCTATCTGCTCTTCAAAACCAAATTCTGCAATAACACTTTAATATACTCTCATTATTTCATGGTCACGCTTACAAAATATCATTTAATAGGTGTTTTGTGCTGTATGACTTGTCATCTGTCTGCTTCTACTGCCATCTGTTCCTGGTAGAAATCAACCCTAAATACACAATCGCAAATCTTGAACGAGTTTCAATTCCAACAGACCCTGCAGTAGCTTTAACAAACATTCCTTTTAAGTGAAACTGAGTTTAAACACAACTTAGTGTATTTTTCAATTAGTTTAGAGAGACAGAACTTTTCAACCAGGATAAAGTATAACTCCTGAGTTCACAGAAAATGTCCAAGAAGTGATTACAAAGTATTTCCAACTCTTTGACGGTGTCCCATGTAACAGTGTCAAGTCCCAGTGCTACTCTTGGGATTAGAACAACAAAGGTGGAGTAAGTGTCTACTCTAACTAAATTTTTTGCTCCTATTAAAAAAAATAGAAAAAAAAGAACACACATAAATATTTGGCCTTTATATTCCAACTTTAAACTTCTTAGAAGTTTTAGGTACCTGATTCCAGAAATGCAGACTAACTTCTCAGAAGTATGTTCAGTCACAACAGTGTCTTAAAAATACATATCTAGAAAATAGTAAACTGAAACTAGAAGAAAAAGATTAAGTACTAGACTTTCAAGACTTGTAAATATGTGATAAATTAATACTGTATCCCTATCCTACCTTAACTGTAACTAATCTGCTATTTCTTTAGATTATTTTCTTGTATTTTTAAGTCAATTCTCAGAATTTCATTTGACATAATTTTTGGAAGCAGACCGCTTTCTCCCCATACTCCAAAATTAAGATGCATATCCAATATAGAGTGTTAGAATATTACACTAATGGTCTCCTGCATGATTAAAATATGAAGAAAGCATGACAGTAAACCACAGAAAAAATACGTATTATATGGCTAAACACAAAGTATCCTTTGAAGCCAGACAACAGATACATTTTCGTTGAAATTACTCAATTTGTCATACTAACTGCATTAATTCCTCAAACTAATTGTCATGCTCCTATTTGTATGAACACTTGTACTGCATTTGCAAGAAACATTTTTGAAAGCCCTGTATTAAACTTGCACTGGTAAGATCTTATCACTTCTCATTAAATTTCAGGGCATGTCCTTTTCATGCCATCTATTAGGAGGGCAGAGCAAATCTAGACCTCCAAACAACCACAGAAGGGAGGAATCTTTGCCCTCTTGCTCGTTAAGACAGAGCGACCATTGACTCGAGAGACCTTATCCTGCAGGAGAAAAGAAGTGGTTTTAGCAACAAGGGTCATATCAGCCATAATCTACCAAACCCCACTGTTGTTTCTAATTAAGATCTTCAATACTAGCTTAATAGTGCATGCTCTTTACTTGTTTCTAGCTGATAATAATGATAATGACAATAGTAGCAACAACAACAAAAACTGGCACACCATGGAATAAACCACAAAATCATTTACTCATGACTACCATTTGTGGCCCTGTGAATTTGTGGAGGGCTTAAAAAAACTGGATAACAGCTGTAGGTTACAAAAAAATAAAAGATGCATCAGAAGAGAACTACAGAGTAGCCTGGAAAAATGTCACCAGAGCACCATTTTATGACAAACCAGGAGTTTACCTGAACATAAGTCATTCTAAACACCTGCATTCCTCGAGAGCACAGGCTCACAGTTTTCTAAATTGTCACAAGGAACAATAACACATAAAATACCATGATATGATAATTCTGAGTAGATCTACACTGACCCACAAAACAACCATGAAGCACTATACTTGTAGGACGTTAGAAGAAATTACTATTAGCTATGTAATTGCAAAGGAGACACTAACTTTCTACTCCAAAATTTGATTTTCTAAACATCAAAAACTCAGCAACTGCAAATGGTCAGATCTTGCATATGGGTATATTTCAGAAATAAGACAGAAGTTTAACTTGAGTCTGGGTGAACAGGATGAACAAAATGGGAAGAACTTATGCTGAGTGGCATTAAAAACTACAGCAATGAAAAAGTCTGATCTGTTCTGATTTCATTACTTATGGCAGTCAAAATTGGCTAACAAATTTGGGTATAAAAACTATCGAGGTATATTCATATTTCCACCATAAGAAATGAATGAATTAGAGCAACACAGTGAACCTTGGTCTGGAAACTTCCTTCTCCTGGATAATAGGTTATCTGTCATGGTGAAAACCAAAGCGAGGAAAAAAGTATCATTTATGCCAAACTGGAGTTTTAGAGTCTACAAATAAATTACCAACTGACCAACTATAATGCATTTCATAACCAAACAACTGTTCCTTTTCTGACTATTGAAACATCCCAGGCAATCAAGTTTCTTTCCTAACGTGAAATCTGGGGGATATTTAAAGTTTTACAGAAAAAGTCAAACATTTGAGTTTCACCTTTATCCGGAGAAGAGCAGAACTACATTACCTGTTTGCACACCATTCCACATTGCATGCACACAAATGAGAATCCCCACCAAGGAAGAGGAAGGGAAGAATTCACCTTGCATGGCTTTGCTGTATGGACATACTTGGCAGTTCCAAAAGCACTGTCTTTTAGCATGACGCCTCTGGGCATTTTTAAAATTGAATTATTGTGACTGAATTTAAGCTCATGTTCACAGAACTGCACTAAAATCCCTGGGAAATAATTTACTTTCCATTCAGCTAATTATTCCAGTAAAATAATAAACCTAAAACTGATAAAAATCTCTATCCCTACTGTACCACTGCATACTATTCATACACAATATAAAAACTTATGAACAAAAATCACATTGAAGGTTTGCACAGAAAAAAACATAATTTTATACATATATATATGTATGTATTTATATGATATGTATATATATGTATATGTGTATATATGTGTGTATATATATATATACAGGAACATTCACTTATATTCAAACACTTCTTACTAAAAATTCCTTTTTAGAAACAAGTAAGATAGTTCATTTGTATCTATCCAGTATTTTTAAATAACAACAGGAAATCTCTTTTATAAAAATTGTACAAAATCATCAGATGCCAAACTACTCTCGCCTAAAAGACAATCTAGTCTTTAACCTTGGCACAGAGTAGAACAACTTGAGAGGAAGAGGACAGGAGACCATTTACTTGTTTAGCTTTTACTGAATCCCAAACTTTGATGTTCATAGAAACTCAGTGAAGCAAGATTTTAAATGTCAGTTGATACTACATTTCCAAAAAGATTGGTGAAAAAGGAACCCAAAGTTCAGAACAACTCATATTGTTAAATAACACTGTTCTGGGCATTTCATTAAATGAGTTAACTTCAAATGCTGTCTTACATGACAAAAATCAGGTACAAAACACCATTCAGGTGCAATTGTTTGAAGCCCTGTTCCTCTTATAAGGGTGGCCCCAAAAGAAAGCCACACAAAAGAAAGTGAGTCACACTTAAAGCAAGGAACAGCCATTAAGCTTCAAACTCCATCTAAGATTATGATTGCCAGCAATCATCTTACAGCCAGCTAATGTCTCATTCAGAACATGAGAGTAAAAAATTCTCATTTAAATAAGTAGAGTAAAAAAACCCCAACAAGTTATTTTGATGTGGTTAAGATGTTTAAAAAGTGAAATTCAGTGCTTGAGCATGTCTTGTTCACATATGAGAACAGGAGTGCTTGAGGTGTTTTGGTAGACATTGCATCTTTATTTGTCTCAACTAAAGAGGTCCACAGCAAGAAGACTTTCTGACTTGCTGTCAAGTATTTCAAGAAGCAGATTTTGAAACAACTAAACACCTCTGTATTTTTCCAAGTAATTCAGCTCAAAACCATTTACCTTCAATTATTCTTTTTTGAAAGTATACTGAGTCAGAGTGGTTCTTTGAAATACTCATCTTCTCATATTCTTTAACCTTGATGCTCCATGCAGGTTTTTGTAATATTTCTATGATATTCTGCTGCTCAAGGTGTAGAACTTGTAGTGTAAAAGCATGGCTCGTAAGAAAAGCTAAACCCAGGTTTTTTACATGCTTCTACATTTTTACATGCTTTGTAGACATTTTTACACAACATACAAATGTTTCTGGCTGAATTATAAAGGCCAGGATTTCTCGTGAGCAAACTCAAGCATTCATTTGGATATTGGCTAAGGACCTGAATAACTAAGCAGGTTTTGTGAGCTAATGTTCCCTTTCACAGAAAAGTTCCAACATCAAGAACTGCTACCATTTATCACAAATAAAGTTTACTGAATTCTTGCCCAATACATAGAATGAATAAAGAGCTATTCTGTACCCTTTGGTAAAAGCAACTCAATCTCACAGTGCAGCTGAGGCATTTTGGATGTATTTTCCTTCCTTTAACTTGGGAATAAAAAAGCAACTTTCAGGGCCAAGAGTGTTTGTTAGCATGCTAGATCCCTGTGGGGGAGAGCAAAAAAAAAATTCACTAAAATTAAGAAATATCCACCCATTAACCTCTAGAGCATTCAGAACTCTGCTATACTAAAGAAAAAATAAACACACAAAATCCCAACAACAACAACCACCAAAAAAACAAACACAACCCCCCCCAAACCAATAATGTATCATTGAAAATAATTGCCCTTGGCTTTATCCTTCCCAAATGCCAGTTAAATGATTTATAAACATTTACCTGGTATGTATGGCAGAAGAAAACCCCAGCTTTTAATGCAGTTGCTGGTAAAAAAAAAAAAGATAAATAATTCTGAAACTATTTCTGAAAAAAAAAAAGGCAGTATAAGAAAACAATGGATTTTCCATAATGAGAGTACAGTGCTGTGGAGCACGTTATGTAATCCAGCCTGTGCTCACAGAGTGGGCTGGAACAGGGGCACTGCCTCGTCTTACAGTGTCATCATCTGTAATGCTTGAGGACACAAATAAGAAAATATGCCAAGAGAAAGCAGCACAATAGAGGCTCTGTTTATGCTCCAGTGAAAGATCACACACCACACTAGGTAAGGTATGCACATCTCCACCACAGTTTAAATCCAGCACATTACGTTCAGGCCACTGACACTTTTGTTCAGAAAAGCTGGGGTTTCTGCCCTGTTCATTGCAAAGGCAAGTGCTCAAACACAACCACCAATGTAAAACAGATATTTGTCCCACTAACTGCATTGTCTTGCTGACAGGAAAAGATGTGCTTTTCAGGTCGTATGTTTAATGTTAGCTCCTCTTCTTGGAGCAAGCCAAAACATTTTCCTGGTGTATGTTAAGCTGAACAGCGTCATGAAGTAAGGTCATCTAGCTGGAATAT
Organism: Sturnus vulgaris; assembly: GCF_052056855.1. Taxonomy (NCBI): domain Eukaryota; kingdom Metazoa; phylum Chordata; class Aves; order Passeriformes; family Sturnidae; genus Sturnus; species Sturnus vulgaris. The sequence goes on from NC_142243.1 coordinate 34,948,034, forward strand.
CCAAAGCCCTCCTTTTAGGACACCTGAACTCCAAACAGAATACTACATAATCTATCCTAATTCAAAGGCTAATTGTTGGGCAAGAAAAATCCTGCAGAACACATCTATGCTGAAAAACACAAATAAAATGAGAGTAAAAAAAATTTCCACCCAACAGCAATCAGCAATGGAACATGAAAACTCCCCACACTGATCACAAAAGAAACCCAACAGAAAGCCTCTGACAGTGAGGATAAGAACTCATCTGAACCTGCTGGTTGACTTAGGACCAAAGCATCTTATGTACACTATTTCATAGGCTAAGTGGACACAGGAAAAGCTTAGAAGATAACTGTCATTATAGGAAACTCTTGCAACAACTAAGGCAAAATATTTGCACTCCTTTGAGACAGCAAGTCAGCATCATGTAATTTATTTGTTACCATAATTACACATATACATATGTATATAACTAGTATTTAATGCAAATTCAAACATAAATTTGAAACAGAAATTAAATTAATGGTCAGGAAGGATGATAATAATAAAGTAGGAATTTAAAAGATTGGAAAGAGAATAGAATTCCACTGGTTTTGGAAACAGAAAGGCACAGGCTAATATCACACGCTTGAGAAAATACTCCCTCGAACTTCCTAATAAAGACATTTTATCTGAACTTTTGGAGCATACTCTTCATCAGGAACTCATTGCAATGACCTTCCAGTTCCTTTGTCCTGATACCTGACACCAATATGATCCTTTTCAGGTCCTACTGACAACAGACAAGAGTCCTCCTCCTTGGGTATTTATGGGACAGCCCTCCCTACATCATGTAGCAAACAAATGAGAAACACTTTCTTTTCACTGATTTTGATGTACATCTGTCCTTTATTAAAGAAGATTTAACTTGTGTACAAGGGCCACACTAGACAAACGAAATTATGTTTAACGATGGCATATTGGATAATCCACAGTAAAATAGCTTCAACAACTTGCATAGTGGAGAAAATCTTCTTGTTCAAAGGTATGTTGCATATGTATAAAGTTTTCATCCAGAAAATGACTACAAATAATCAGTAAATTCTAATCCTATCTTGCTTTTCCCAGCAGTGCAAAGTCTTTAAGGACTTTGTCTATGTTGGAAGCTAATGCACATTAAGACTATCGAACTTTTTTTTCCTCTCTGCTCTTTCAGTGGGGATGTTCTGTTCTAAAATACCAATCCTTTGCATGTCAGGCACAGCAACTGCCAGGAATAACTCCAGTAAGCTCTAACTATTCAAGACCTTTGCCTCTAGCTTGTTTTGTAAAGCAAGAAATGCAGAACTTCATTTATGCTCTGAAGGTTACAATATTAAGCAATAATCACTAAAAGTAAAATGGCAAATTAGACATGATCTACAAAATCATTATCACTAAGAATCATACTGGAGACTCAAATACAAAATCCTTGAAACTTTAAACTCTTTAAACTTTTAAATTTGAAGTAATTATTCATGGCTCTCTACACCAATGAGAATTTTTCAACATTAAAGAAATCACAGTGACTGAAACAAAAGCTGTCTCTCAAATTCCCAATTACTGCAAAAGAAATTCAGTGTTTGGCCAATACTGTAAACCACTGCCATGCAGACATCTAGGCCTGTTTGCCCAGTTTAGCAAACAGTAAATCCACATTAGCATAGTACTGGGCAAGCTTACTAGGGCTGATGAGAAGGAGGATATGTTTGCCTGAGTAGCAATATTAATTCATACTAAAGTCTCTAAAGAATAATTCTCATTTCCTGTCAAGGCAGCAGCATGCCATGTAATGCTCTCAGTTCCACCCTTTGCAATGGTAACTTTTCAAGAGCTACTGTCCAGAAGACTGCTGTACTGAGTACCAATTTGCTGATGTTGGTTCAGATTATCCTGTAACTCTCCTGCAGGTTTGTTTGTACCACTCTAATAAGAATAATAACTTGGTACATCCGAAAATCTCATTTGCAGAGGTTAAAAACATTGCTATTGACACAAAGCAAAGAGTTATTCCTCTCTGTACTGTCAAGTTTCTCTCATTAAGCATTTCAATTCTGAAGGAAGATGCCTAATTATACAGATTTGTATTTAAAACATCTTGAATCTATTTCTACACCAGCAGAGGTACTCAACACCATTTGGACAGACTTTATATTGAAGCTGAAAAACATGATTCACTCTAAACCATTACAGAGGAACTAAGATAATCTGATTAATCATTACAGATGACAGGCTTGAATAACATCCCACACTAATGAACAGGAAATGCTCAACTTTAAGTTACAGTAAATAATTTCTGCATAAAGAATTTAAATAATCTTTGAGTAGCTGTGGATACTGTTTACAATATACAACTGGCAGCAATTTTCCACTACACCTAGAAGAATTAGTGTCCAAAGTTCTCCATTTCTGGAATCAGTCAGGCTTCAGATCAATGGATCAAACAACCTAATATTCAATCCTTTAGAAGCAGAATCAGCTTTTGTATAGAAATTGCTTTCCTACATTTCCTTTAGTGAAGTTTCTTCTTATCTCTTCAGACATAAAACATGAATATTCATGTATTTAAGAAGGTACTTAATTCTTTACCAAAATCATTCCAAGACATTCCCAAATGGTAGTGCTGCACTCCATTTCCTCCTTTAAAATCACTTCACTGAAAATTGATCAGGCTTAGTGACAAGGTGTTTCACAAGCTTTGTCTCTTGTTAATACAACATCACGTACATTGGTCTGTGCTAGTCACAAAACATCCTTCTAAAAACCAATTCCTGGACTTTCTTATATGCAACGTACTTCAGCTCCACATTAAAAGCTGATGCATAGATGCAAGCTCTGAGCAGCCACAACCTGCTCCGGTTTGTGCATCACAAACACTCCCTTCAAAAACAGAATTCTTCACAGAATCTTCTTGCCATTTTTCAGACGTGAAAAAATTTCAATTAACTAAACACATTTTAAAGCAAGAGTCTCATATGACTCATAATTTCATCAGGCTGGTCACACAGGAAATGAGGTTTAAGGAGGAACAAACATCTTACTCCCATTAGAAAGCGTATTTTATTAGAAGAATGTGGGCAAACAAATAGAGAAGATAAGAACTACCATCAATCTCTGAGATTATACACTTTATTTTTCTCACATTTAAAAAATGTATTTACATATACTTTGCACAAAATAAAAACATACCAAATTAAAGCCATTAACTATTTTAAATGCCTCTATCTAATTACAAAAGCTCTCAGTTCTTTTTAGTGATCAGTTCTTACTAAGAGATAATTATTTTTATTTAAATGGGTAATAAAAATTCTTCTATTAGAAATTAGTAGTAGAAGGGTCTGAAGGCATACACAGCTCGTTTTGTGGTTTATGTCCAGCCTGAGTTCACCTGTGCTTTGTGAAATCCCACAGCCCCTCACTTGCTCAATAGAGGATCTCTTGGCCTCTGTTCAAGCACCTAAAGCTGGGTTCCAGGCAGAGGCTGCCAGGCAGCAGCTGCTGCCCTGAGTTTCTCAGCAGTGTATTTTACTGCAGGAATTCTCTTTATTAGTGTTTGTTTGTACAGGAATGTTTTATTTCCTCTCCAACCTCCTGCAGTTAGTTCAGAGGGCTGTTCTCACTGTCATTTCATTACATGCCTACTGTTGTTCACATTAGGTAAGCGACCATAAAAAAAAAAGCTCACATTTTATATATAACTTGCATGCATTTATATAAAGGCATACACATGTATGTGCTCTTTCAATATACAGTTATTATCTGCAGGAAAACTGAGGGGGAATTACTGCTTGAAAATCCAAAGGATGAAACTGAATTAAAATAACTAGCACCAAGCTCTAAGTTATAACATATCCTACGTTCTCATCATACTAAAAATCTTTCAAACTCAAAAATACCTGTAATTTTATCCCTCAAATCTGCTACGCTCTAAACTGAAGATAAAAACATATTACAGAGAATGTTCAACCAAGCAGAAACCTTTCTAGTGGAGAAAGAAACAGCTTCAAGGTTGAACTGATTTTTAAATAGATAAAAAATACAGGAAATTAGCAAGCAATTTTAAAACAATTTTTCCTCTAGATTGGATCACTATAATGTGAAGATATAAATATTTAAAGATACACACCAGCTATAAAAAACACATTACAAAGATAGGACTCTAAATTTGTTGTTATTCCAGCTGTCTCTGAGAGAAAAAAAAGTTTTCTCAATATAGCAGAAAACATGCAAATATTTCTATGCATTTTATTAATACCTCAAAAGTCACCATTTTTAAGTAAACACTTCTTTGCTATGATTAGACTCAAGATATTACAACATTTTTGGAAAGAAGGCCTTAAATTCAAGTTTTATTTTAATAGGTCTAAACGATGCACTCCTCCAAAATACTACTGCAGCTACACTTTCACAATGTCAGTCTAGATGGTTCAAGTTACAGTAACTACAGTTTTATTAAAAGCTTGCCTGCATTTGGAAATTAGCAAAAGACCCAATAAAAAAAACAGTGACTGAGACTTTTAGAGAAGAAAAATGAGACAGATTGAAACTCTTAAGCGATGGCAACAACCAAGAAACAAAAAGTGTATAACCTGTTGTTTTAAAATAGGAACAAAAAAAATAAATAAATTGTGCTCTTCAGAATATTTTACAATTTTCTGGGCATCTTTTTAATTCCTCCCTCACATTCAAATGAGTAAACCAGACGTTATGTCTGTCCTGCCAAGGAATACAATAAGATGCTGCTCCACAGTAACAAATACTTTAGTGCAAGTTTTTGTTGCCAACTCCAGTTGCCAGTGAAAAAGTCCTTCCTGTAAATCATCTGATTTGCCTGCAGGAACCTGACAAAATAGTTACCAACACTGGCTGTGAGGCATGTCTGGGACAAATAGACTGGTTACCAAATCCATAATCTCACCTCTTCAGAAACACAACTTGAAGAATTAAAAACTTTTCACAACTTCTGCTTAGCTTTTGCTACATTACACTCATTTTTTAACCACTATTTATCTCACCAGTTTAGGTACAAAAACCAGAGAGTAGCTTTACTGTGATTGCCAGAAGCTTTCTCTATAACCAAGAGGTGCTACAGCTGAACTGGCCTGGAAAATTATTTCCCTGCAAACATAGTCTGAGTGCACCAAATCACAAACCACTTTTCCCAATCAGTAGTGTCAGTGCTCCTGAAGTGGAAAGGAGTACTGTTTGGACATTTGGACATCTATTGCTTTTATCTGGCCCATACAGATCTCTGTAAAACTGTCAGCTTTCTCCCCTGTTCTCGAAACTATTTCCCCTCCCATTAAAAACAGCCTCTGAGTCTTGCCCTCACCAAAAGCACAGGAACACGGCACTGCACATCAACCACCACTGTTTAAAGAGCATCACATATTAAAGCACATAATGCTTTGAGAACTTCTTCCAGTTGTCCCAACCAGCAAATTCTTACACTAACAATGACTTTAAGTTACAAAGGCACTGATACCAAAAGGCATAACTCAAACATTTTATGCGTATCAATTAATGCAGAAAATTTTCTAGAAGCACATAAGTCAAACTAAAGTGAATTTACATTTGTAGCCTGCCTGTATACTTTTTCTAAAAAAATAAAAAAATAAATGAGAAAATCCACATTAGTAATTGGTAAAATAATTGGCTACAGAAAGATCGTGAACACAAAGGTAAGAAAATACCTAACGATTATTTTTACCTTATTACAAATGATGGCTTCCCATTCGTTTTCAAGCAAGTCAACGATATTTACTCCTGAAAGGTTCTTTATACTGAGAAATATTTCAATGTAATTGCTGAATTAGAGAGCAATTACAATTTCCCACAAAACAACATATATAAAAATTATATTAATGTATGAAATAGGCACAGGATTCATTTGCATGATCAGAACATCAAACTTTATTAAATCTTGTAGAATGTTCCATACTGCAGCCAAGTAATTCAGGCTTTCCTGTTGTACACTGCACTCTCAAATGTACAGAAAAACACCTGTTACTCCAGTAGTTCAAAGAACAAGGTAAAGTATAAAGATGAAAGAGAAGTGACCATACATCCATTACCTATTTTTTCTATTTAACCTCTTTTAGGGCTTTGCTGACCATAACCATCATCTCAAAGAATCTATCTTGTTATTTAAACCATACTGAAATTTTCATTAGTCATTCTTAAATTACAACATATTTGAGACTCTCAATAGTCTAATTCTCCTGATACCCAGACCTGATGCTGTATAAGGAATCCTAGACTTGTCACTAGACTAAAAAGCCAGTTTTCTTCCTCTTCCAGTATATACAGTGATCTGCAGAATAGGATAACCTAATGTTGTGTCTCACCCTATAACAACATCCAGCACCACTCTCCTACTATGCAAAAAACGCAAAAGTTATGCAAACCAACATTTGGCAGGACTGGAAGCCCACATGTCTACTGGAACACGGAGCCACCCCACCACTCAAAATACCAGTCGGACATAACTTTAACCATCCTGTTTGTAGTCAGCACTTTGGTGCTATAGGATCTTACCCCTTGTCAGTCCCCCCAGTAAAATATGGGATTTATGGGCAATACTTCATTGCTATCTAATGTAAGTGTGGGTTAGGGAGAGCAGACAAAAGACCATTTGGTTCCATGGTTTTGTTTTGTTTCTCCCTTCTTCCCAAAATAGCAGCACAGGTGAATTTTAACTTTGTGGTTACTTACTATACAGAAAAGACATTAAATTAAGAGCCATGATAGATCAATAATTCAAAATAGAAATCATACAGAGAACCCTGATTGCTACAGGCTAACGATGGCTGTAATGGTACAGCCTGAGGAATTTAACTTCCCCTTATTACATTTTATGTCGTGAAAAAATACCAACTCACATATAAAGTAGCCTTAGAACATTTAACAATTTAAATCTATTTTAATCTCACAAAGCACAATATACAGTAAGATCCCAGTATTCATGTCCTTGTCACATATGTCAATATTATTATTTTATATAGCAACAGTAAGCGCTTTTGAGCACTGTGAGAGATCTGTGATTTTGGGAATCCTCCCAAAAAAGAGCTTGTTTGGCTTTAGTACGGGAAGAGCAAGGGGCACACGGACACCAGTTCCAGAGAGGATCAGATGTTTGTCCCCTCGGCTAAGATCAAGTGCAATGGGATTATAAAAAATGCATATTGGGTTACCTGAAGTATCAATTTTCACGGCCAGAAATACTACCCTAATAGGTCTAGGAGGAGGAAAAATGGTTCTGATTTTGAACAATCACTTCAGTAGTCAGATTTGCAACCTTTAAATCATTTTTGACAGTGAGCTGGCATTCCCTTGAGAGCATTATATTCTTAACTAATAGCTGAGATTAAATATTCCATTTTCATGAGCTTTTAAACGAAACATACATCATATGAGTTTTGATTACAAACAGAAATGGCAGAGTTTACAACAGTAACAGTCTCCAAATCTTAAAAAAAAAAGCCCAAATCAATACTAATTTATAAATACAATGTTGAAATCACTCAGTTAGCTAAAACTAATCGCTGAAAAGTAGAATTCAAACCAGCCACACTAATCTAATCAGGAAGAGCAGGAAATGTTGATGATCTCTATTAATTAATAGATATTAAACATGGCCATTATCACACACGATTGTCCTTTCTGTCAAGTCTCAAAAGCTCAGGATGGTACCAAGGAATAAAAATAATTTTTTAAACAAACACACATGCACAGCATAGCAAAAACCATGCTTGTAACAGAAACTATGCTGTCTGACAGATGTGATGCGTGTGATTTAAGCCTGATTCATGAAACAAGCAGCTACAGTTACTCAAGCTTTTTTGGGGAAAGAGAAGTGAGAAGCAACCCCTTCCCCTCTGGTTGTTTTCTTTTTTTTCCATTAACTGGAACCTCAGGAAACTACACCTTTCAAACAATTTATTTGAACAAAGTTCCTATAAAGCAGTTTTGTCTATGAAGAGTTGCACATTTCCAGCTTGCATAGAGGGTGAGCTTTTTTGAACCCCAGTTGAAGCAGCTAGGGATACACTCAGTTTGTTCTTTCTTCACAATAGATTACAACAGCAGACAGAATACAATACATACTTTATAAATCTAAACTGAATCTGTGACTCAAGAGGCTGGTGTGGCATGAACAGAGAACAATCTTCCCGAAAAAAGCCCATTTGCTGTTTGAACATCATCTTACACACAGCAACTCACAATCTGAAAGAATTCGTAAAAGTAAGAAGGGAAATGAAGCTGGATGAAACAGAAGAAAAAAATACCCACATTTGAATGTCACTGTCACAACAAGGATGTACAACAGCCCTATCTTCAGTTCACTTTTGGGCAAAATTAACTCACAGAACTGTTGCTGGGTCTCCAGTTACAGAGTCCAGCCCATGCACAAGGGAAGGGAGGATGGAAGGAATCTCAACTATTAGAATACAAACTGCAAAATAATTAGTTGCTCTTGAGAGGGGGAAATGACTCTGCAGAGGCATTGGAGGGAATGACTCTGGAATTCAAGTAACTGTACTGAAATACTTGGACAGCAAAGTGGAAAAAAATCCAGTGTATACACTGGTCTGATACAATCCACAATGGTCAAAACAGTTTATCCTGATCCTTCTCTTTTTTAGAAAGATAAATAACTACTTCATTTTCTTCCCTTTCTCCCTCTTTCCGTCCACACCAATTTGTAACACATAACTCAGGGAGCAACTCTGGACCTAGGCTTATGTAGATATATTACCTCCAGCCAAGGACATCTTGAACAAAAAACCCAAGGAAAGGAACAAAATGCACACAGACACACAGAAAAATGTACTAGGCAGTCTACTTCATTTCTACCGGACAATGGGAGAATTTACATGCTCATTTAGTGCCAACAAACTGCACTCATAGGATAAAGGTAAATCTAATATTAAATACTGCAGTAGGACTAGGATGGCCATGATAATAAACAGTGGCCATGTGTGATAAGCATCTCCCTACGCTGAAGAAGGTGGCTGTGAAAAAATGGCATATTTATCCTATATGGACTCCAGCCACACCTTGGGTGTTACTAGGCTAACACCTAGTGCACTCATGTTCTATTAAAGGGAGATGTATCCACAGAAAGGAA